>NC_081416.1:199066254-199417358 GCF_949786415.1 Peromyscus eremicus
TATAGCCAGGCTGAGAATTCACCTTTAAAGCTTGCACATATCTTGTTATGTCTGTGTTTTGGTGGCTTTAGAAGTTTGCTAAATTACTCCTTACTTGTTTTGTTTAGACAGAATGAGTGGGCCTTTCTATTCCCCTCCTGAGGTGATGAAATGCTGAGTGGCAACTTCAGCTTTGTGGACTGTTTAACTATCTTCATTGAAAATTGTGACCTGGGATCAAATGGCTGACACACTGTGGTGAATTTGTCTGGTTTGGAGTGTATAAAGCAAATCAAAGTAGATTGTTTGGCTGCTTTCTCCCCATAGACAGCCTTTGAACATGCATCTTTATTTTCATTTACAAAAAAAGTATTTAATTATTTAAGATCAGTCTTCTGTAAGCTTCTGAAGTCACTGGTACTTATCATTCTACGTAACAATTCTTAAAAGTTTATTTTGTGATAATTAAAACTTGGGCACTAGGATGGAGATAAAGCAGGTGTCAATTTACAGGTGGTGCTTGTCCTCTGTAGATATTTCTCCTCCTTCGGAAATGAAGACAGAAATAGCAATACTGACACAGTCAGTATTCGAATAGTAAAGATTTTTTTTTTGTCTGAATCAGATAACTTGGCTCAATTCAGTGCAATACAGCCAAGAAATAATGCTTTTATTTCTTAAATTGAATCTTTTCTAAAGGAAAATGAGAGCCTATTCCCTAGTGGACATTAGGAGAAATCAGTCATAACTCCTCTATCTCCCCTTGTCATTGAGGTCAGAGAAGGTGGCTCAGGGGAGGATACTGAGAAAGATATGTATGCAGAAGACCACAACCTTGAATGCTAGTTACTGTTATTTTTTTCCTTCATGTATCAATGTTTTTGCTGGTGTCATATCAAATTTCTATATTAAAAGCTGGGACACATTTGCAGTTAAGACTTATAGGCTCCCATTTATGAAGCTTAAATCACCCCACTCAGAAGCACATACCCAGACAGTTCTTTTCTGGCTTTTCAGGGGCAGGGTGGTGGTTTGAACGAGATGGCTCCCACAGTTCTCAGGCTTTAAAAAACTTGGTCCTCAGTTGGTAGCCCTATTTGGGAAGGCTTTAGGGGAGTGGCCTTGCTGGAGGAAGTGTGTCACTATGGGCAGGCTCTGAGGTTTCAAAAGCCATATGGAACTATCAATGTGTTCTCTCTACTTCCTGTTTGTATTTCAAATTATGTTCAACTGTTCATGCCACCATGTCTGGTATTTGCTACAATATTTCTCTGACATGATGGTGATGGACTCTTACCCTTCTGGAAACATATGCCCCAAATAACTCTTCCTTCTATAAACTATCTTGGTTGTGGTGTTTTATCATAGCAATAGAAAAGTAACTAAGAGGTTGATAGTAAAACTTAGAATCTAAGCTATAGTTCAGAAGGAATCATTTCTGTTCCATCCATTGGAAGCCACATCTATCCCAAAACAGAGAGTTGCACCCTGGAACTAGGGGTGATGATGATAGATGTGAAGATTGTAAGGACTTTTCATTTGAGTTCATGCATCTGGTGTATCTTGAAGACAGAAGAGTCAACTTGAGACTAGGCTTGGTTGGGATTCTCAGAACAGGCCTTCTGTGAAGCACTACATTTATCTTAACCTCGGGTCTGTGAGGGATTGTGCCAATCATTTCCCTAAGGTATTCTAGCTAGAAGGCTGTGCTAACACAATCCAAAGCCTCCCTTCCCTTCTCCTTTTCTCCCTCCATTCCATCTCCTCTGCATCTCTCTTCTCTTTATTTCCCTTCTTCTCCCTCCTTCCCTTCCTTCTGTCTAAGCAAGTTTATCTCACATATATTTCTGAGCAACTGTTTTGGAAATAACACTGGTGTTGCTGCTAAACATGAGCCACAAAGAGAGCCAAAAGACTCACAGAAAATACAAAATTAAGTAAAGGTAAATGCATTGTTTCACTTTTTAATGTTTTCATTATCTTCTATATCTATTTATCTATCTATCAATCATCTATCTATCTATTATCTATATATCTCTCTATCATCTCTTTCTCTATCTTTCTATTCTCTCTCTCTCTCTCTCTCTCTCTCTATATATATATATATATATATATATATATATATATATATATTGTGTGTGTGTGTGTGTGTGTGTGTGTGTGTGTGTATTAAGAAGATCAGGTGCTAGATCGTGGGCAATAAAGGCAGCTATGTTTGTTGTTAAGATCATGAAAGACTTTCTTACTTGAATGGAAATCTGAAGATGATGAGGAATTGGTAGAGAAAAGTAGAGGAGAGTTGAGTTTTAGGTAGAGGCAAAAGAGTGAACAAGAAAAGCAATGTGTGTGGAAAGGAAAGTCACATTGGTCTAGAGTAGTAGTTCTCAACCTTCCTAATGCTGTGATCCTTTAATACATTTCCTCATGTTGTGGTAACCACCAATCATATAATTATTTAATTGCTACTTTACAACTGTAATTTTGCTACTGTTGTGAATTGTAGTGTAAATATCTGATATGCAGGATATCTGATATGCAACCACTGTGGGGGTCGCCACCCATAGGTTGAGAACATCTGGTCTAGAGCCTGGAGGGTAAAGCAATCAGGAGACTGCACTCAGGGCTCACATTATACAGGATTCGAAGATCAGGGTGTGCAATTCAGAGAATTGGTCAATGTAAGTGGAAACATTTTCAGCACACTGTTGAAATTATATTTCCATTCTTTGATGTCACTGCAGTTGCCATGTGGAAATGGATGAGAAGGCTGCAAGAAGTGATGCAGACTGATATCTGGGTGGTGTAGCACTATATAAAATTTCAGTCTCTTTCAAGGCATCTCTAAGATATTTTAGCCATTTAGTCCATCTCTGTCTTCTCTGAGACCAACAATATTGTGACTCCACATTGGTGGCTTTTATGTTGAGGCTTGCATGACATTTATGGAACTGTTGTAGAATAAGTTACATGTAGATTAAGTCACAGACACATTCAAGATGGGTAGAGGCAGCTTATATTCATTTGTGGGGCTTGGGCACTGTGTGTAATTTTGAGTGGTTTGTCCTTGGACCAATTTGGTCACAACTTAACATTTTGGATGTTTAGATCCTGTTCTGTCATGGACTGCCAATCAAGGCTTTGTTCCTGTGGGGAAATGTGATTTGCTTCATGACAGGGTCAGTAAATAATTTTTTAGAAATGACTTTGGTAGCAGGTAGGGACAATTACAGAAACCCATAACTGGTTGAAATGCAGAGAACAACTGACCATGAGATGCTTAATCCCATTTGATACATTAAGAGCACAACCCCTACACCTAAGGGCCAGGGAAGAGGGGGCAGAAAAATTGTAAGAGCCAGAAGACCAGGACACCTGCTGTCAGACAGTGTCTTCTTAATATGGCAGAGAACCTCAACCATGTGGTCACCTAATTAAGACCTGAACAATGACAACACTAGTTGCTATGCCAGTGCAGATCAAGGCAATCTCATAAGGCCTCACCCCTAGATGAAGAGCTGTGTACAATTAACCCTGAGAGAATGAGAATCTCTCTTCACCAGGTAAGAGCTCCCCTCATAGGTTATCCAATCCCAAATGGTGAGCCCCATACACATACACAGAAGAGCAAAACTAAATGGACTCGGTAGGCTGTACAACACACACACACACACACACACACACACACACACACACACACACACACAGGGTCCCACCAGACCCCTTACTGATCACAAACATCAATATTTACCTAATAGTACTTTCTAACAGTTCTCCTTCCTCTCATTTAGCTGTGTCTTTATTGCATCTAAACAGACATTATCTACAATCACAATTCCCCAGAGATCTAACACAGTGTCTTTCTGTAATCGAAGGGGCCAAAGGCAAAGGAGATAGAGATTGATTTATCCAGGCATGGCTGTTCAATATTGTGCTAGGTCTTGGGTGTTGTGATTCTATATTTATTTTCAACAAGTGACCTAGTCTCTCTTAAAGGTTCCATAGCAAACTTTCTTTTGAAACTGTGTCTTTTCCATAACAAAATCCTCTGAGTCAAGGGTGCTGCCCTACATTAATAAAAGATGATATTTATTAGCTCCCCAATGTAATGAAAAATGCAATGTTTGGAGACAGAGCACAGCAAGGATGATTTACGGATGAACTAATTTCTGAAGCCAGCTTCCCAGGCCTGGACTATATAAATGTGAGTCAGAATATCTCCCCTGCAGTGACCTGGCCTTTCTCCTGCATCCTCTCCAGAGACACCAAAACAAATACTTAACTTCATTTAGAAGACACACTTCAGAGGCCAAAAAGCTCATCCACAAAAGTTTAAGTGCAGCCAACTCTGAGGACCCCACATGCTTCTCGGCAAAGTAATGGCTTAGTTTTTCCTCTGGTTGAAGTATTTCTGTTTCTTCATTTTTTTCTTTGTTTGAAGGATACTACTTTTCAAGTATATCTGAGGATACTGCCAAAGAGGAAACAAAAATATCTTTAAAATCCATTGTTATCTACCAGGAAGCTTGTTCTGTGCATCCTCAAAAGAGAAAATACTCAACTTAAAATAAAATAATAAAAATAGGTATGTCAGCAGAGTAGAAGTCAGGAAGATAATGCTAGGAGTGAAGTAGGTGATGGAAGGGGTACGCAGAAGTAAGGATTGGACAGGCCACAGTTTGGAGAAGCCCAGAGATTCTGCTTATGGGACCAGATGATGAGAAAGAGTGCACCATCCATAACCTCAGAGCTGTGGCCAAGAAAAGAGACACAAAGCACAAACAGGGAAATACAACACAGTTTCAAAGCTCTTGGGGCTGGGGAGGTGGCTCAGTCAGTAAAGTGCATGTACAGAAGCATGAGGACCTGAGTGTCATTTTATGGCAAGACATAGTGGCACACACCTGGAATCTCAGGAATGGGGAGGCAAACAAAGGAGAATCTAGCCCAATTGAAAAGCTTCCAGTTCAATGAGAGATGCTGTCTAAAAAAAATAAATAAGGTGGGGAGTGATTAAAGACATCCAGTGTCCATCTCTGCACACCACTTGTGCATGCACACACATGTGCATATGTGCACATGATCACACACACACACACACACACACACACACACACACACACACACACACATACACACACACCATGAACCAGATCTCTTCGCAAAGCTATAAGAGATAGATTATACTAGAGCCAAATGTGGATGTCTATGGCCTTGGAACACAGATTCAAGTTACCTAAAATTCCATGTTCCAACATGGCAGCAATTTCATAATGTTTCATAGTAATGGAATAAGGATTATCAAGAGTCAGGAATTTTAAAATTACATTGGTGGAAACATCAGAAGGGCAAGTTCAGAATAGTGGAGTAGTCTCTACTATGTGACTTGGGTGTAACTGGGTGACATTCTTAGCCTTTGGGTTGGTGGAAGCTGTTTGTACTTTCCAAAAGGAATTTACCTGGTAGTCATAAAGATGTTAGGGGGCAATAAATGGCTGTCTAGGGGGCTAAAGATAGTTCAAGATAATTAGTTCTTTACTCATCTTCATCCCAGCTCTGTGCCATCACAGAAGTCCTAACCCATCAGTCAGCATTAGAAAGTGTTTAATGCAGGTGCAGCTTTTTTTGAGAATCTCAGTGCACAGTAGAAAATGTGGTACAGAAACAGACGCAGAACTGAAAGGCAGTCAGAAGGCAGTGACTGTGAGCTACTGAGAGTCTGGCATTTGCAATGAGCTCTGTTTTTCTGCAAAGCACAGTGTTGAGACAGGGAAGCTCCTAGGGTCCAAAGCTTGCTGTGTGAGGATGATGCCAGTCTCTTCATCTTCCTGTCCCCTGGCACTTGAAGTAAGTATTACCAGGAGTTCCTGACTAGCATCCGTCTTGTGACTCTAACGTGTTCCTGGTGGAATGAAGCTGAATCAAGCCCATTAAAAGATGCAATGGGATTTCTCTTGACAGCACAGGGGTAGGGCTCACTTTTTCTTTCAGACTGAGAGGGACCTGCCAAGAGGGTGGGAGACTGAGCAAACCTCTGTGATTGTGTGCAGAACCTGGGCCTTGGGGAAAAGTACTTATGGGTGGTGGAAAACATGGGAATTGTCATGACCAGTTCTGGCCAGTGGAGGGAGTTGTTCCACCTTCCATGTGAACTTCACAGGGTAGCTTGTGACCCAGACAGGTGGTTGGATGGGAGCTCCACCACAACCCCTGGCACCCTGGCATCCCTATACCCAAAGAGTCTGGAATGTTTGGGTATGAGCTCCACCTCACGCAGCTCCTCCCCAAACCCGCCCCTCCAGAGCCTGCCAAACACAGCTCCTCCCCAAACTCACCCCTTCAAAGCCCACCAAACACAGCTTCTCCCCAAGCCCATCCCTTCAAAGCCTGCCAAACACAGCTCCTCCCCCAGAGAGGCTCAAGACCACTCCCACAGGGGGATATATAAGCAGCATCCCAGAAAACAGACTCATGGTTCTTCCGGTCTTGTCCCCTTCTTCTCTCTGTGGGGCCGGGGAATGCCCGGGAGCTCTTTACCCATTAAACCTGGGCTTTTCCTGATTTGGTCTGATTCGGTTTGTTGTGATGGCGGAGAGGCCTTCAGGAGGCCTAAAACTTTTCAACAGGCAGTACAGTCCTGTCGGGTCAGCCCTGTCAGGTTTATTGTGATGTTATTTTCTGAGTAAATTCCAGCTCAAGAATTTTGGTTCTATCCAGCTTTGAACTAGCAAGCAGGGAAACTGAAGGCTATTCTGACCAGCTGCATACCAAGGCTTGCCCCATGGATGATGGTGAGCAACACACAAAAGAAAGAAAGGATGAGTCTTGGATCTCTCCAAAGAGGACATACTCAAACAAAACAACAGCAAGTGCTGCCTGGTTAAGGGACTGACTATCCATTGTGGCCTGCAGTGGAGACTTCACTTTCTACTTTTGCCTGACATCTTGCCTTTTCAGTCTTTGAATATTTTAACTTAAAAAATAACTTTCCATTTCTCATTTCTTTATTTTTTATTTTCCCTTCTTTTGTTGTCATATTTAGTTGTTTAAAGATTTATTATTTTTATTTTATATATAGGGGTGTTTTGCCTCTCTCTCTCTCTATCTCTCTCTCTCTCTGTGTGTGTGTGTTTGTGTGTGTGTGTGTATGTGTGTCTGTGTGCAAACATGCACCACATGCATGAAGCACCCACAGAGGCCAGAAGAAGACATCAGATTCTCCAGAACTGGAATTATAGTCAGTTGTAAGTTTCCATGTAGGTACTAGGGACCAAACTCAGGTACTCTGAAAAAGCAGCAAGTGCTCATAATCACTGAGCCAGTTCTCCAACCCAAATTTAATTTTTTTTTTTATGTATAAGCTTTTCATTGCTGCTGTATCAGGGATCTGGATGTTGAATTTATACCTGGTTTTGACTTTATGTATATATATATGGCTCATTGTTGCTCCTGCTGGTAATTCATCTCTTCCCATGCAGTGCTAGGAATCAAGAGTGCTTTGTGTATGGGGGAGCAGATGCTCTATGATAACATGCCACTCCAAGCCCAGCTAACAACAGTGCAAACATCACAGACCCACACAGGTCAAGGTACATAGAATAAAAGACTGAAGTTTACTCAGCTCTAAATGGGACATCTATATCACACCCTCTCCTCCCAAGGCTCAGGGATCAAAACAGGTGGTGGGAAGATTGTAAGATGCATAGGCAGAGGATGACTAAATACAACAATGTTTTCTGGACACAGCAGAGGAGTTGCACATATGAACTCACAGTGGTTGTGAAAGCATACACAAAACCTGCATAAGCTCAAGGCAGGCAAAATTCCATCATGATAGGAGGTGGGAATGAAGTCCCAGCCCTAGCTGAATAGGGAAATTGATAGCTGCTGGGAGAGGGAGGGTCAGTTTTCTTTAAATGTGTAGCCCCTGGTAGGTTGACCATGCTCTAGTGAAAAGCCACACATCCAAAAGGATATGGGTGGTACAAATTGGACTTGCTGTTCTGAAAAATAAAAAAAGTGGAGACAATACTAGGTGGGTAGGGAAGTGATTGAATCTGGGAGGAGTCGGAGGAAATGGTGAATATGATCAAAACACATTAAAGAACTAATAAAAATCATATCCATGTAGGACACAAAGCTTCCAAGAACATGTTAAAGAAAAGTTCGAGGCCAGCCTGGGCTACCAAGTGAGTTCCAGGAAAGGTGCAAAGCTACACGGAGAAACCCTGTCTCGGAAAAAAAAAAAAGAAAGAAAATACTGTCTCTGTTATTGGCTGTTTTTACTCTTTTGGGGGGCCTGCCACCCAGCTCCCAAATAAATGACACATGGAGGCTTATTCTTAATTACAAATGTCTGGCCTTAGCTTGGCTTGTTTCTTGCCAGCTTTTCTTAATGTAAATTAACCTATCTACCTTCTGCCTCTGGGATTTTTCCTTTTCTTCTGTATATCTAACTTTCACTCTTACTCCATGGCTGGCTGGGTGGCTGGTCCCTGGCATCCTCCTCTCCTTGTACTTTGCTTTTTCTTCTTTTTCTCCCAAATTTCTTCTTCTGTTTATTATCTCTGCCTGCCAGCCCTTCCTTTCTCCTGCCTTGCTATTGGCCATTCAGCTTTTTTTTAGACCATCAGTTGTTTTAGACAGGCAAAGTAACACACCTTCACAGAATTAAACAAACAACATAAAAGAATGCAACACATCTTTGCAACACTAAACAAATGTTCCACAGCACAAAAAAATCTAACACATCTTAAAGTAAGAGCCTACAACAGTCTCTCTAATAAACAATGCTCCACAAATAAGGTGTCCACATGTAGAAGACTGAAACTAGGCCCCTATCTCTAATCCTTATACCCAAACCAATTACAAAGTATTGATTATTTCACTTAACCTAGTACCTTTCAGTTCCATCAACTGATAGGAATTTGTTCTTCTTTCTCACTGAGTAGTATTCTATTGTGTACATATACCACACTCTCTGTCCATTGATGGGTACCTTGTTGTTGTAGTTTGTACATGCTCTAACAAATAAAGCTTACCTAAAGATCAGAGGGTAAACCAAGCCACTAGTTAGACATAGAGGCCAGGCAGTGGTGGCACATACCTTTAATCCCAGCACTAGGGAGGTTGAGACAGGAAATGATATCACTAGAAAGAAAGGAATATAAGGCAGGAGGAAAAAGGAGCTCAGTCCCTTTCAGATCATGAGTTGGCAATGTAAAAGGTGGCTGTGGCTTGTTCCTTTGTCTCTCTGATATTTCAGCATTTACCCTGATATCTGGCTCTAGGTTTTTATTAAGACCAATTAGGATCAAAACACAGCACACAGTACTGTGCTACAGTACCCAGGCTGATTATGGGTATTGTGAATGGAGCTGCCATAAACATGACTGAGCAGGTATCTGGTATGTTCATTTAAGTTCTTTTGGGTGTGTGACCAAAAGGGGAAAAGCTAGCTCATATGTGAGATCTACCTTTAGTTCTTTAGTTGATTTTTTAAAAAATTACACTAGTTTAATTTTTCAATTGATTTTTTCATGAACTTAGAGATAATGATTACTATCATATTTATACAAACACAAATTTTAACTTTCCAAGATAGGCCAGAACTTTATCTTTTGATTGAAAATATTTTTAAGAATGTCATACACCCCTTTCTCACATCTCAAACTCCCCAGTGCTTCTGTTTCCTTTTAATTTTATGACTTCTTAATTAAATTACTATATATATATATATATATATATATATATATATATATATATATATATATATATATGGTTATATATATATAACCTGCCAAATCCATTATGTGTTGCTCACATGTGTACCCGTTTAGGGCTGGCCATTTGGGATTGGAAAATATTTCAGGGGCTCTTCCTGGAGAATATGGATTCCCTCCTCTCTCAGCAGGTTGAAGCTCTTCATTTAGGTGTGGCATCTTGTGAGATTTCTCCACCTATGCTGGAATGTCAAACAGTGTTGCCATTGTACAGGTCTTGTTTAGGCAACCATAGTTTTGAGATGTCATGGGTGCAGCCTTCCTATCATATACTAGATGACACTATCTCACAGCAGACTTTCTGGTCCTCTGTCTCTTATAGTCTTTTTGCCCCCTCTTTCTACAGTGTTCCCTGGGCTTTGGTATAGGGGTTGTATTGTAGATGCTCTTTTAAAAGCTCCTGATTTTCTTTCTATTGAGTTTTGGATATTAATGCCTTCTCTCTCTACATCATTCTCCATAGTGGCTGAACTGAGTGGATAAGAAGTTCTTTAAATTTTCATTGACATTCATGTATCATTTTTGACAATAGCTCTTCTATCTGAGGTGAGAGGGCATCTCATTTTTTGACTGGCATTTCCCTGGTGGCTGATGATACAGAATATTTATTGGCCATTATTGGCCATCTGTATTTCTTCTTTTGAGGGCCATCTATAGGGTCATTTGTCCATATATAAATAGTATTACTTGTGTGTGTGTGTGTGTGTGTGTGTGTGTGTGTGTGTGTGTGTGTTTCTTATATATACTAAGTATTGTCCTGTCACATGAAGAGTTGATCATTTTTTCTGCTGCTGTGTGGCATCTCTTAATTTTTGTGATTGCTTCTTTTGTTGTTTAGAAACTTCTAGTTTGACATAATATCATTTATCAACTTTTGATTTTGTTTCCTGTGTTTGGGATTCTATACAATCCAACTAGCTTTTGACTTCTGTTAGTTTGCCCTGATCAATAAAGAAGGCAGCTCCATGATTCAGACACAGACAGTGTGATAGCTCTGAGATTTTTACCATCATGAGTGTGTGTGTGTGTGTGCGTGCGTGCGTGCGTGCGTGTGTGTGTGTGTGTGTGTGTGTGTGTGTGTGTGTGTGTTGTTGTGTGTGTGAGAGAGAGAGAGAGAGAGAGAGAGAGAGAGAGAGAGAGAGATTTTGTGAGCTAAGCCTCGAAATAAGATGTATAGGGACTAAATGGGACATTAGACATAGGTTAGTTTTATATTATTATATTTATTTATTTATTTATTTATTTATTTATTTATTTATTTATTTTTGAGTCAGGATATCTCTATGTAGCCTTGGCTGTCCTGGAACAACTGGCTCTGTAGATCGGACTGGCCTTGAACTCTAAAATTCTCCTGCCTCTGACTCCTGAATGCTGAGAGTAAAGACATGAGCTACCACTACTTTAATTCTTTATTCTTAGCAATAGCACTAGGTGACTTAGCTTGTATGATTTCTAAATAATTGGGTTTCACTTTTCATTCCTTCACTCAACTATTGTTAAAATTGAATTCTCCTTTCAAGAACTGAGTTCTACATACAAAGCCCTTTTCTATTTTTCCAACTCCTCCTCTATTCTACACTATTTTCCTTTTAATTAGCTAGAAAAAGCTGCCCCTGATGCTGCCCAGGTGAAAAATCTCTGTAACACTACATGACCTGCAGAGGTTATTAATTACGTCTGTGCTCAGGAGGCAGGAGGCTTGGTGGTGGTCCAGAAAACTGCATGAAGTACAATCAATTAAAAAAAAAGCATTACTCTATAGGAATTAATGCAATAGACCGTGTCTACCTGGAAGTGAAGGAAAGCTGTATGTAGTAGTCATTTATTCCTCTTTGATGGATTCAGCCAAACAATTTGTTCCTTGTAGCCTCAGGCAAAATCAGGAGGCCATGAAGTCAGGTCACATGGGCACAGTCAAAATTAGTCTGAAGTAGAACATGGTGGCATTTGCCCATAATCCTGGTGCTTCAAAGAGAGATTGAGGTCTGAAAACCACAGATTTGAGACCAGCCTTGGTTAGGTAACAATTTGCAGGCAGCCTTATATCTAAGAACAAAAAGAAAAAGGAGCAACCAAAGAAGAAAGGAGAAAAACTGTGTACCTCCTTGAAAACCCTCATGTCACTGCGATTCCTACCTGCAAAATGTAAATGTTGCTCTTTTTTTTTTTATTCTTTTCTTTTATTTTATTTTATTTATTTTTATTTTTTCTTTTTTTTCTTTTTTTTTAAATTTTTATTTTGCAATACAATTCAGTTCTACATATCAGCCACAGATTCCCTTGTTCTCCCCCCTCCCGCCCCCCTCACCTTCCCCCCAGCCTGCCCCCCATTCCAATCTCCTCCAGGGCAAAGCCTTCCCCACAGACTGAGATCAACCTGGTGGACTCAGTCCAGGTAGGTCCAGTCCCCTCCTCCCAGGCCGAGCCAAGGGACCCTGCATAGGCCCCAGGTTTCAAACAGCCGACTCATGCAATGAGCACAGGACCCGGTGCCACTGCCTGGATGCCTCCCAAACAGATCAGGCCAATCAACTGTCTCACCCACTCGGAGGGCCTGATCCAGTTGGTGACCCCTCAGCCATTGATTCATATTTCATGTGTTTCCGTTTGTTTGGCTATTTGTCTCTGTGCTTTATCCGACCTTGGTCTCAACAATTCTCACTCATATAAACCCTCCTCATTCTCGCTAATTGGACTCCCAGAGATCCACCTGGGGCCTAGTCATGGATCTCTGCATCCAGATCCCTCAGTAGTTGGATGAGGTTTCTAGCACAACAATTAGGGTGTTTGGCCATCCCATCACCAGAGTAGGTCAGTTCGGACTGTCTCTCGACCATTGCCAGCAGTCTGTTGTGGGGGTATCTTTGTGGATTTCTGTGGGCCTCTCTAGCACTTTGTTTCTTCCTATTCTCATGTGGTCTTCATTTACCATGGTCTCCTATTCCTTGTTCTCCCTCTCTGTTGTTGATCCAGCTGGGATCTCCCGCTCACCCAAGCTCTCTTTCCCTCGACCCTCGCCCTTCACTACCCCCACTCATGTCCAGGCTGTTCATGTAGATCTCATTCCATTTCTCTGTCATTGGGCGATCTCTGTGTCTTTCTTGGGGTCCTGTTTTCCAGGTAGCCTGCCTGGTGATGTGAGTAGCAGTCCAGTCATCCTTGTTCCACATCTAGTATCCTGTTATGAGTGAGTACATACCATGTTTGTCTTTCTGAGGACTTAATTCACCTATAAAAAGACATAGGCTTACAGAATGGATACAAAAGCAGGACCCATCTTTCTGCTGCATACAAGAAACACATCTCAAATTCAAAGATAGACACTACCTAAAAGTAAAAGGCTGGGAAAAGACTTTCCAATCAAACGGTCTTAAGAAACAAGCGGGTGTAGCCATCCTGATATCCAGCAAAATAGACTTCAAACTAAAATCAATCAAAAGAGATCAAGAAGGGCATTACATACTCATCACAGGAAAGATCCCCCAAGATGAAGTCTCAATTCTGAACATTTATGCCCCAAACACAAGGGCACCCACATATGTAAAAGAAACATTATTAAAGCTTAAATCACATATAAAACCCCACACATTAATAGTGGGAGACCTTAACACCCCACTTTCACCACTGGACAGATCCCCCAAATCGAAACTTAACAGAGAAATAAAGGACTTAATTGATGTCATGACTCAAATGGACTTAATCGACATCTACAGAACATTCCATCCTAACAAAAAAGAATATACCTTCTTCTCAGCACCCCATGGAACCTTCTCTAAAATCGACCACATACTTGGTCACAAAACAAATCTAAACAGATACAAAACAATTGGAATAACCTCCTGTGTTCTATCAGACCACCATGGTCTAAAGTTGGATTTCAACAACAACAAAAACTACAGAAAACCTACAATCTCATGGAAACTGAACAATACCCAACTGAATCACCAATGGGTTAAGGAAGAAATAAAGAAAGAAATTAAAGACTTCCTAGAGATCAACGAAAATGAAGACACCACATATTTTTTTATTCTTTTGTTTGCTTTTTTTGAGACAAGGTTTCTCTGTGTAACAGTCCTAGCTGTCCTGGAACTGGCTCTGTAGAACAGGCTGGCTTTGAACTCACAGAGATCTGCCTGCCTGTGCCTCCCATGTGCTGGGATTAAAGGTGTGAGCCACTGCCACCCAGCAATGTTGCTCTTTTTATCTGATGGTTTCTGAGGATTTTGCCCTAGGGTTGTCCCTGCCACCCCACAAATGGTGAAATGGAGAAAACTTATTGTGGTCAACAGCCCAGAGTTACCATTCTGTAACTCAGAGCTCTAGATTGTGAGATGCTGAGCTCAGTCAGAAGTGGCAGTGCCTTACTTTGAGAGTGAGGATTTGGTGGTATGTATGAGAATCATTCCCTACAGGTTCATGTATTTAAACATAGTCACCAGTTAGGAGTGCTATTTAGGGAGCAAATGGAATCTTTAGGAGTTGGAGCCTTACTGCTGGAATTGTGTCACTGGAGGCAACTTTGAGGATTTATAGCCTCGACTTGCTTTCTATCCTCTCTGCTTCCTGTGTGGGGTTGAAAATGTGAACAGTCAGCTTCCTGTCCTTTTGGCATCTGTTCACGGACTCTCTAGAATTTTAAGCTGAAATAAACTTTTCTCTCCTAAATAGCTTTTTGTCAGAGTATCCCAACACAGCAATAGAAAAGTAACTAATACAGGGTATGTCTTCCAGTCTGAGAAGGTGAAGCAAAAATCTAGACCAAGAATGAGATTGTACAAGTTCCTGTAGGGGGACAGCACACTCCGTGCTTGAAGAGACACTAGCCCACTCAAACATGTGGCTCTGGGAGGCCTTTTCCTTCTCCCCAATTCCCTCTGACTTGCTAAAAACTGTTAGATCACATTCCTAAAGCTAGCCAGCAAGGTCCATTCCCTTATTTAGCCTTTTTCTCCTGAGCATGACTACCAAGGTTCAGCTATCAAAGTATTGAAGTTCAGCAATCAAAAGTCCCCTTTGGCTCACCTAATTAACAGCCCAATTAAAATTAAACACCTCATCCAAACACGGGGTTTCCCATTTTACCTTTATAAATTGCCATTTGTCTATGTGCCATGTCTGTCTCCTTTCTATCCAGAGACAGTCCTTTGTCCTCCAGGACAAACACCCTTGCCCCTGCCCCTGGATGCCTTCCCCTTCTCTATTTTCCCCTCTCCTGTTTTTGCCCCCTTTCCCTGGGCTCTGTCCCTCTGGTGCAAATACATATCCTTTGTGTCCAGAACTTGGTCTTGGGGGTGGTGAGCCGATACTTTTCCTTCCAGTGCTTCTTTAGTACTGTCTGTGATGACTTCTCATCCTTCCATCCTTGGGGTTGTTTTCAAATATGGAACTCCCTTCTCTCATTGACATGTTTTCTATAAACCCATATGACCTGTTCTTTGTGAATAGAGCTGTTTTTCCAGAATTCTCTCAGAATATACATCTGTTGTCTTTATTCATGGGCTAAAATTACCTTTGCCCGAGAAATTTGTAGATTACTGTCAGTGAACACCACAATTTAGTTTTCTGTTGGACAAACTCTGATGGTCTTCAAGCATCAAAAGCTAACAGAGAAGTCTTAATTCTGCTAAGCTAATGTGTATATTTTGAAAAGTGACTTTATCTTCATTTGAATAAAAATGAGTTGGCAGATTATTCTTTGTGAATAAAAATTTTTCCATTTAAATCAGCTAAACATGGAAGAAATTCTTACAAATAAAAACAAAACAATTTAAATGAAAATGAGGTTAATTTAAGTCTTAATTTCATGAGACTATTCAAATCACTTATTCAATTTTTAGATAATAATTGAATCTGAACAGTTAAGAGATTATCAGTATCATAATTGATTATTCATTAAAACATCTCCAGTCTGTTTTTCTTTCATAACCTTTTTTGAATGTGTGGGTTTGCAAAAGCTGTGATGACACTGTACTAAGACCGCACTGATCTGCATCTGAGTGTTGCAGAAAGACAACTCAGATTGGCACTTTAAATAAAAATAAACATTAAGTATGTGTATATCTGTGTGTGTGTGTGTGTATGGGCGCTCGCTTGCATTTGAGTACAGGTTCATGTTGGTGCCTAGGGAGGTGAAAGAGGGCCTCAAATTCCCCTGGATCTATAGTTACAGGCCATGGTGAGCCACCTATATGGTGGGGAACTCTAGCCCTCTGTAAGAGTAGTATTTTCTCTTAATGTCTGATCCATTTCTTCAGTCCCTCAGACTGTCATTTTAAGTAGTACATTTTAAGTCAGGCTCTGTGACACGCTCACAATCCCACCACCTCTTGGGACGTTGAGGCTGGAAGATCTTGAGTTCAAGGCCAACCTTGGCTACATAATGAGACCCTGTCTCACAAAACCAGGGATTGAGGACTTTGTTCTTATCTGTTATGTATAATACAGCATTCTATCCCTTGTTTAAAAAGTGTATCTCTTATTATGATAAATACTTATTTTAAAAATTAAATCTGTAGTTGATTTTTAAAAAATATCTTGGTGTACTGTGATATTTAAGGAAAAATAAGAAAATAAAGTGCATGCCATTAGCTAATTAGGGCAAGCATTTTCCTAAAGACTGCAGAAGTGCTGCTTGCTTCAGGTAGGGCAGCAGGGGTGGGGGTGGTAACAGATGTTCACATATGCCAGCACTGATTATTTTCCTAAAACATTTAGAAATATATGGGAATAAATTTTGTATAATTTGACATGTATGCTTGACTAATTACAGTAACTCTTCCTGCGGGTGTTTTGGTACTTAACTGTTAGATAACACTAAGGATGTAAAAAAGAGCCAGAAACACTCGAGATCACTCAAATGACTAAAATTTCACCCAGCCTACTAACATCCTTCTGAGGCAGTGGTACACAACCTTCCTAATGCTGACCCTTTGAGACAGTTCCACATAGTGTGATGATGCTCAACCATAAGATTATTTTCATTGCTACTCCATAACTATAATTTTGCTAGGGTTATGAATCTGAATGAAAATATCTATGGTTTTTAATGATCTTAGGTGACCCTATAAAAGGGTCATTTGATCCCAAAGGAGTCAAAACCCACAGGTGGAGAATTGCTGTTTTAGGGGGTTTTGGTGTTAGAAAGAACCCTGCGTTTCACAAGAATGCCCAGCACTATGGGGTTGGTAATAAGGTCTTAAAGTGGGATTTTAATACTATTAAAATTCATCAACACCAACAATTGGTATTTTGGAATACCATTAAGACAGATGGTAGAAAATGAGAGTGTGTAAGAGCATGAACCCATCAACCCAGGTTGGAAAAGCAGAAATTTAAAGCCAGTTTGGGCTACAGAGTGAGACTTTGTCTCAGAAACAAAACAAAACAAAACAAACAAACAAACAAACAAACAAAAAAACAAAGGATGGGATAAAATACCTGTCTAGTAAACTATATGACTTCGCTTTGATCCCCAGCATAGAAAGCATGGTTTGGCATAATTGTGAGTATGTATTTTACTACTCAGAATCAAGTTTTATTATTACTTAAACACATTTTCTAAATAATATTTAAGATAGTAGCTTACCCCTGGTTCAGTCATACAGGTGTTCAGAAGTATAATAAAAATGTACATGTGAGTGAAGAAGAATTGGGGTAGTCAACATGGCACAATGTGTGAAGGCCCCTGCAGCCAAGCCTAACAACCTGAGTTCAATCTCAGGGACCCACCTGACAGAAGAAGGATGTCTCCATTGTCCTTTGAATTACTCAAGCATGCTTGGCATATGTATCATCCCCTTCCCCAAATAAATAAATAAAGGTGATGACATTTTTTTTAAAGTTTATGATCTATTATGGAGAGCATGTCAATGTTCTGTGTATTCCACAGTGTCTGTGCTGTCCCTAATCATACTGAACCAATAGGGGGAGACTAGATATGTGTAGACTTGTTGCCATGGTACAAACAAGGATATAAACAGAATATCAGGAAGTGGATCGGACACCCCAGTTAACAAAGGAGTGAAGGACATGAGACAAAAAAAACATGGAGTCAACATATTCCAAGTGGCAAGGAATACGTTCGTGTAGGAGGAATGTGCACCAGGGCTGACACACAGGACATGTAGGCATCAGAGGACAGAGAAAGTAATGTGCACCAGGGCTGACACACAGGACATGTAGGCATCAGAGGACAGAGAAAGTAAAGCTGCAAGGCTCCCAGATTTGGCTGAAACCCAAGGGCATGGCAGTTTAGCTGATTTATGATTGTGCCAAATCCTTTACCATCTCTGTCCCTTCCACTTCCTTGTGTTTCAAAACCAGGACTTTCAGACCCATTATCTTTGTAGGGCCAGGACATTTTTATTATTATTATTTTAATAGATAATCCTCCTGAAATTTCTGGCACACAGAAAATCTAATTCTTAACACATGTTAAAGTGGATGGATTGACTTGTAAGCTAGGTTATGTTCAGTTTTCAGTCAGTGTGCTGAAGTCCTACTATGTCTTGAATCTCTTACCCCAAAGGTGACTCCTGACAAACACATATTTGCTTTGAGCAAATCTTAAACTATGTTCCATTTCCAGGGCAAGCATAGTGGATGGTGGCAGCTCAGGAAAGTTCTAGATGCTGATCTCTCTGGCTGGCTGGCTCAGAAGTATGATCAATATGCTGTTTTTAATGATTCTAATAAATGAAACATTGATCTTTTCAAAAAGATTGTGGCAAGGGATGTACAATATCCCTGGAACATGTGACAGTAAAGCAGATGTGCCTCTCCAGAGAAACTGCCTTAATGCCAGGGATAGGCTTAAGTCATTATGAATTAACTAAGTCACTAGCTGTTTTCCAATTAGAAACAGCCATTTTCCTATAAGCAGATAAAGATTAAATATTTTATTGGTTCTTAAAAGAAATCATCCCAAATCTTTAAGTAGGAAAAAGGATTTGTATTTCTTTCTGTGAGATTGTGATATCCATCAGATCCTGGGTCTTGCCCCATCACTTGGCAGGGACAGCATACATTACCACTAACGGGCTCGCAGATAAGCCCTCTCTGCGTGCCAGGGAAAACCACATCAGAACCAGGGTCAATTTTTTGAGATTCAGCAGCTCAGTAGATAGGCAGACTGACTTTATAGAAAAGTATTTTAAGCTCTTCAGGCCATTAACGTTCTCATAGTGTGAGGTGCCAAGCTAACTTCAGACCCTCCTATGACCAAAGGCCTTTGCTTGCTGGCTCATTGCTATGTAGTAGTTACAGTTTCTGGTTATTTATGAGTTTTTATTTACTTTATCAATCTCACGGTCTGCAGAGATGACTCATCTAAGAAAGTCCACAACTGATGCTTGTTATGTGACACTTGCCTTCCTTTCTGTCTACTGCATTAACCAGGCATCTGGCACATCTCAACTCTATGCTATCTCTGGTAGAGTCACTGACCCCCTGATGAAATCTCCTCAGCAGGTCTGTTGCTAGA
This sequence comes from Peromyscus eremicus, assembly GCF_949786415.1. Taxonomy (NCBI): domain Eukaryota; kingdom Metazoa; phylum Chordata; class Mammalia; order Rodentia; family Cricetidae; genus Peromyscus; species Peromyscus eremicus. The sequence continues at coordinate 199,085,494 of NC_081416.1, forward strand.
ATTCAGGACTGGATTTGTGTATCCTCCAGGATGCCTGTATGTGATCTATGTGAACTGTATGTCACAAGCAGCTGCTGTGTGACTGAATTAGTGACATGCCACACCTGAGAAACAATGGGCTGTTTTGTGACTAATCCTCAAATCACCAGCAGTCAGTCCCAAAGGTATTACTAGTAATGTCTATAATCTTCAATCTTTAATCAGCCTTTTGTGAAACAAAACGGCTTGGTTTCTTTTTCCTGTTTATTCCAGCTTTGATTAATTAGTCCTTTCCCTGACTTTTGTTTTTTTTTATGTTATTTTTTTTATTTTAAAGTTTAAGTTAATTTTACATATCAGCCATGGATTCCCTTGTCCTCCCTCCTCCCGCCCCCCTCTCCTTCCCCCCAGCCCACCCCCCATTCCCATCTCCTCCAGGGCAAAGACTCCCCTGGGGATTGAGTTCAACCTGGTAGATTCAGTTCAGGCAGGTCCAGTCCCCTCCTCCCAGGCTGAGCTAAGTGTCCCTGCATAAGCCCCAGGTTCCAAACAGCCAGCTCATGCACTGAGGACAGGTCCCAGTCCCACTGCCTGGATGCCTCCCAAACAGTTCAAGCTAATCAACTGTCTCACTTATCCAGAGGGCCTGATCCAGTTGGGGGCTCCTCAGCTATTGGTTCATAGACTACTGGTAATGGGTGAGAGAAAGCCCGAACTGACCTACTCTGGTGATAGGATGGCCAAACACCCAAATTGTCATGCTAGAAATCTCATCCAATGACTGAGGGAACCGGATGCAGAGATCCACAGCCAGGCCCCAGGTGGAGCTCCAGGAGTCCAATTGGTGAGAAAGAGGAGGGTTTGTATGAGCGAGAATTGTTGAAACCAAGATTGGAAAAAGCACAGGGACAAATAGTCAAAGAATGGAAACACATGAACTATGAACCAATAGCTGACTTTTGATTCTGTTAATTGTAAAGAAATTTACTTTTCCTTCCTTTACAATTTTTACTAGCCTAATGCTGTGGAATAATGCTCTTGTACACTGTAAATATTTGTCACTTGAATTGGTTTAATAGAATGCTAAGTGGCCAGTGTCCAGACAGGAAGTATAGATGGGGTGACTAGACCAGGAGAATTCTGGGAAGAAAAAGGGTGGAGTCAGGAGTCATCAGCCAGATGCAGAGGAAGCAAGATGAGAATGCCACCCTGAAAAAAGGTACCAAGCCAAGTGTCTAAACATAGATAAGAATTATGGGTTAATTTAAGTGTAAGAACTAGTTAGTAATAAGCCTGAGCTACTGGCTGAACATTTATAAGTAATATTAAGCCTTCAAATCAATTATTTGGGAAGTGGCTGCTGGGTGTTTAGGAACAGGCAGGTGGGAGAGAAATGTTCTGCCTGCAGCCTAAATTAATTATACAAAGTAATGGTGTTCATCATAACATTTTTGCATATGTATACAATGCACTTGGATAACACTCTTCCTCTGGCTCCTTTTCTTATTCTCCTCCACCCTCCTACCTCCCTATTAGCCTTCTTCTTTACTTTATGCATATATGAGAACAAGCATGTGATAGTTGAGGCTGTACATCAGACACCTCTAAATCACAGTAGTGTCAAGAAAGACCCTTATCCCACACATATCTCTTCTGATCTCTGAAAAACTGGCCACTGAATCTGAGGTCAGCATGGTATTTCCTCAGTGGCTGATCCAAAATGGCCATCTCTAGATCAATCACATGCCTCAGCTGTCTTTAATTCATCTTATATCTATAGCAGGCTGGCTAAATTCCTGTGCTTGTAAGGAAGATGCAGGAGCAAGCATAAGAAATGTGCATACCCTTGAAGCACAGGCTTGGAAATGGTGTCACTCTCCAGCCTGGTGGCAAATGTCAAAAGGTCTGTTTTTCTCAGGTCCAAGTGGGGATGGGGTGTTGGAATGAGGTGGAAGTAAAAGGTTCTGCCTCTTCATAGAAGGACTGGAGATTCCTTTCACACCCACATAGATACATATTTCTCACCCTGCACAAAAATCAATTCAAAAAATGATGAAATATCTCAATTTTCAAATCTGCCAGAGGAAAACACAGGGAATACATTTGAAGTTATAGATATAGGGAAGAGCTTTCTGAACAGGAGTCCAACAGCACAGGAAATAGTCCTAAGAATCCACAATGGGACTGTATGACATTTAAAGTTTCTGCACACCCAGAGAAACTGTCACAAAGCTAGAAGACAACCTACAGAATGAGAAAACAATTTTTGCTGGCTATGACTTAGACAAGGGTTGAACTTCAAAAATTAAAAACACAAAACTACCAGTCAACAAATGGGCTAACTAAATGGAGAGACAATTCTCAAAAGAAGAAACACAAATGTTCAATAAATATTTTTTAAAATGTTCAACAACCTTAGCTGTCAGTGAGTCTGTGGAGAAAGAAACTTGTCCATGGCTAGGGAAGTGAAATACATTGAAAAGCCTTAAGTATATACAAGCCTATATTTCCTCAATGAAATTAAGTTAGTAATAAAAAAGACATCGGCAAATACTCAAGTAATTAAAAGCTAAATTACTTCATTCTAGTAGTCAAGGAAGAAATGAAAAAGTAGAATTGGAAAATATTTGACTTGAACACAATAAAAAGCACCATAATAAAAATTATGGTGACTAACTGCCATGATTTTATGTGATGCTCACCAAAGTTAAAGGCCAGCATGAACTACATAGTGAGTTCCAGGTAAGCCTGGACTGTAAAGTTAGACCATGTCTCAAAAATATAATAACAAAATTTTAAAAAGGAAGAAAACTCAGCATAGAACAGTGAATGGATCCATACTCAGTAGCATATGGGCAGCACAAATTGAAGCAGACGGGCTACAGGGATGAGTGGGGGAGAGAGAGAGAGAGAGAGAGAGAGAGAGAGAGAGAGAGAGAGAGAGAGAGAGAAGTAAAGTTGAGTGGGAGTAAAGAGGTGAGAATGGATCTGGGAGAAATTAGGGGGTAGTACTTGGGGGTGAATATGATCAAAATATATTGTATGAAATTCTCAAATAATGAAAAAAATCAAAAAATAAAGAAAATATAAATTAAAAACCATTTTAATTATATTAAAATTTTCATTAAAAATACCACCAAGGATAAGAAACATAAGAAAAGTATACATTTATTAAAATCTATGCCAAACAACTACACTCAAAACCACCAACAATTGCTTAGAGAAATGAAGGAACTGAATAAATAATTGAAGAGGTTTGAATGAGATGATCTAATAGCTTAAAACACCAGTGTTTCCTAGTTGTATTTCAATGCAATTTAAATAAAACCCACTAAAAGCACTGTGTAGCATTTTCTAAGTGGTTCTGAGGTGTGTATGGCACACATATCCAAGCAATTTTTTAAAAGGAAGGTGTGTGTGTGGGGGGTCTGTTGTGTGATGAAGGAAAGGAGAGGGCTTCTGTCGCTATGAGATTTCAACATATATTTTAATGCATGAGTAGTCAAGAAAATGTAGTTCTGGTGTAAGACAAGCTAGCAGATCAATGGCCCACCAAACACAGCCCAGAAGTGCACGTATATTGTCAATTGATTTTCAATAGAGTTTGAAGACATTTTAATGGGAAAAGCAGTGTCTTTTTAATAAGTGAAACAGGAACACTAAGCATTCACATGGGTAAAAGTGAGTCTCAACCCTTTCTTCACATTGTTTAGAAAATCATCTTAAAATGAACCACAGACCTAAGTGTTAGGATTTCCTAGGTCTAACAGTTAAAACAAAACCCTGAAGTTCCAGAAGTTAGCACAAGAAAAAAAAATCCCTCTGTCTCAGGAATAGGCAGAGTTCCATTAGAACACAAAGTACACTGCTCATAAAGGAAAAAAAATGATAAATTTGTGTTTTCCAAATTAAAACTTACATCTTTCTAAAGAGACCATTTAGAAAATGAAAATGTAAGTTGCTGACAGATATTTTTGGCAAAGTATAACCTGAAAAAAGAAGGTCTTGTTTGTAGAATCTTTGAAAGACACATAACTCAGAATAAAGAGATAAACATTTCAATAAGAGATTAAAGATGGTCCAACGAGCAAATGAGAAATGTTCAGTATCATTCCTCATTAAAGGGACATAATTTGAAAGCACAAGGAGAGCCCTGTATACACCCATGAATGTGTGTCAGAATGACTGCCATTAACATGACTGATCCTTGGCCCCTATCCATTCTCTGCAAGTATCTCTTCTGCAAAAGGTCTTCTTTGAAATCATATATAAGATATTCCCCCTAACAGCTCCTCACAGTCTCCCTTCCTGACATCTGAGCCACATACATATAATATTTATTATAGAGCTTTGCTCTATAATCTAAGAGTCACAAGGTCCATGCTGTCTTAGTCCCGATTCTGTCCTGAGGGTGACTACACTGTCTGACGCTCAAAAGAGTCTTAGAAAAGTATTAAATATTTCTTGAATAAATGGAGGAGTCAAATCCCTAAGAGAAGACACAGGGCTGTTTGTAAAGCAAGCCTCTACAAAAGTGTTTTAAATAAAGTTGAGAAAAGGGCATTACAAAACTCTTCCTTTAGCATCTTGAATGAAAATCCTGCCCCAGAGCAGTGATTTGGGACATTCTTCTCTTCAGTAAAGAGGTAAATCTCCGAGGTTTGGGGAAATTTGGACTCATCTGTTTCTTGAATGCTTCCACTAGGTGAGGCACTACTTTTACCATGTCCTTGTTATATCAGTTTGATGTCTCTGTGGTTGGACATTTCTAATCTCGGTGTTAAACTAAGCTCCACTTGTAGCTAAGCACGTAGGTGACACCAGGAATAACAGAATTTGGGGGACTGAGGCAGTGAGATCTTGAGTTTGAGACCACATAGAGACTTTGTTTCAAAAAAATTAAATAAAATGACTTCCAGTGGTCTTTTTGACATGGAACATCCTAAAAAGCAAAGAACAGTAGATGTACTCTAGCCTTCAAGCATATCTTACTGGTCTGTGGTGTATCTCACACCACAGGAAGCAGACTATGTTGGAAATAAAGCTTGATTAAAAAGAACTGACTTTCACAAAGATCTGAAAGAATGCTGCAACGTTTCCAACAGTTGCCACTGGTTTTTATTTCAGCAAAGGTCACCTGCATTAGGTTAGGCCAAGTTCTTTTGTGGATCCTCTCTCCTCTCCTACACTCTGTCCACAGCACTCTTCAGTTCAGCCTTCAGCAGTCATCAGAGTACTGTGTGTTAATCTCTCCCTGCTTCTCAGTCTTCTTAGATGCTGGCATAGATTTGCTGGGCTTCCACAAACTGTAAGCAAACTATGTATCCATGGAAGCAGGCCTTAGTAATCAATGAGGATGCCTCCCTTTCAGCCTTCACAAGCACTTGTGAGGACCTTCTGTGCCTAGGGAAATGCTTCAAACTCTGAATATTAGGATAAATACTCCTTTCAGAAATATTTGACCCACTTCAAAAGACACAGATGATTTAATTTAAATATTTCAAATTATATATTCTTAAGTATTTAAAATGTGAAGGGTGCCATTCAGTGACCTTTAATATATTCACAAGCTGAACGACCATCCCCATCATCTAATTCCACCATGCATCCATCATTACTAAAAAGGTACGGTGGCACAAGCACGTAATTGAGAGGCATAGACACAAGGGCTACAAATTCTATGTTATATCAGTTTTGTGTCTCTGTGATTGGACACTTCTAATTCCATTTCTAAGGCCAGTATGGGCTACACAGAGACATCCTATCTCAAGAAAACTAAAAGAGGAAAGAAGAAAAAAATATGTGTAGATATTGACTGTTGGGCCTCAATCTAAGTCCTGTGGAAACGGCTAGTGAGATTTCTGATCCTATATACTTGACTATTCTGGATATTTCATAACAATGACATATATAGTCTTCTGGGTCTGGTTTCTTTCACCCAATGTAACGTTTTCAAGTTTCATCCATATTGTAGCAATACAGGTACTTCTTTCCTTTTTATAGCTGAAAAATATTCCAGGGAATAGGGAAATATGTTTAATTTCTAAATATTGTTACAGGACTTTTGGGGTCTCTTCATGGTTACCTGATGATGCAAGGGAAATTGGGGTCACCTCTGGGGGTTCTTATTGTCTATAATAAAAGAATTTAAGAATCAATTGATGACAATTTTATTTTTTAATTAAATAGAAATATCTATATTTATAGAGTTAAAAACAAAACAGGGTAGATAATCTATAAACCTGATCAGCTGTTTAGAAGAGAAGTATGCGGGGGGGGGGAGTGTTATTTACCAAGTATGAGAATGGACCATGAGATACAACAAAACTCACTTTAAGAGTTTATTAGGAGGATAGAAAAGGAGAACGAATGAGTAGGCCCACCAGAGAGGAAATGTGCAGAAGGGAGGGGGGAATGGGTGGAGTCTGCTTTTAAGTTTCACCTCATGCATGCCTATAGGGGCTTACATAGCTATACCACACATGTGCATTGACTATGTGACAAAGACTACAGAGGACATAAGGCACTGGAGTGGCTAAGCATTTTGCCTGACTACTAACAGCACATACATGGTCATGTGACTCCAGAAGCCGCTAGGAGGGTGTCAGCAATGATAACATTCCACCCTTTTTTGTTATTATAAAAAGTAAGGGATTAGGGGTGGCTGGTGAATGGGAATGGGGATGCTGGGTCTCTCAAAACTGCTTCGACCTGACTTGGTGGGCATCATTATTTTTTGGGGGGAGGGATTCTCCTGAGGTAGCTGGTTGTCTTTGCTGCTGTTGGGGCTCTGTGGAATCATATGGTGCCACTTGGATCTGACAGCTTGAACCCAAGAAGATGCTAGAGAGGCAGAAGATGAAGTTTAGAAAAAACTTTTCTTAGGTCCTGGTACTTGGGGGAGGGAGGGGAGATGAAGGGGGTCCCCAAGTGGTCCCAGGATGAAGGAAGGGGGTCTCGAGACCAGGGGAAGTTTGAATGATACTTATCTGCAGTGAATCTGACCTGCCTGGGTGGGTCCAAGCTGACTTCCTGGAATTTTTAAGTTTACAGAAGAGACAAATTTTAGACATATTAAGAAAAAAATCCTGAGTTTGTAGCTATGATATTATAATGTTTAGTACTCTGCTACCAGAATCTCATTGGTTAGTGTTAAGGTATGGAGTCACATAGTGAGAGAGAAAGAGGAATCTGGAATACGCTTTATTTTTTCTATTATTACCAATTAGCCTTCCTATCTTCACCTGAGACAAACCTTAAGGCACCTGTTTCCTTTCATTATCATGGTATCATTTCAGCACCCAAGAGACACAGGTGATTGATTGCTGAAGGCAGTCAACAATAATAAACTGTTATATTAAAATCTGCTGTTTTTTTTCAGAGTCCAGTCCCTTTTTTAGTCTGGGGGTGTGAATACCTCTGTTTCTTACTGCCTGGGTATGTTTGATAGTTCTCACACCTCTTGCTCTATGGCTGACTGTGGCCCTGTAACAGTCAGCTGAGTAGTTAATTAGAAATTTAAATACATTATTAGAGACACAAAGGGAAACTGATGAAGCAGAATATGATTGGTAGAGACAGGAGAATGAGGACGGGAAATAAGGAAGAAAAACATATGGGGTTCCCAATCCAGTGGGATTGAGTAAGGTTGTGGGATGAAGCCTTATTCTTCTGGAATTGGGGATAAGGCAGTTGATCTCGATGTCCTCTGAAATTTAAAAGAGCAGGGACCTGTTTGCATCACTGTACATAAGGAGGAATTATCCTGTGGTGGGAGTGAGGTAAAAGGTTTTAGGTGAGATAAGTGAATCCAGTGAGGAAATTCCTCAAACTTAGCAGCTGTTGTGATTACAAGAATTACCTTGAAGGGTCCCTATCATTTAGGGAGAAGAGGTGAGGGGCATTGGCCTGTGGGGGGGAAAGGACCTGATCCCCAGTGTTGTTTGGAGGTCGGCAGGGATTGTCACTTGGCCACGGTAGAGAATGGTCAGGAAAATTCCATAGGAGAGAACAGAGGTGATAGAGTAAGGGGGTGAGCAGGTGGTCTGAGAGGGGTGAAGGTTTGGATGGAAATATGAGGGTTAGAATTGGCCTCCCATACATGATTTCTAATGGTGCAATTGAAAGGGATTGCTTGGAAAGAACCTAGAACCTGGAAAGAGCCAGAGGCAATAGTTTCACCCAGTCAAGGTGAAGTTCTTGGAACATGTTAACAAGAATGTTTTCTAAGGAGTAGTTAGTTCATTCTACCTTTCCTGAAGACTGAGGATGGTACAGGACATGGACATGCCAAGGGATATTAAGAGTTTTAGATAGGGCTTGGGAAATCTGGGAGGTGAACTATGGACCATTGTCAGACTGGAGAGAGGTGGGGAACCCAAACAAGAGGATAATCTCTGGGAGAAGGAGGTCAGGGACTGTCTGAGTCCATTTATTAGTAACTGGAAAAGCCTCAACCCAGCTCAAGAAGATATTCACTAGCACCAGGAGATATTTAACCCAATATTTAACCACTGACAGTGGCCATATGTGTAAAATCAAGTTGCCAGTCAGTCCCTGGAAGGGAACCCATAGACTGGTGGGTAGGAAAAGGGTGGCCCCAATATTTGGAATTAGGATCTGATTTTTGACAAATTTTACAAGAGGCAGTAATAGCTTTTAAGAACTCTGAGTCCTCAGGGGTGGGCTGTAGATGATCCTTGACAAAATGAGACGGAGTCTGACTATTAGGATGAAAGAGCTGGTGTAGATAGGACAGAATTTGCCGAGTGTCTGGGATGGCTGGCTGTGAGGATGTGGGTTGTAGTGTATGGATTCCTTGCGGTGGGTGGGATGGTAAGGAGGGCTGCTGTCCTAGCTGCTTGGTCAGCTCAATTATTTTCCTTAGAGATAATGGAGCTGTCAGTCTGATGAGGCCAGCAGTGAATAATTCCTAAAGCTTTGGGGAGATGGGAGGCTTTTAGCATGGCCATTATTTGGCCCGAGTTAGATATGGATCCTCTTTTGTTGTAAGAAGCCTGTGCTCTTTATAGATGACAGTATGGGACAAGAGGATATGAAAAGCATATTTGGAGTCTATGTAAACATTTAGGGATTGTCCTTGTACCATTTGCAAGGCGTGGGTGAAAGCTATTAGTTCAGCCTGTTGGTTAGTAGTGTGGGCAGGAAGTGCTTGCGCTTCAACCACCCCAGTATCTGACACTATGGCACAGCCTGCTTTATGGGTCCCCTCATGTACAAAGGAGCTGACATCTATGTACCTGAGGCAGTATGACTTCTTGTATGTGCGAGTGATGGGGCAGTTCCTCTAGGGTTTCAATGCAGGAATGAGATGAGGAGCAGTCAGTATCATATTGAGGGTTCTGGTTTGAGATATTAAGGTGTGGGCAAGATTGGAAAGTAAGTGTGGCATCTTCCATTAGTGTCACTTGGAGAGAAAGAACTCGGGAAGGAGGTAAAGTTTGTAAGCCTTTATAAGTTAAGAGATGGGACAGGTTGTGGTGGGAGAAGATAGTGGTAGATGATCCAAAGTTTAGTTTCCTTGATTTACAAATAAGGAGTTCAGCTGGTGCTAAAGCACGTATGTGAGGTGCCCACCCCTGAGTGGTGAGGTTTCAATTTTTTTGACAGGTATGCTACAGGTGCAAAGAGGGTCCCAGTTGGTGTCCTAGGGCTCCAAGGGCATACCTCTCTCTTCCTGTTACATAGAGGGAGAAGGGACAATTTAGGTCTGGGAGATGGAGGGCTGGGGCCTGGAGGAGAGCCTGTTAGAGCTTCTGAAAGTGTTTAGTAATGGGGTAAAGGAGGGGTTCATGTGAGGAGCCAAGAGCTGCCTCATGTAAGGGGCGAACAAGGAGAGAAAAAGTTGGGACCCAGGACCATAAGAAGCTGGCCATTCCCAGAAATGATAAGATCTCTTGTTCAATAGAGGGGACTGCAAGAGCTGGATTAGGAGCTTTCTATCTAAAGCAGTAGCCTTGTGTGTTGGGGTAATGGTTATACCCAAATAAGTGACCTGAAGAGTGGACAGCTGGACCTTGGAAGGCAAGATTCTATAACCTTGGCTGGATAAGAAATTTAGGTCAGAGGTGTTAGTTTGGCTAATTTGTAATAATGGGCTGCAAAGTAGAATGTCTTCTACATACTGTATGAGTTTAGAGTTGGGGAGAGACAAAAAGTCAGAGGCTAGGGCCTGATCAAATAGGTGTGGGCTGTCTATGAACACCTATGATAAGACAGTCCAAATCAGCTGTGTGGACAGGTGAGTCAGGGTCAGTCCAGATGAAAGCAAAGATATTTTGAGACTGAAGGCTGAGAGGAATAGATAAGAAAGCATCCTTGAGATCCAGAAGTGAGAAATGGGAGGTTCCTGAGGGGATAGCAGAGAGAAGTGTATAAGGATTAGGGACCACAGGACAGAGGGGGATTACTGCAGAATTAATGAGCCAGAGGTCTTGAACCAGGTAGTAAGTTCCATTAAATTTCTTAACTGCAAATATAGGAGTATTAAAAGGAGAAGAGGTGGGGTGAAGTAGCTTTTTTCTTAGAAGGTCAGAAATGATAGGTTTAAGTCCTCTAAGGCTCTGAAATAAGACTGGGTACTGAGGTTGGGTAATATACCAGGTAAGTTCCTGTAACTGAATGACAGTGGGGGAATGGTGCCTAGCAACAGAAGGGTTTTGAGTGTCCCAGACCTGGGGGTCCACTTGAGAGGCTGGCAAAGGAAATGACATTGTAGAACCAGTGGGGTGGGTGGCTAGGAGAAAGAGGAGAGGAGTGGCTGGTGAGTCTGTGGTCAGGAAAATGGGGGGAGCTAATAAAATGGAAGCTCGTATTTTGGCTAAACATCTCTTCCCATTAGGGGTACAGGGCAAGTTGGCACTACCAAAAATGTGTGGGTAAGAGGGATAGCCCTGAAAATACAATCAAGTGGTGGGATCTGATGAAATAGGTAAGGCTGTCCCCCTACTCAGACAGTAGGGAGACTAGAAGGAGAGGTGATCTCCAAAACTCCCTCAGGACTCAGTAAGTTGCCCTGGTGTACACAAGGAAGGAAATGGATTACCCTGATATTGTAATGGCTACCCAAGGCTCCCTGTGGGAGATGACAGTGGTTGAGTCAGAGCCTGGGCACCCTCAGTGATCTATGGCCAAGCAGTCACCGTGGCCAGTCAGATGGCCTTTTTTGTTTGTTTGTTTGTTTATGGGCTTTCTCATCTCTCCCATGGTACACCTTAAAAGCCAGCACAAAGACTTCTGCCTGTGGAGTCAGGGGCCCTCTTTCCAGACACTTAAGCTTGGACCTAATGTCAGGGAAGCTCAGGGAAAAGAGATGGGTCATAAGAAGCTGCCTGCCCTCTGGGCTCTCAGGATCTAGATTAGAATATTGAGAAGGACTTTTGTAAGTCATTCTAGGAATTGAGATGGATTTTCCTGTCTGCCCTGAACTATGTCTTGAAGCTTTTCATAGTTTATTGGTTTGAGGGTAATCTTACTGAGACCTGCCAGAAGGCAGGTCATAAAGTGATCCCTAGCTAGAGAGCCACCTGGGATGTTACAATCCCAAAGTGGACCTCAATCAGGGACCACTTAAGCCCCAGAAGGATGTGCTGCATTAGTCTGGTGGATCTCATCTGCATGAATTCTAGCATGTTCCCAAACTCGTGTGTACTCCTCAGCAAGTAGGTTGTTAGTTAGGATCTTGTACATATCATGAAAAGTGAGATAATAAGATTGGGTGACATATTGGAATATTTTTTAAAAAAGAGGTAGAGTTGGATGTACAAGAACCAAGTTCCTTTCTATCTGAGAGAGTTATGCCAGAGAAAGCGATATGTACCTTAACAAGTCCATCCACCCCAGCTACCTCTCACAAAGGGAGGATGGCTGCCAGGTGGTTTGACTAGGGTGGGGTTCCTTAGCGGCTTGAGAATGTATGACAGGGAGTGAAAGTGAAAGCCAGAGTTGAGCAGTTGGAGTGGCTCTGTACTGGAGAGGAGGAGGGTCTAGAGGAGCCAAAGGAACAGTTGCTGAAGAGGAAGGAGTAGGAGGTCAGAAAGGTGGGTGTTCATTAGCAGGGTCTTGGGTAGTAGTGAGGGGTTCCTCTGGTTCGGTTTGCATAGCTAGGAGCACATGGGCAGGTGAGCAGGAATCAATAAGAGAGGATTTGGAGCTGAGATAGAAAAACTCTTTCCATTTGCCCATTCACTGACAGAAGTTAGATAGCTCCCGTAGAATATCGGGATACAACGAGTCATTAGGTGGCCATTTTTTATTGTTATTGAAGGGATATTTAGGCCATTATTTTAGTGCAGAGACAGATAAGCTTAGAAGTCTGTAAGTAGGGCATTAAGCTGAGAGGTCTGAGGGTTTCTAAAAGGCATCTCAGAGGAGATGTGGGGCTTATGGGATTAGAAGCCTTGTTTTCCATGGCTGCAGCAGAGAGAGCAAAAACAAACAAACAAGCTCCAATGGCTTTAATATCTCAGGCATCCCAGAGATTAAGTGAGGATTGATTAAGAATGGCACAAGTCACTCAGTGTTCCATCAAGCAAAGAGTGAGGGCCAGGGCAGTAGCCTGAAGGACAAAAGTCTGAGAGACAGGAAACGAATGAGAAATGAGTCCTCAGACCACAGTTGTGAGGAATGACCAGGGGTGATAGAGATGGGGGCCAGCCATAGCCATAAAGACCGTGGAACAGGGGTTCCCTAACTTCCAACGACACCAGTGGGACACCGGACAATCAACGGTCATTCCCACAGGTCCGGGAAACTGTACGCTGATTGGTAGAAAGAAAACTCACCAATCAAAGTAGCCGGTGTTATGCGAAACCATGCAGCAGCCAGGCAGATAGAAAATGGGCAGTTGTAGATGAATCAACCTTGGTTCAGGATCCCAGTGCAGGGGAGCTGGGAAAGGCTGTTTGGTCTCAGCACCAGCACCAATGTTATTTACCAAGCATGAGAAAGGACCCGAAGATGCAATAAAACCCACTTTAAGAGTTTATAGGGGGTGAGTGAGCAGGCCCACCAGAGAGGAACGTGTGGAGTCTGCTTTTTAGCATCACCTAGTGCATGCCTGTTGCGCTTACATAGCTGTGCCACACATGTGCATATATTATGTGACCATGCTGCTCACAGATTATGTGGTCACGTTTTATATGGATTAAGTAGGATGTAAAGCTCTGGAGTAACTAAGCATTTTGCCTGACTGCCATAGCGCATGCGTGGTCATGTGACTCCAGAAGTGGGTAGGAGGGTGTCAGGAATGATAACAGGGAGAGTCAAAATGGAGGTCAAACAATGGCAAACAAGCAGTAACATGACAGAAATGAGAGTTTCAGGAAAAGAGTTGAGTCCAAAACGTAGGGGAAGCCCAGAGTGTCAGGAAAAGCAGGCACAACAAAGAGAGAAAAAGGAAAAAGTTACACTTTTCTGAATAACTTAGGAAAGTGGGCAGGTGTGGCACTGTACCATTGAGGCCTGGTAAACTATCCCAGGGGCAGGGAAGTACATTCTCATTGGTGGTCAATGAGAATGCCTCGCTTTCAGCCTTCACAAGTACTTGCAAAGTACTTGTAATTATTCTCTCTCAAGGAATAATTATTCTGCTCTCTCTGAAGCATGGCTTAAGGTAAGCCAGTCTTCCTAGAGGTGGTTGGTTGGCCAGATACTTGACCTAGCCCAACTGGAATGCTAGGTCTTTACTCAGGCCAGAGATTCTATTATCTTGAACAGAAAGCATTGTTTTCTTAATGGGCCTTTATTGCTACTTTAAGAAAACGTAGGGAATTCTCTAAGTATCTGTTATTTGTTTCTAGTTCAAGTCTTTCAGGATCCAAGAGTACATTTCATAAAATTCTATTATTTTACACTTCTTAGGATTTCTTCTATGGTTCAGAACATGCAGTTTCTTGGTGAATATACTCTATTCAGCTGATAAAGGTGTTGTATTGGGCTGGGAAAGGCATTCAGTAAGTTAGGAGAAGCCTGCTGATACACAAATCTCACTGCAGTCTCCCTGGGACTTATAGGGTGAGGCCTGTGAACAACCACAACAATAGATCTTGCCTGTCTAAGTTGTTTTGCTGCTTTTCTTCACATATTTTGAAGCTATCAGAGTTAGTGAATATATACTTAGGGGTAATAGGTTTTTTGTGAAAGTCAAGTCTTTCAGGAGAATAATAATAGCTATAACTAATAATAATAATAGTAATTCAAGATTTGAAGTCTACTTTGTCAGATACTCTCAGTTGTGACATCAGACTGGTGATAGGTTTTTTTTTTTTTTTCAACCTATCAGAGAGCTGAGGCATAGGACTAGCCTGAGCCACTCTTATAGAAGCACAAAACCCTGGCAGAGCTCAACTAGAGTTGGAGAAAGCCCAGTATGGCTGGCAAGTGGCTACAGACTACAGTCATGTGAGTCTTCACCTGTTTCAGGCTCCCCCCACTGATGCCAGGAGCTGTCCCCAGAAGAGTCCTGACTTAGCTTAGTGGTGGGAAGGCAGAGCCATCCTTTGTTTGAAGTCATTGATTAAGGAAGGCAAAGTGTTTGTTTTAGTTACTGTTCTCTAGGCATGATAAAACACCATGAGTAAGGCAACTAATGGAAGAAACATTTAATTGAGGGCTTGCTTACAGTTTTAGAGGGTTAGTCCACAATCATCATGGCAGGGAGCATGCTGGCAGGAAGAGAGCTTATGTCCTGATACAACAGTAGAAGGCAGTGAGAGACTGGGTCTGGCATGAGCTTCGGAAGCCTCAAAGCCCACTCCCAGTAACACATCTCCTTCTACAAGGCTACACCTCCCAATTCTTCACAAACAGTTCCATTAACTGGAGACCAAGTATTCAAACGTATGAGCCTATGGTGGCTACTATCATTCAAACCACCAGTCTCTGTAATTCTCAGATCTCTTGTGCTCCCTCCCCCTGAGTAGGTAGAGTTTTGAACCCAGATGTTCTCATACCCTTGCTTCTCCTCAGAAATAGGTCAATTCGCCCTCTGGTTTCACCCTCAGTCTTCTTGGGTGAGAGTTTTAATCAGCCACCCCACCCCCGCACATTGGTTAACAAACAGAGAACCTAAGCTGACTTTCAGGGCACTTTTTTTTTAATTAAGAAAATTTTTATTCATTTTACATACCAATTACAGATTCCCCTCTTCCTTCATCTCACCCCTCCAGCCTTCTACCACATTCCTTCCTACAAGAAGGTAAGGCCTCCTATGGGGAGTCAGCAGAACCTGGTACATTCAGTAGAGGCAGGTTCAAGCCTCTCCCCCTGCCTCAAGGCTGTTTGAGGTGTCCCACCACAGGTAGTGAGCTCCAAAAAGCCAGCTCATGCACCAGGAATGGATCCTGATCCTACTGCCAGGGGGCCCCTTAAGTAGATCAAGATATACAATGGTCTTGCTTATGCAGAGGGCCTAGTCCAGTCCCATTGGGGCTCCACAGGTGTGGGTCTAAATTTCATGAGTTCCCACTAATTTGGTTTGGTTGTCTCTGTAGGTTTCCCCATCATGATCTTGATGCCCCTTGCTCATAGAATCCTTCTTCTCTCTCTTCAACTGGACTCCTGGAGCTCAGCCTGTTGTTTGGCTGAGGATCTCTGCATCTGCTTCCATTAATTACTGAAGAAAGCTCTATGACGACAGTCAGGGTAGTCACTGATCTTTCAGGGCACTTCTGACAGGCACTGGTCCTCATCCACTGGTCTGTATTGTAAAGCAAACTCTCAAGCTCCTGACTTTTGTTCTGTGATGTTTTTGGTAAACATCCTTTGGGATTTTTGAGTGGAGGAAGGACCTTGTAGGGAGGACGATCTACTTAGCTTCTGCACTTCTCCCTGGGGAAGGATGTGTTCCAACCACCGTTTCAGTTCACACAGAGCATCCATGGATCCCTTCGTAAATTTCTGACTCAACCCAACTGCATCCACTCCTGAGAGCAAGTGGTCCTCTCTCCTCTCTCCTCCAGATGGCACCCTCACCTCAGATTCGGAGTCCAATATCTGCTCTGTCTGAGCTTAGCTCTTGCAAGGGTTAAAAATGTCTGTAATTGACATTTGTGCTCAGTGTTATTGTTGCTGTTGCAAGGGAAGGGAGGAGTACCTCCCTCCTTCCCGCTAGATGGCAGAATGGCTGAATCTTGATCTAACTCCTGAATGGAAGCACTGCAGTAGCTGTTCCAGGAGCCCCAAACCCTGTTTAATGGCATCTGGAGTAGGTTCAGACATCTTGAAGCACTACAGGCTTGCTCCAGCTCCAACTTTTCCAGAGCTGTCCCCAAACAGAATGTACCTTGTACAGGCAAGCCTACAAAGTCCCACTGTGTCTGGTTGGCTGCAGTGGAACTGAGGGATGATTTCTCTGATGCTCTGGCAATAAATAAATAAACAAAGAAATTTAAAAAGTCAGTCTTCCCAGGCACCTATCTCTTGTTCTGGATTGTGGATTTTGGGGTGTCTACCCCTCACCCTGCACAATTCCTAGGTTATTATCCATCCTTTGTCTAGAAGTAGGGATATGTTCTCTATGACCTTCCCCAAATGCAATGAGTTTCCTCAAGGGCATCAAGGAGCCAGGTTTCCCTTGCTTTTCCCCACATGCACAAATGCTTTGTTCCTAGGGGCAAAGAAGAGGCAGGCTACTCATCAACCCTTACTGCTCCCTGTTGGTCTACTCCAGGTTGTAAGGGAGCTTTCTTCAGCCCTTCCACTTGGCAGTCTTCCCTCTAATTCCTAGTAGAATTTGTGAAGAAAAAAATTTAAAAAAAACACCAAGTGTTTATTCTTCCCTCGTCCCACATTTGTGACTCTCAGGAACTTCTCGAGTCACCAGCCCATAGGTACTCTCATCTCGGCTATTCTGATTGGTTTTTACCCGTGACTACTGGCTAGTAGTCTCCCTCCACACACCCATGTCCACATATCCCTTCTTCCTTCAGGTACCTATTCCTTCTCAGATTCAGGGAGATGGGAATGGCAGCTGACAGCTTTCAATACTTCTGAGAGGAAAATGGAAGCTGTCACACTGCATTTTATAAAAGTATCTATTTCTGTAACCACCACCCATCAAGAAATGCAATTTTTCCAGCACCTTTCACTAGTTAATAATCGCACTATGGCCATCAGTAGTGTGACCCTTTGTGCTAGCTACACTTTTGTCACTGTGACAAACATGGAAGGGAAGAGAACTACTTTGAAGAAGCAAAGATTTGTTGGGGCTTACAGCTTCCAAAGTTGCAGAGCCTTTGATTAGCCCTTGTTAGGGGCTTGAGGTGAGGCAGAAATCAGGGTAGAAGGAGTATCTGGTGGAAAAGGCTGTTTGCCTCACAGAGGCCAGAAGATAAGAGAGGAGAGATGAAGGACTTGGGGTTCTTATTTCCTGTGCATGTTCCTCACAACCCTCCAGCTAAGCCCCATGTCAGGCCTTTCCACTCCTCCCAATAACACTACCAGATTCCATCAGGGGAATTAATCCGCCACTGAGACCAGAGCCCCCTGGATCTAATCACTTCCCAGAAGCCCAACAGCTGGCAATTATGCCCTCAAATGTCCTTATGGGGACATTTCATTTTTAAAGCATAGCACCTGCTTTTGGATTTCAAATCAAAATCCTCATATCTATCAAGCTTTTGGTCTTTTGTTTCTTTTATACCACATTATGTGTCTTTGTGTACACACACATATGTGTTCTGTTGCTCTGAATATCTCATTATATGAAAACTGTTCAATTCACTATCCATTTTCCAAAATGATAGAAATGTGAACGTGTGGGGTTTTTGCTCTTTTTTTTCCTAGTGTACTGCTATTGTGAACAAATCTGCTTTCTTGAAATTGTAGTAATGGCAAAAGAAGGATACAAACAGTAAAAATTGAAATACAAATTGAGTGAATTAGTTTCCACGTCTGACAGGATTTCAATATTCAAGCTGCAAAGCACCTCTACAGAATTAGCCTTGAGTGGTGTATTTCTGTGCTGCAGCACTGCAAAAATGAGTACTGGTTTGGGGAATCTAGAGGAGTTTTTTATTTTATTTTATTTTCTGTTTTCACCTGCCTTGCACCTTTGCAGGTCATTTTCAGAGTCCTTGTTGACCTCTATCCTTCCTGCTAGCTCTGGGAAGCACTGAGGGATGAAGACCACATTTGTTTTGACAATCAATCCTTGTTTAAAATGTATCCATCATGGGCACAGACTCTCACACACTTTATAGTGTGTAGCATTTGACTGGCACAGTAGACCACTTCCTAAGCCATGGCACTTGGGGAAATAATCCCACCATTAAATAATGTAGCACACTGAAATCACCCCTTACGAGTCCTTCATTCCTTCTTGTTACAATAATGCTACTCAATTTGTAATGACAATAGTGTCTTTTATCTCTTACCAAGTGCTTGCTATAGCCATGTGGAGCCAGAATAAATTTTTAATCACTGTAATATTGTGGCATTAGGATAGAGATGTATAGCACATTCAGCCAAGGGCTGGGGCACTGTTTAAAATTTTCCATGTCTGGGGCTAGAGAGATGACTCAGTGGCTAAAAGTACATACTACTCATGCAGAGATCCTGAGTTGGATTCCCACTGCCTATTCAGGAAGCTCACACCTCCAACTCCAGGGGTATCTGATACACACACACACACACACACACACACACACACACACACACACACACGCATACACACACACTTAAAAATAAATTAAATATAAAAACAAACAAAAACCTCTCAGATGTTGACAAGTTAGGCTTAAAGCAAAAACAAAACAAAAGAAAAAACAAACAAACAAACAAACCAGCAAATTTTTCTAAAGATAAGCATCAAAATAGAAAGGAGACATGGTCAGTCAGGGCCTGTGAAGCTGACTTAGTACATAGGGGATTTGATTAGCAAACACAGGGAGCTGACCAGCACCTAAGAAAAGCACTGAAATTCACCTTCATCTGCCCCTCTCTCCTGATCCTGGAAACAATCGTAAGTGTTTTTACTTGAGGAGAGTTTATCCTAATTCCTGAAAAGTTTTCATCCAATGCTAGGTGATTCCAATGCTGTAGAAGAATAAAATTTATCATAATTAAGACTGTACAGCAGTTTTTTTCTGAATTGAACTGTTCCCTCTAGAAGGAAAGGAGGAAGCTTGTTGTCTTATTTACTGGTCATAACTAAAATATAAGTAACATTATACAGAACCAGAAGTGTATATAGTGCGTGTATGTGTGTGTGTGTGTGTGTGTGTGTGTGTGTGTGTGTATACACGAAATAACAATTAATGAATAAAAGAGGCTATGAATGTGAAGGAGAGTGGGGAAGGATATATGAGAAGGTTTAGAGGGAGGAAAGAGAAGGGAGAAATGTAATTAAATTATAATCTCAAAAATAAAATAAAAATAAAAATCTCAAATATCATGGCAACTTATGAAAGAAAGCATTGAATTGGGCTTATGATTTCAGAGGTTTAGAGTCCATGATGGCAGAGTGAAGGCATGGGGACAGGAACAGCTGAGAGCTCACACCTCAAGCCATAAGTAGGAGGCAGAAAGCACAATGGGAATGTCATGAATATTTCTTTTAACTTTCTTTATTTATTCTTTGTGTCTTTCACATCATGCATCTCTTTCCCATTCATTTCCCTGTCTCTTCATATCCACTCTCTCCTCTTGTAACCTACTCTCCAATACAATAAAATAAAATTTAAGAGAGAAAAAAAGAAAAATCAATCCCATCATAGAAGCTGTAGTGAGACACAGTGAGTTACTCAGTAAACCCTTATCCATATATCTTTACTTGCAAGCGTTCATTGCAAAGAGTCACTGGTCTGTTTTGAGGCCTCTGGTTTCTGCTACACTATCGATGCTGAGCCCTCATCATTAGAACTTCTTTTGGTTATCCTGTTGGTGCTCTGTGGAGATCCTGCAGCTTTGGATCTGCAGGACTGGTTCCTTCGTATACTCTAGCAGATAACAGATGGGATGAATGTTGGTGTGGGTCAACCCATAACCCTGGTTCCGGGCCTGGGTAGTTGCAGGGTTTGTCAGCCTGCCAGGTCTCCGTTGTCCTCACATGCAGGGTGAGCTCTCCTGCGTTGCCCTGGCTGGTTCACCCTTTGCAATGATGCACCTTGCCTGGGTAGCACAACAGAACCAATCTTTTTTGGGGAGGTGTGAGAGAGCCAGCCCCAAAGTTGTGAGCATGGGAGAACTGTCCCCATTACTCATCTGACTCATTTGTCATGTGTCATCATGGGCAGGGAGAAATGCTCCCCTTTCATTAATGCATGTGGCAGGTGGGAGAACTGGCCCCGAGGCCATAGGAGCAGGAGGGCTTTCCCTTCAGCTGCAGCACTTGGAAGAGTGGGCCCTACACTACACCTGGGCAATGCATTAGAGCTGGCCCTGAAGGTGTAGGTGTGGGAGAAAAACCCCGAGGACATGAAAGCTGGAGAACTGGCCCCAACCCTCACTCATTGTGACAGGAGTCTTTTGAAACCTCAAAACCCATTCCCAGTAACAAACCTCTTTCAACAATGCTACACATCATGATCCTTCCCAAATAGCCACCAACAAGAGACAAAGCTTTCAAATGCCCAGGCTTATGACAGATATTTCTTTCAAACCATGACACTCATGAGCCTCAGGAGATCACCAAAAGGTCATATTTGGGGAGAAGAGAAACTTAGAAGATTTTTGAGGGCTCCTCCTCAGCAGTATAAGTAAACAACTGCAGGGGTGCTAGCCTCCGACCAGAACCACAGAGAAGAGATAGGTGAATTGTGGAGTTGTTTGCAAGCTGTGTAGTGAGCTCTTGGGTTACAGCTTTTGTGAGTCTTCACCTATGCTGGGGTGGGCTTTCTGGTGATCCAGCTGCTTTTGAGTCATCATTGCTCTTTGTAAGTAACCCTTCACCCATACTCTGGTTAATAACTCTAGCAAAACTCATTGGTCACCAAGTTGAATTTTGGTGGAATTGTTACTTTGTTCTGTCATGGACTATTTTTCTAAAGTGAGTAAGTGTGTGTGTGGTGTGTGGTGTGTGTGTGTGTGTGTGTGTGTGTGTGTGTGTGTGTGTGTGTGTGTGTGTGTTGGGTCACCTAGGAAAAGTTAGGTTTGAAGGGTTAGAGACTGACATTCTTTATCTTCCCCCAAGGGCATTCAGAACACATAACTGCAGCCTCTGAAAGCAGTATTAGTGTGGGACCCAGTTCTCAACAACTGGACCTGGGTGACACTTGTAGTTTGACTATGGAATGTCTCCTATGGGCTCATATTTCAAATATTCTTTTCCAGCTGATGGTGCTGTTTTGGGAGATGAAGTGTGATCTTTCTGGCAAACATAAGTCACTGAGTATGAGGTTTGAAGATCAAGGTGGCTCCTGATTCTAGGGTGTTTCTGCTTACTAACTAATATGATTTACCACGAACTCTCATCACCTTGAACTCAGCCATGCCTTCTGGACAGGATAGACTAAGGATTCCAAAACAGTGAGCTATAGTAACTCTCCCTTCATTTTGATTTGTTCTGTCAGGCACTTTCTGCCATAGAGAAGTGAAAGTCACTAACACAAGAGCAAAGATGAGGAGGATGGTATGCTGCAAGCATTTGGAGGCATGAATGGGTTATTCAGCCCTATAACATGAATCTTAAAAAGTCTTATTAATAAAAAAAAAAAACAGAACCAGATATTGGGATGAAAGCTGAAAGATCCGAGAAACAGAACACACCAGCCACATTCTTACCTCTACGAAATCCTCAGTCTCAAGAGAGCAAATTCCTGTTTCCTCACACCTTATATTCCCTTCTCTGCCCTACCATCTTACTTCATGAGATTAAAGGTGTGTGTCCTTCCCAAGAAAAGACATGAGATCTCAAGTGCTGGGATTAAAGGTGTGTGCCACCATGCTTGGCTCTGTTCCCAGTATGGCCTTGAACTCAAAGAGATCCAGATGGATCTCAGCCTCGCAAGTGATAGAATTAAAGCATGTGCCACCACTGCCTGACCTCTATGTCTAATTTAGTGGCTGGCTTTGTCCTCTGATTCCCAGGAAAGCTTTATTGGAGTACAAAATATATCACCACATTTCCCCTTTTTTGTCTAAAATAATAAAAGAAGGTTATAACTAATATAAGAAAAACTATCTACAATAAGTACAATAAGTATATACAATATACAGCCAAGAATTACATTTACAATATCCAGTCCATAAACATTTGACAAATTCAGAGAAAATATTCTGTATTTTATCCTATTTTGGTGAGTCCAAAACGTACCTAATTCACTTTTTTTTCCTAATTCACTTTTTATCCTAACTTGTATTACCAACCAAAACTATTTTTGATATCTTTCAAACTTATACACTTTACACCTCTTTAGTGAATTTCTTTTCTGAATTTGTTAACAAGTAAAACTATAAATATTTAATCTTCAGCTCTCTCAGAGACCCTATAAGGAAATAATATTACCTAAATAAGCAGGAAGTGCAAACAAGCAACTTCCAAAAAATGTGAGAAATGACAGCAACAGCTGGCTGCCTGGACAGTCACCCAAGATTTCTCTGCAACATTGGGGTATCCATCTTCGGCCTACAGGCCTAGCATATCTGACAGACTCATCTGTGAAGCAGGATTTTCTAAAGGGCTTTCTTATCTTGTCTTGGCAAGGATTGGCAGTCCTTTCTTTTCTGTCCTGCTTGTCCATTTTGGACAGCATACTGTCAGCAGTTGATGGAAGAGCACTTTCTTGCCCAGTGGCTAATTTTGCCACAAAGAAAGTAAACTCCATATGGAGTTTCTTTAACGCACATCATCTTCTTTGAAGTAGATTGGTGCTACCAGGAATAGACATGTCTCATTGTCATAAAGAAAAGAAAAAAAAATCTGTATTATTAAAACATCTTAAATACCATATTCTGTATATCTCTGACATGTTTGAAGATGACCTGTCTATCTAAAATATATCTCTATTTTACCTTGAAAACATACTTAACATGACTACAAGTTTGATTGTAATGACTATTAACTTGCATTTCTTATATCCCAATTAGTTGGTAATAATAACTTTCAAGGACTAGCAATTTGCATTACATTGTTAAATGAGCTGTACAGGTACAATATCTTGAACAAGAATAGAAATCTATGTATAGTATATTCTAACAAAATTAATTTCAAATTTGTATCAATATACAAAATTTGTATACGATATACAAAAATCCAATCCAATGTAAAATATTTAAAACAAGTAGCTCATTTTTAAAAGTAGATTCAATAATCTATGTTTTTATCTTATCATATCTATATTCTCTCTTTTTTCTTTTCAGAGTAGATTCAATAATCTACCTTTTTATCCTATTATTTATGTATCTTTTTTTCAGGATAGATTCAATAATCTACCTCTTATCTATATCCTCTTTTTTTCTTTTCTTTCTTTCTTTTTTTTAACAAAGACCCCAAATCTAATTTCTTTTCCTTAGTTTTTTTCCTGATCGTTAACAATTAACAACTTTTAACCACCCATTCTAAACTATGACAATTGTCCATAAGCCATTGAATGACCAAAAAACACCTGCCCCACCTCTTGGGGATGTGTGTATCATGTTCTTAAAATTACTTCCTGTTGTCTTTGGATAAAAATATCTTTAGGGGATCCTGAAAAGAAATTTTTTGGGGTTAAAGTCTTGGGAGAGTTAACTGCACTATTTGTCCAGTCTCTGCATAATGGGAAAGTGCAGGGCTTGACTCAAGTCCTTGTTCGAGTAGTCTGTCAGGCTGGATCATCTCAAGTAACCATCTCAAAATTGTCCTGAGCAATTTGTAGTCCAAAGTCACTCTTTGGGTTGTGTTTATCTGGTTTGGAGCAATATCAACTGTATTTGTGGCAGAATTGTGTCTCAAAGCTAGTTCCAAGTTTGCAATATAACAGGTTCCATTCTTCCTCATCAAGATTTTTTTATTTCAAATCTCAGGGAACAATACCTGGCTTTCCTTGGTTACCAACAAACTTCATGTGAAGATGGGCAAGAGTGAGTTTGATCAACCCTTCCACTGTAACAGTGTATCTATTCAAGTAATTAAAAAGGGATCCATGCTCACGGTAATTGGACACCAGCCACAGCTGAGTCCATGTGCCATTGTCTTTGTTGTCTGATGCTATAAATTCTGGAATATTTTCATGGTGTAACATCACAGTCTGATAAATCTCTGCCTCTCAGAGCTACAAACATTGTTCCCTAGAAAAGAAGATCTTCACAGCAACTTCTCCTCGCCACTTGCCTCGCCAAACTTCTCTAAACTGACTTTTGCAGTGCTTTCTTGTAATACAATGGTCTTGACAATTGTTCTCTGAACAAGTAGCAGTAAACCCTTTATCCACAGTAGCAGTGCCACCAATGCCAACAACATGATGAGAAGCTGCTGGCAAATCAGAGGAGCAGCCACCACCTCCATGGTCCTGCCCCCACCATTTGTGGCCCAGCCCTGGCTGTAGCTTCTCCTCAGCAAGCCTCCCAGGGTGGTCTTGAACTCGGGATCCTCCTACCTCTGGCTCCTTCAGCAAATCCTACTGGTGTGTGCCACCACAACCAGCGACATACAGCTCAGGTATTAAGCTGGGGACTGCAAGGCCACAGGCAAGTGGCATTTTCGTGAATTCATGTCACAAACTTTGAGTGCCAGATGTAACACAAATCTTTAAAGGTCTTATTAATAAAAAAAAAAACAAACAAAAAACAAAACAAAACAAAAAACCCAGAGCCAGATATTGGGGTGAAAGCTAAAAGATCGGAGAAACAGAACAAGCTAGCCACATTCTTACCTCTACTAAATCCGCAGACTCAAGAGAGTGAGTTCCTGTTTCCTCACACCTTATATTCCTTTCTGTGTCATGCCATATTACTTTCTGGGGTGAAGGGCATGTGTCCTTCCCAAGCAAAGACATGAGATCTCAAGTGCTGGGATTAAAGGTATGTGCCACCATGCTTGGCTCTGTTCTCAGTATGGCCTTGAACTCACAGAGATCCAGATGGATCTCTGTCTCCTGAGTGATAGGATTAAAGGTGTGTGCCACCACTGCCTGGCCTCTATGTCTAATTTAGTGGCTGGCTTTGTCCTCTGATCCCCAGGAAAGCTTTATTGGGGTATACACAGTCCCTCCCTGTCTTCTTCCTTAAGTGTGACTTCCTTTCTGAATGATGCCTATTCATCAGGGGTAGGCTCATGGATACAGATTTCTCAAATTTGGTCATTATTAACAAATTTTCATAAAGTATGGCAAATCAAACTTCTGAAGAATATTTGGCCTTCACCCTGTTTCCTATTCTATCATCCAAATTATATATTAAGTATTCATTTATTTATGACAATAGCTTCATTTAGTTGAATTTTTCCTCTTATATGTCTAAATACTAAAATAAGTAAAATTGAAACTGTGATTTTTCTTTTGCATTGCATTTAATTTATTTTGGTGGTGGTGGTATGGTAGACCACACTGTGGTATAAATGTCAGAGAAGTTCTCTCCTTCCTCTGCCTGGATCCCAAGTATTGAACTCAGGTCATCAGATTTGGCAGTAGATGTCTTTACCTGCCGAGCTACCTCACTGGCCCACAACTTATGATTTTTTTCCCCTGTGAAGCTGTTGGTTTAAGTGAGAATGGTTCCCATAGGCTCATATATTTGAATGCTTGGTCTCTAGCTGGTGGAACTGTTTGAAAGGATTATGAGGTGTGGCCTTGTTGGAGAAGGTATGTCATTGGAAGTGGGCTTTGAGGTTTCCAAAGCCCAGAGCAGGCCCATTCTCTCTCTGACTGCTGCCTGTGAATCAGGATATAATGCTCTTGCCTACTGCTCAAGTGTCATGCCTGTCTGCTTTCCATCATGATGATCATGGACCAATACTCTAAAACTGTAAGCAAGCCCCCAATTAAATCCTTTACTATATAAGAGTTGCCTTGGTCATGGTGTCTTTCTTCACAGTAATAGAACAGTAACTAAGAAAGGGGTTATATAATAAGATGTATTTGAGTTGTTGACCTCTTTGGTATGACTGCTGAAGCCAGTGGTTCTCAACCTTCCTGATGCTGTAACACTTTAATATAGTTCCTCATGTTGTGGTGACTTCCAACCATAAAATTATTTTTATTGCTACTTCATAACTATAATTTTGCTACTGTTATAAATTGTAGTGTAAATATCTGTATTTTCTGATGGTCTTGGGTGACCCCTGTGAAAGGTATGTTTGATCCCAAAGGTTCTCATTTGTTCCAAAGGTAAAACTCATTTTTTTCCAGTGCTCAGGATGGAACCCAGGTCCTCACATATGTTAGATAAGTGCTCAGTCTCTGGGATATGATTCCTACAGGTTTACAAGGGTGTTTGTTTGCTTGTTTGTTTGT
The DNA here is from genome assembly GCF_949786415.1 of Peromyscus eremicus. Classification (NCBI taxonomy): domain Eukaryota; kingdom Metazoa; phylum Chordata; class Mammalia; order Rodentia; family Cricetidae; genus Peromyscus; species Peromyscus eremicus. The sequence goes on from NC_081416.1 coordinate 199,111,863, forward strand.
TTGAGACAGGGTTTCTCTGTGTAGCCCTGGCTGGCCTGGAACTAGCTTGTAGACAAGGCTAGCCTCAAACTCACAGAGTTTGAGATCTTCCTCTCTCTGCCTCCTGAGTGCTGGGATTAAAGGCATGCGGCACCACACCCAGCCTGGTTTTTCAGTTTTTATTCTGAGACAGTATTGTACTAAGTCTCCCAGGCTGGCTCTGAACTTGTGATTCTGCTGCCTCAAGAACTTGGGGTGACAGGCCTACACCAGCAGGCCTTGTTCTCATAAATTTTTTTAAAAGGCAAGATTTCTTTTTTGTTCTGTCTGGTTTGCTTATGAGTGGGTAATAGATTGCAGAATGGGGTGAGGGATAACTTTAATGAGATCTACTGAATTTTTAGTCATTTCTGTGTACTTTCAGTAAAACTGTACTTCCACAGAATTGGCACTGTTGATCTGAGGACTGGAGATCCAGGCCTCAGAGCCAATAAGAGGTTGTCCAGCTCCAAATTCCATATGCTTCTGTTAGGTCATGCTGCTCAGAACAACCTGCAAAGGGTTTGAACTTTCTGTTGAAACACATTAGTCAAGCTTCTTGCTCAAGTGTACTATCTGGGACTTTTTGCATTTTAGTCCTGTTTTTAATTAATAAATTGATTATTTTTTTGAGATAAGGTCTCATTACTGTACTACAAACTAAGCTTCAATTTGCAAGGATCCTCCTGGCTCTGCCTCCTTAGTGCTGGGATTACAAGTGTGCACCACCTTGCCAGGATGAACTTTTTAGTACAATTTTCTCTTGAATTTGTTTTCTGGCCCGCCTTCTGCATTGCACTGTCATACAAGCAAAGCACATGGAGAATGCTTGGACATTAGCAACTTGTCGTTTCCTTATGTGTTCATTAACATTGCAATTGAAAAAAGGCAGTCTCAGGGAAACCACAAAGAACCAAAATGGTATGAATTACTTAAGGATGTAATCCCTACCTTGAGTGACTTCTTATTCTCTTTTTTTGGCAATGCCTATTTACCTTTCTAAACTTGTCTGGTGATGTTTTCATGCCTAGGAATGATTATGCAAGGGATACAAATTGACAGGTATAATCAAATTTGATAATGTAAAATTTTTAATTATGTTTATTTATTTATATACTTGCTTATTTTTTTTTTTTAGTCAGAGTTTCACTATATAACTCTGGTTTGCCTGGAACTCACAGCAATTTACCTGCCTCTGCTTCCTGAGCATTCAGACTAAAAGTATGTGCCACCACACCACACCCAGTTATTTATTTGTGGTGTGTGTGTGTGTGTGTGCAAGCATGGGTGCCACTGGGCATGTGTAGAGGCCAGAGGACATTTAGGAGTCAGTTCTCATCTTCCACGATGTGGGTCCTGGGAATCAAACTTAGGTCATCAAGCTTGGCAGCAAGCACCCTTACCCACTGAGCCATCTCATCAGCTCTAGTTTGAAAATTTATATACATTATTTATACTGACCTCTCTGAATCCTGCTATTTTTGTTATATAATCATGATAAACGTGCTTTTCTGGTAAATAGTTATTTGCTTGCTGTACTGACTTAAAAGGCAATGGCTTCTTGATGGCAAATTAAGAAGTTTTTGATACTCAGTGGGAAAGAGTACCTGAAGGTCAAGTGTCTAAACATAGACACTTTCCAGACATTCCTTTATTAATGAGAGGAAACTGGGACTGAGGGAAGGAAGAAGACTAGAAGGAAGGGGACATGAGAGAAAAGGGAGTGTATGGGGTGGATGAGTAAATAGAGTCAAAGCACATGATATACAGGGAAGAAATTGTCTCTATGAAGCTCATTATTCTGTTCATCAAATATACATCAATAAAAACTTTGAAAGTTGATCTGAAGCCTTGGTGACAGCCAATGGTGACAGGCAAGCTTCTATGATCTCAATATCATCACAACTATAATAAAATAGCAAATACTGACTGAAGCCTGCTATAGGCCAGATCCCACTTGTGTGGTCCATGAAGCAATGCACAAGGCGTCTGTGACTGCCGTAGCAGATGAACTGGGCATCCATATGTAACACAAAGGTAGAGGGTCAGCTTCAATCGAATAAGAAGTTCATAAAATAATAAAATGAATTCGCATTATCCAATTGGATATTATGGAACTCTATATTTAAGGTCCAAAATAATGTTTGAGTTTTAAAGAAAATGATATTACTGGATTTTATCTACTCCTCAGTACCTGCTTTTTTTCACCTTGTTAGTCCCAAAAGAGGGTTCGTATTTACTATCTTTTTAAAAACTTAGGCTCAAAACCTCACTGTCCCATACACAGGCTCTAAACTTCTTTTCTTCTGTTTTTATCCAGCTCCCCTGGATCCAGGGTCAAATTGAAGAAACTCAGACAGTCTTAAAAGACTGCTAATCAGTTTTTTCACCCTTCTACTCTTTTGAGGACAATATTTGATAACTGCAGTGTTTTGAATGATGAATGTGCCCCCAGGCTCTGGTACTTGAACACTCATTTCCAAGTTGGTGGTTTAAAGGCAGCCAGGAGTCAAGGAATACCAAAACATTGCACCAAGCAACAGACTTCATACAAGAGAAGAACAGAATGGCAACTGCCTCTGACTAGGATCAGAGACTGCTGTAGAGGGCTGGGCAGAGGGCAGGGCTTTTATAGGGATGTGCATGTGCAGTGAGCTGGTGGAAAAGTACAGTGGGCCAGAAGTATTGCTTAGCCATTAACTCTGAAACATCGGTCATTAATGCTGAGTCAACAGAGAGGGGATTTCTAAGTCTCAAATCTCTGGGGTGGACCAGGGGCAGGGTGATCTTTTCTTGGCCCCTTTTTCCTGCAATGGTACTGTTTGGGGAGGTTACAGAAATTTTAGGAGAAGCAACCTTGCTGGAGAAAGCACATCACTGTGGGCAGACTTTGAGATTTTATGTCTTTATCCCATTTCCAGTTTGCTCACTGCTTAGCTTTTGTGGTTGAAGATGTAATCATCCAGCCTCCTGTTCCTGCAAACAGCTACCATGCCTCTTCTCCTTTATGGATGCTATCCCCCTGAAACTTATGGCCAAACTGGAACTTTTTAAACTCATTCTTCCAGATAGTACTCTTAGTCATGGTGTTCCATCACAGCAACAAAAGTAACTAATGCAGTTGCCAAAGTCCAGGCTCTCAGACTTGGCGTTTGAAACTCAATGGCTTTTGACTCCATCTTCCCCTTGTTGTTCTGCTGCTACACAGCCTAGCCTCTAGCAAGCATATTCCTTACCTTTGTGTCTGTACCATTTTTCTACTTGTGTTTTCATTGCCTGGAATTTCCCTTGAATCCCATCATATCCAACTATGATTCATCTTTCCAGAATCTCTCTCTCATCCTGGGGCCTCATCTCATTGCTTATTTTCCTCTGCAGAAGGAAATAAACTATTCTAGCTCTTTGATCAAATGTCATATATTGCTCTCTTTATCATACATATATATATATATGGCTAATTTTGGCTACTATATTATATCCTTTTTAGAATCCATTGATTACTCTTATTATTTTTCTCCCTAATATATATCACTCTTTTTAGGTCATGCTAGGTGCTAAATTAAGTTTCAGACTGGTCTCTCTCTCTCTCTCTCTCTCTCTCTCTCTCTCTCTCTCTCTCTCTCTCTCTCTCTGTGTGTGTGTGTGTATGTGTGTGTGTGTGTGTGTGTGTGTGTGTGTGTGTGTGTGTATGTGTGTGTGTTTGTGCATGTGCAGGTGTATGTTTGTGTGCAGAGCAAGTAAACCCAGGGCATCATCTATGCTCAGCACTAAGCACGTTGCTACTGAGAAACACATGAACTCCATGCAATGAATACAATTTTAAAAAGAAAAAAAAAACACTTTTATTTACTGGTGATGTATCATATCAATGAGAAGGTGTCTTAATTAGGGTTACTATTTTTGTGATAAAACACCATGACCAAAGAAACATGGAGAGGAAAGGGTTTATTGATCTTACACTTGTACAGTACTGTTCATCATCAAAGGAAGGCAGAGCAGGAACTCAAGCAGGGCAGGAACATGGAGGCAGGCAGATACAGAGATTGTGGGTGGGTGCTGCTTGCTGACTTGTTTCCTATGGCTTGCTCAGCCTACTTTCTTATAGAACCCAGGACCACCAGCCCAGGGATAGCACCACCCATAATGGGCTGAGCCCTCCTCATCAATCACTAATTAAGAAAATACCTTACAGGCTTTCCTACAACCTGATCTAATGAGGCATTTTTTCAGTTGAAGTTCCCTCCTCTCAGATGACTTTAGCTTGTATCAAGTTGATATAAAACTATCCATTTACAGGAGGGCATCTGGAACTTACCAGCAATCATCATGTTTTCAAGGAAGTTCCAGTGTCTTTGTTTGTTTTCTGTTGCTACAATAAGCATTCAGACCAAAACCAATTTGGGATGAAAAGGTCTATCTGGCTTACAGGTTGCAATCTATTACTGAGGGAAGCCAAATCATGAACCTGGAGGCAAGGCCTGAAGTAGAACCACAGAGGAACGCTGCTTATTGGCTTGTACTCCACAGTTTGCTCAGTTATCTTTCTTATATAGCCCTAATCTACCTCTTAAGATGATTGCCCTTCTCCACCAATTAGTAATTAAGAAAATGTCCCTCAGACATTTCCAGGGGCCAATCTGATGGAGGCAATTCCTCAACTGAGGCTTCTTTCTTCCCAGATACGTCAAGATGACTACCAAGATTAGCCATCACTCACAGCTTCCTTTGCAATTAGTCTGTGCCCACATGACTATCTCCAGGTTCTAGAGTGAGTAGTAGCAATATGTGTCACTTCTGGAGTAAGTTGTGGCAGTGGAGGGCTGCTGTGTCTTCCCCATCTGTTTCTTGTCACAGTAGCTAGAAGATGACTTAATATTGGACTTTAGATGAGTTTAAAAATAATTGAGCAATTACAGCAGAGAGAAATCCAATGATTCAGAGGAATGACCTTTCAACTGGCAATGTGATATTTTTATACTGGTGCTAAAAGCATATGCATACTATCTGAAAATACTGCTCTTTCTAGTCTAAAAAAACCCCACAAAAACATCAATTTAAAGTTGATGTTCAAAACACTTAAAGATATTGTCTTAGTTAGGACTTTTATTGCTATGAAGAGACACCATGACCATGGCAACTCTTATAAAGATGGCATTAAAAGATGACATTTTATAGGTGGGATAAGCAGACAAGGAGAATTCTGGGAAGAGAAAGGCTGAGTCAGGAGATGCCAGCTTGCAGTCCAGGAAGCAGCATGTAATGGCACACAGGTAAAGCCACGGGACATGTGGCAACATATAGGTTGACAGAAATGGGCTGAGTTTAAGTGTAAGAGCTAGTCAGTAGTTAGCCTGAGCTAATGGCCAAGCAGTTTTAATTAATATAAGCCTCTATGTGTTTACTTGGGTCTGAGCAGTTGCAGACTGGGCAAGACACAGGAAAACTTCAGCTACAACATTTAATTAGGGCTGGCTCATAGTTCAAAGGTTTACCTGGTAGGTACCATGATGGCACACAGGCAGATATGGTGCTAGAGAGGTAGTTGCAAGTTCTACATCTGGATTGGCAGATAACAGGAAGAGACAGTGAGCCACTAGTCCTGGTTTGAGCTCCTAAAACCTCAAAGCCCACCTCCAGTGACATACTTCCTCCTACAAGGCTACATCTCCTAACAGTGCCCCTCCCTATGGGCCTATGGAGGCCATTTTAACTTAAATCACCACAGAGATATTTACACTTTGATTATAGAACAATTTATTATTTTTACCTTTTAAAGCCAGAATGCATAGTCATGGTTCCATTGTGATATTTTCATACATACTTTATTCTCATTGGCCTGTCTCCCCATCTCTCCTCCTCCACATAACCCAGGCCTTTCTGATACCATTCTTTCCCCACCTCTCTGCTTTCATGAAATACACTTTGCTGTTTTCTTTATCCTTCTCTTAACATTTCTTTTCCCCTTTCATGATCCCCTTTCTAGATTCATGGTCAACACAAGCAGACACAGAAACATACACACACACACAAAGGGAGAGAGAGAGAGAGAGAGAGAGAGAGAGAGAGAGAGAGAGAGAGAGAGAGAGAGAGCGAGAGCTCTAAGATTCCCATGTATTTTCTGGCTTATTTAATGTAACAGTAGTTTCAGATACATTTTTTATTAAGAGATTTTCTGTTCATTTTATGTACCAACCACAGATTCCCCTGTCCTCCCTCCTCCCACCCCCCAGCATTCCACCCCAACCCATCTCCCTTTCCCACCTCCTCCAAGGCAAGGTCTCCCATGGGGAGTCAGCAGAGCCTGGTACATTCAGTTGAGGTAGGTCCAAGCCCCTCCTCCCTGCACCAAGGCTGTGCAAAGTGTCTCACCATAGGCACTAGGTTCCAAAAACCTGGCTCATGCACTAGGAACAGGTCCCAATCCCACTGCCTGGGGGCCCCTAAATAGTTCAAGCTAAACAACTGTCTCATTTATCCAGAGGGTCTAGTCCAGTACCATGGCGGCTCCTCAGCTATTGGTCCACAGTTCATGTGTTTCCACTACTTTGGCTAGTTGTCTCTGTACTTTTTACATTCATGGTCTCAATATCTCTTGCTCTTAGAATCCCTCCTCTCTCTCATCGTTTGGGCTCCTGGAGCACTGCCTGTGGCTTGGCTTGGCCATGGATCTCTGCATCTGCTTCCATCAGTCACTGGATGAGGATTCTATGATAACAGTTAGGGTATTCAGCCATCCAAGCACCAGAGTAGGCTAGCTCAGGCACCGTCTAGACCATTGCCACTAGTCTATGGTAGAGTCATCCTTGTGGATTCCTGGGAACCTCCCTAGCACTCTGCTTCTCCTTATTTCCAAGGTGTCTTCATCTACCACGGTATCTTTCTCCTTGCTCTCCCACCCTGTTCCCATTCCAGCTCGAACCTCACACTCCTCTAAGCTCTTATCCCCTGTCCCTTGCCCTATATTACCCCACCCCCACCCCCAGCTTACTTATGTAGATCTCACCCATTTCTCCATTATTGGGCAATCCATGTGCCCTTCCTAGGGTCCTCCTTACTACCTGGACTCCCTGGAGCTGTGGGTTGCAGTCTGGTTATCCTTTGCTTCATATCTAGTATCCACTTATAAGGGAGTACATACCATGTTTGTCCTTGTGAGTCTGGGTTACCTCACTCAAGATGATATTTTCTAGTTCCACCCATTTACTTGCAAACCTCATGATGTCATTGTTTTTCTCTGCTGACTAGTACTCCATTGTGTATATGTACCACATTTTCTTCATCCATTCTTCAGTTGAGGGGCATCTAGGTTGTTTCCAGGTTCAGCCTATTACAAATAATATTGCTATGAACATAGTTGAGTATGTGTCCTTGTGGTGTGAATGAGCATTCCTTGGGTATATGCCCAAGAGTTGTATAGCTGGGTTTTGAGGAAGATTGATTCCCAATTTTTTGAGAAAGCTCCATACTGATTTCCAAAGTGGCTGTACAAGTTTGCATTCCCACCAACAGTGTAGGAGTGTTCCCCTTGCTCCATATCCTCTCCAAGATAAGCTATCTTCAGTGTTTTTGATCTTAGCCATTCTGACAGGTATAAGACGGTACCTCAGTGTTGTTTTGATTTGCAATTCCCTGATGATTAAGGATGTTGAGCAATTCCTTAAATGTCTTTCAGCCATTTGAGATTCTTCTGTTGAGAATTCTCTGTTTACCCCTGTAGCCCATTTTTTAATTTGACTTTTAGGTATTTTAATGTCTAGTTTCTTGAGTTCTTTATATATTCTGGAGATCAGCCCTCTGTCAGATGTGGGGTTGGTGAAGATCTTTTCCCATTCTGTAGGCTGTCATTTTGTCTTATTGACCATGTTCTACAAAAGCTTCTCAGTTTCAAAAGGTCCCATTTATTAATTGTTGCTCTCAGTGTCTGTGCTACTGGTGTTATATTTAGGAAGAGATTTCCTGTGCCAGTGCCTTCAAGACTACTTCTTACTTTCTCTTCTATCAGGTTCAGAATAACTGGATTTTTGTTGAAGATCCACTTGGACTTAAGTTTTGTGCATAGTGACAGATACGAATCTATATACGTTCTTCTACATGTTGACATGCAGTTATGCCAGCACCATTTGTTGAAGAAGCTCTTTTTTTTTTTTCATTGTACAATTTTGGCTTCTTTGTCAAAAATTAGGTGTTCATATGTGTGAGGATTAATGTCAGGGTCTTCAATTCCATTCCATTGGTCCACATATCTGTTTTTATGCCAGTATCAAGCTGTTTTTATTATTGTAGCTCCATAGTAGAGCTTGAAGTCAGGGGTCGTGATGCCTCCAGAGGTTGCTTTGTTGTGCAACATTCTTTTAGCTATCCTGGGTGTTTTTGTTTTTCCATATGAAGTTGAGTAGTGTTATTTCCAAGTCTGTGAAGAATTGTGTTGGGATTTTGATAGGGATTGCACTGAAGCTGTAGATTGCTTTTGGTAAAATTGCCATTTTCACTATATTAATCCTATCGATACATGAACATGAGAGATCTTTCCATTTTCTGATATCTTCTTCAATTTCTTTCTTCAGAGACTTAAAGTTCTTGTCATACAGGTCCTTCACTTGCTTAGTTAGAGTTACCCCAAGGTATTTTATATTATTTGTAGCTATCGTAAAGAGTGATGTTTCTCTGATTTCTTTCTCAGCCTGTTTGTCATTTGTATATAGGAGGGACACTTTTTTTTAGTTAATTTGTATCCTGCCACATTACTGAAGGAGTTTATCAGCTGTAGGAGTTCTCTGGTAGAATTTTTGGGCTCATTTATGTACACTATCATATTATCTGCAAATAGTGAAAGTTTGAATTCTTCCTTTCCATTTTCTGTCCCTTTGATCTCTTTTTGTTGTCTTATTGCTCTAGCTAGAACTTCAAGTACTATATTGAATAAATATGGGGAAAGTGTACAGCCTTGTCTTGTTTCTGATTTTAGTGGAATTGCTTTGAGTTTCTCTCCATTTAATTTGAAGTTGGCTGTCGGGTTGCTGTAAATTGCCTTTATTATGTTTAGGCATGTTCCTTTTAATCCTGATCTCTCTAAGACCTTTATCATGAAGGGGTATTGGAATTTGTCAAATGCTTTTTCAGCATCTAATGAGACGATCATGTGGTTGTTTTTTCTTTCAGTTTGTTTATATGGTATATTGCATTAACAGATTTTCATATGTTGAACCATCTTTGCATTTCTGAGATGAAGCCTACTTGATCATGGTGGATAATTTTTTTGATGTGTTCTTAGAGTCGGTTTGCCAACATTTTATTGAGTATTTTTGTATCAATTTTCATGAGAGAGATTGGTCTGTAATTCTCTTTGTTTCTTGCATCTTAGTGTGGTTTGGGTATCAGGGTAACTGTAGCCTCATAAAAAGAGTTTGGTAATGTTCCTTCTGTTTCTATTGTGTGTAATAATTTGAAGAGTATTGAAATTAGCTCTTCTTTGAAAATCTGGTAAAATTCTGCACTGAAGCCATCTGGTGTTGGACTTTATTTTTGTTGGCAGACTTTTAATGACTGTTTTTTACTTCCTTAGGAGTTATGCCCTATTTCAATAATTTATCTGGTCTTGATTTAACTTTGGTATGTGGTACCTATCCAGAAAATTGTCCATTTCTTTCAGATTTTCCAATTTTCTGGAGTAAAGGTTATTGGAGTATGACCCGATGCTTCTCTGGATTCTCTCATTGTCTGTTGTTATGTCTCCCTTTTCATTTCTGTTTTTGTTGATCTGGATGCTCTCTCTCTCTCTTTGCCTTTTGGTTAATTTGGATAAGGGCTTGTCTATCTTGTTGATTTTCTCAAAGAATCAACTCTTTGTTTTATTGATTCTTTGTATTGTTCTCTTTGTTTCTATTTCATTGATTTCAGCCCTCAATTTGATTGTTTCCTGGCATCAACTCTTCCTGGGTGAGTTTGCTTCTTTTTGTTCTAGAGCTTTCATGTGTGCTATTAAGTCACTAATGTGAGATTTCTCCATCTTATTTATGTGGGATTTATTGCTATGAATTTTCCTCTTAGCACTGCTTTCATAGTGTCCCATAAGTTTGTGTATGTTATACTTTCATTTTCATTGAATTTTAGGAAATCTTTAATTTCTTTCTTTATTTCTTCCTTGACCCATTGGTGATTCAATTGGGCATTGTTCAGTTTCCATGAGACTGTAGGCTTTCTGTAATTTTTTTTTGTTGGTGAAATCTAACTTTAAGCCATGTTGGTCTTATAAAATACAGGAGGTTATTCCAATTTTTTTGTATCTGTTGAGATTTGCTTTGTGACCAAGCATGTGGTCAATTTTTGGAAAGGTTCCATGGGGTACTGTGAAGAAGGTATATTCTTTAGTGTTACGGTGGAATGTTCTGTAGATATCTATTAAGTCCATTTGAGTCATAACTTCTGTTAGGTCCCTTATTTCTCTGTTGAGTTTTAGACTGGCAGATCTATCCAGTGGTGAGAATGGGGTGTTGAAATCTCCCACTACTAGTGTGTGGGGTTTTATGTGTGATTTAAGCTTTAGTAATGTTTTTTTTTTCTATACAAATGTGGGTGCCCTTGTATTTGGGGCATAAATGTTCATAACTGAGACTTCATCTTGGTGGATTTTCCCTGTGATAAGTATGTAATGTCCTTCCTGATCTCTTTCAATTGATTTTAGTTTGAAGTCTATTTTATTAGATATTAGGATAGCTATACCACCTTTTTTTTAAGTCCATTCGATTGGAAAGTCTTTTCCCAGCCTTTTACTCTGAGGTAGTGTTTGTCTTTAAAGTTGAGATGTGTTTCTTGTATGCAGCAGAAGGATTGGATCCTGTTTTATGTATCCATATGTCAGCCTGTGTCTTTTTACAGGTGAATTGAGACCATTGATATTAATGGATATTAATGACCAGTGACTGTTAATTCCTGTTATTTTTTTGTTGGTAGTGTTGTGTGTTTCTCTTCTTTGGTATTTGTTGGTGTGGGATTATCTATTACCTGTATTTTCATGGTTGTATCTAACTTCCTTAGGTTGGATTTTTTTCTTCTAGTGCTTTCTGTAGGGCTGGATTTGTGGATAGGTATTATTTAAATCTGGTTTTATCATGAAATATTTTGTTTATTCCATCTATGGTGATTGAGAGTTTTGCTGGATATAATAGTCTGGGTTGGTATCCATGGTCTCTTAGTGTCTGTATAACATCTGTTCAGGACCTTCTGGCTTTCAGAGTCTCCATTGAGAAGTCAGATGTTATTCTCATGTGTTTACCTTTATATGTTACTTGGCCTTTTTCCTTGCAACTCTTAATATTTTTTTTATTCTGTATGCTTAATGGTTTGATTATTATGTGGCACAGGGTCTTTTTTTTTATCCAGTCTATTTGATGTTCTGTAAACTTCTTGTACCTTCATAGGCATTTCCTTCTTTAAGATGGGAAAGTTTTCTTCTATGATTTTATTGAATATATTTTCTGTGCATTTGAGTTGGTATTCTTTTCCTTCTTCTATCCCTATTATTCTTAGGTTTGATTTTTTCATGGTGTTCCAAATTTCCTGGATGTTTTGTTTTATGACTTTGTTGGCTTTAGTGTTTTCTTTGACTGATAAATCTGTTTCCTCTATGGTATCTTCAATGCTAGAGATTCTCTCTCTCATGTCTTGCATTCTGTTGGTTATGCTTTCATCTGTAGTTCCTGTTCATTTACTCAGATTTTCGATTTCCAGCCTTCCCTTAGTTTGTGTCTTCTTTATTGCCTCTATTTCCGTTTTCAAATCTTGGACTATTTCATTCACCTGTTTAATTGCTTTCTTTAAGAGACATTGATTTCTTCAAATTTTTTTTTGTTTGTCTTTTCTTCGAATTTTTTAAGGGTAGATTTCATTTCCTCTTTAAAAGTCTCTATTGTCTTCTTAAGGTCATTTTTAAGGTCTATTTCTTCTGCTTCTTCTGCTTTGGGATGTTCAGGTCTTGCTGATGTAGTACCATTAGGTTCTGATGGTGCCATTGGTCTTTAGGTTGTTGACTATATTTTTGCCCTGGCATCTACCCATCTCTTCCTCCACTCCATGCAAGTTCTGTTTGTGTCTGAGAGGGTCTCTTTTGGTCAGGTTGATATGCTTGGTCTAATGGGAGCTCTTGGTCTAATGCAGGCTCTTGGTCCAATCTGTGCATGGTGTGCTTATGTCTCCTGTTTTCACTGTGTCTCAGGGGGCTATTTTCTGTTCCCAATTGGTGCAGGTTGGGCTTGTGACTCCAGTTTTCATTAGTGAGTCAGGGGGCTGTTTTCTTGTTGAGGGGGTGGGTAAGGGGCAGCTGGCCAGTCTCTGGGGCTCCAATGGGTTGGGGGAGGGGTACAGGATGTGCCCCCAGAGCCTAGGGGATAGGGACCTGGTTTTCTCAGTCCAGAGATCAACCCTTAACTGTTTCCAATTGGTGCAGGTTGGGACAGATTTATATTTTTGCAAGTGATGTGATTCAATTTTTTTCTTTAAAGCTGAATAAAATTCCATTGTGAATATGTACCATATTTTCTTCATCCATTCTCTAGTTGATGGACACCTATCTTGATTATATTTCTTGGTTATTGTGAATAGAGCAGTGGTGAACATGGATGTGCAAGTGTCGCTGTAGTGGGACTTAAGAGTTTTTTGGTTCTATACTTATGTGGGATAGCTGGGTCATATGGTGGTTCTATATTTATTTGTTGAGACAACTCAATGCTGATTTTCATAGCAGCTATACCAGCTTATATTCCAACCATTGTATATAAAGAATCCAATTTCTCCACATCCTCACCAGCATATGTTGTAATTTATTTTATTTTTAAAGATTTATTTTTGTTGTTTATTTATTTTTAAATCTTAATTAAAATATAGTTATATTCTTTCACACCTTCCTTTTCTTTCTTCCAGTCCCTCTCATGTCCATCACTTTATTTTTGTTATTATTAAATTATAGGTGTATTTATTTGTATAAGGAAGGTATGTGAATGCAGTGCCCAAAGAGTCTAGAAGAAGGGCATCAGCACATACAGAACTGGAGGTACCAGCAGCTTTGAGCTGCTTGATGTGAGATGTGGAAACCAAACTCAGGTGTGGTGCTATTGTGTTCCCCAAAATATTGTGCACCCTAATAAACTTATCTGGGGTCAGAGAACAGAACAGCCACTAAATACAGAGGCTAGAAAATGGTGGCACTCACGCCTTTAATCCTAGCATTCCAGAGGCAGAAATCCATCTGGATCTCTGTGAATTCAAGACCACATTGGAAACAGCCAGGCATGGTGACACATGCCTTTAATCCCAGAAAGTGAGGGCAGAAAGGTATATAAGGCGTGAAAACCAGGAACTACACTGGTTAAGCTTTCAGGCTTTCAAAAAGCAGTTCAGCTGAAAGTCATTTGGATGAGGACTTAGAGGCTTCTAGTCTGAGGAAACAGGATCAGCTGAGGAATATGCAAAGTGAGGTAGCTGTGGCTTGTTCTGCTTCTCTGATCTTCCAGTATTCACCCCAATAACTGGCCTTGGGTTTGTTCTTATTAATAGGACTATTTAAGATTCGTGCTACACTCAGGTCCTCTGCAAAAGCAATACATGCTGTTAATGGCTGATCCATCTCTCCAGTCTCATTCGTTTTCTTGATGGTGGTCATTCCGACTGAGGTGAGATAGAACCTGACATAGCTTTAATTTGTAATTTTCTGATGATCAAGGAATTTAAATTTTCAAAATTCATTATTGATTTGTGTCACTTCTTTTGATAACTGTCTACTTACTGGAAGAATGGATCTTTGGCATTTAATTTTAGTAACCCTTGTCTGATGGAGTCCTTCCATTCTATAAGCTGTCTCTTCGCTCTATTCTTTCTCGTTCTGTAAGCTGTCTCTTCACTCTCGTGGTTGTTTCTCTGCTGGACAGAGCTTATTAATACGATACAATTCTACTTATGAATTCTAGGGTTATCTCTGCTATTAGATCATTTTTCAGAAACTTTTTGCATATGCCTGTACCCTGAATGTTTTTCACTCAGCACTTTCAACATCTAAGTCTTACATTAAAATATTTGTTGCATTTTGAAAATATTTTTTGTACAGAGTGAGAGAGATGCTTCTAACTTCATTCTTCTTTATAAAGTTTTCTCTTTACCATTTACTGAACCCCCCACACACACACACCAGTGTATGTTTCTGATACCCTTGAAACTTTTAGGTGGCTATAGATGGGTGGATTTATTTCTGGATCCTTCCTATTTCATTGACTTTCAAGTCTGTTTTTGTGTCAGCATCATGATGTATTTGATGTCATAGCTCTAGTATTGAGATATCTCCAGCATCACTCATCCTGCTTAGGATTGCATTGCTATTTGGAGATTTTGTATTTCCACTTGTATTTTAGGATTTTCTCTTATATGAAGAATCTCATTAGAATTCTATACTGGATTGCATTAATCAGTAGACACTTTCAGCAATATAGCATTTTCACAATATTAATTCTGCCCACCCACAAACATGGAAGAACATTTCATATTCTAGTGTCTTCATTATTTCTTTAGTAATTTTTCATTGTACAAGCCCTTAACCAGTTTAATGAGGTTTAATCCTAGGTTATTTATTCTTTTGAAGATATTATGAATGAGATTTTTTCTGATTTATTTTGTGGCAAGGTCATTGTTGATAGAAAAGCTATTGATCTTTGCTTAAGCACAAATAAAATTCTTCCTATATAAGTTTCCTTGGTTATGGTGTTTTATCACAGTAACAGTAAAATAATTAATGAAGAGTGAGCTAAGTCTGAATGTGAAGGAAAGTATATGGGTTAGAGATAAGAGAAGTAACAGAGACAATTATAGAGTATATGCACTTAAAGGGAGGGCAGATTTATGAAGGGATGGAGTTGAAAGTGCCACTGCCTGAAGGTGGAAGAGGTGGCTCAGTAGTTAAGACTACTGGCTGCTCCTGCAGAGGACTTGGGTTCAGGGGACTTGGGTTCAATCCCACCACCCACATGGCTCACAACCATCTGTAACGCCAGGCCCAGGAGATCGGGTCCCCTCTTGTGGACCCTCTGTGAACCAGACATGCACATGGTGTACAGGATTACATGCAGATCAAATACTCATACACATTAAATGAATAAACAAATAAAAATTTTAAAGAAGAAAGTACAGCTGCCTGATTTTCCAGATTCTGCAGCTGGAGAGTTTAAGGAATGAGTGATAGTTTTCTGGGAGGCCATAGAAGACCATAGAGCAGGTACTTTGGAGAGATCTTAACAAAGAGGCTGACCTTCTACATTATGGTATAGGCCAGCCAGCAGTTCTCAGGCCATGAGTCATGATCCTTTGGGGATTGAATGACTGACCCATTCACAGGGAAAAACAGAAAACACGGATATTTACATCTTATCCATAACAGTAGCAGAATTTCAGTTATGAAGTAGTGAAAATAATTTTATGACTAGGGGTCACCACAATATGAGGAACTGAATTAAAGAGTCACAGCATTAGGAAGGTTTAGAAGCACTGGAGTACATTATGTGATGATGGAGGTGTTAGATTCAAAGGACGGGACTTGTATCTTTGGGTCTGAGAGAAAACTGTTATCTTTTAGCTAATGACCTAGTCCATTCATGTATCCTAAATTCTCCCTCTTCTTTGGTGGCAGAATGGGGCTTATATCTTAAAAAAGCACTATCTTGTGAATATTGAAGAAACTGGCATTTACTTAACTGGAAATCATATGTTGTTGAGCAGTACAGTATTGTTAGTTGTTAGAATTTGAATGCTTTCAGTTGGTGCTGTTAGTAGAACTAAGGGCCTTGTGTAAATGCTCTACCACTGAACCACACCCATGCTTTGACTTTTAAGAATGTTTTTAGGCGGAGTGTGAGTTCATCATTATCCATGGCTCTACCATTTTATTTTCCTAATATGGTAACTTTCACTAATTTTCATTCCATGACTAACAGGTAGGGAAATTTTATGTC
The DNA here is from genome assembly GCF_949786415.1 of Peromyscus eremicus. Classification (NCBI taxonomy): domain Eukaryota; kingdom Metazoa; phylum Chordata; class Mammalia; order Rodentia; family Cricetidae; genus Peromyscus; species Peromyscus eremicus. The sequence continues at coordinate 199,127,867 of NC_081416.1, forward strand.
ACAGCTTCCAAAAAGCAACAGCAAGAATAAAATGTTCATTTATATGCATCACACTAGACAGTATATAGAAATGTTAATATTTCTAGCTATGCAATAAGAAGTTAGGGAAACAGGCTCAGAAATAGCATAGGAAATGGTATAACTAATTACATATAATATACATATGTAATATATTATACTGTATACAACTTATGTATAATATATGCACATATGTAAAATCCTATATATAAAGATATATATGAAACTCCATATATAATACCGACTATATATATATATATATATGTATATATATATATATGAAATCACAAATTTGATTTGCTCCTTTACAAACTTCTAAAATTTGTCCTTAACTGGCAACTACTGAAACCATGTTTTTAGTACTTATAGACAGGTCAATTGTGCCCAAAACATCTGCTGACAGTCCTTTCTACAGGCTAAATCAGTAATAATTAAATATTAATTAAATTCATTTAAATCACTAATAATTAAATTCACTAATAATCTCCAACAGAATTTAGAGATGGTATCTGCCTAATGCCTTTCTCAACTACATGCTGACTCTCCAGTGTGGGATACCTAGCCATCCGTGCCATGACAGACTGCAAAAGACTGGGAAGAAATGCCTGAGTTAGAATTAGACACAACTTACTGCTTGTGACTGTGAACTTCCATCTTTTCTAGGCAATAGCTGTTCAATCCTTTTAACTTGTTAATTAGGGACTATGACTAACTGTACATTTCCATGCATAGTGGGAATCATGGACCACACATGTGATAAACTTACACAGTCTTTAAAATATTAATATGTGGGGTGAACACATTTGCTACGTAGAGCACATGTGGAGGTCAGAAGGCAATTTGTGGCATTGGTTCACTCTTTCTACCTTGATATGGGCACCAGAGATTGAACTCAGTTCTCTAGATTTACAGAACAAACATCTTTACTGCTAATCCATCTCACTTGCCCATATTACATACTTTTGCCACACAGAGACACAAAGAAACACACACAGACACACAGAGAGAGACACAGATGGAGAGAGAGAGAGAGAGAGAGAGAGAGAGAGAGAGAGAGAGAGAGAAGAAAGAGAGAAAGTTTTTGAAATCCATAATTTAAAAAGACATCATTATACTAGTCATCCCACTTAAATGTGTATACACTGCCCAGAGTATATGTACAATGGGGTTTTAGAACTCAGATCTCCAGCAAGGATGGCAGATTAAGATGACACTGAGACTCTGGTTGCAGTTAAGAACTCATCTTAGGAAGAGCAATATTTGAGTAGAATATTGAGGTTTGAGTTTGGATTTTTTTAAGGCAAAAGGAGAAGGGAAAAAGGGAGGGTGGAAAGGAGGGGGAGGCAGAGAGAGAGACAAAGAGACAGAGAGAGTATTATACTACTGGGCTTTCTCCTTTCTCTTTAATTCCACCCAGAATCCAGTCTATGGACTTGTGCCATCAGATTCAGAGCAGGCCTTATCTCTTAGTCATCTCCAGAAGCTCACTAATGGACATACCAGGAGTGGGCTCTATTAACTTCCTAGGTGTTTCTTAGCTCATTCAAATCAACAATCCAGATAGATCATCACAATATGGAAGCCAGGGTTTTGATGAGGATTATTCTGGCAATGACATTGTCAGTGAGAGTCTCTGCCTGTCTTCTTAAGTGCTAGAGTGTATAGTTACTCAGGAACAAGTCATTATGAGACATTCTCTGACACAGCCCTTACAATATCCCATAATGGCCTGGTATGAATGCAAGTAGCCCAAACAAAAGGAATGCTGACCAGATCAGAGTCAAAATCACCTGAAAGAAGAGATGGGTCTCAGTGCTGGATTCAAGCCTCTCATGTAAATTTACTTACAGACACCATCCTTGGTAGTTGAGGTAGGAGGGGTCTACCTGGAGGATTTATTACATCAGAGTCACACAAAGAAAATTTTCTCCTGTTTTAAGGGCTTGGAGACTGACTTCCTTTGGGTTTTCTCTAAATGGGGGTGGGGGTGCGGCATTGGGACACACCTGTAGGACAAAAATAGTGACAGGATGGTCACTGTCTGCCCACTACCTATAAGGACAGACTTTTCCAGTACATTCAAAGTGTTTGTACATGTGGTTCCATGGAAGGTTCTCAGACAGAGAAGTAGAGAAGGTCAAGATGATCAGTTAGATCTGAGGGGTGCTAAAGGAAGTCTGGTATATTCATTTGTTCCAAACAAGGGTAAATGAAAATATCTTAAACATAAAATAAACCAGAAGGTTACCCTAAACAGAATGAAGGATAATTAAAAGATCAATTTTATGGAAAAGTTATTATATGCCATGTACACTTCACACACTGTTTTATCGAATGCTTACAGACTTTGAACATGGCCAGCATTATTATGCACCTTGCAAGACATGGGACTTCCCAGAAGCACAATTGATACAGGGTGGAGCCAGTTCTCCAACACGGGTGGTTTGTATCAATAATCTCAGCCATAAAGCTCTGGTTAGTCAGCTGTGCTGATCATCTGAGTTACTGAGATCCAGTAGCCAAGCATGGCTGGCTGCCATACTCACCACTGCTGCTCCATCCACACATGGACAATGCCTCATGGTGCACATGGACAACATGGCAGCCAGCCTATCACCAGTAAAACCATCCTCATTCCTGAAGTTACAGTCTTTCAGTCACTCTATCTGATCATTCACAGCTTGAACTCATTAAGTCGCAACTCTGTTCCCCACTCAGCACTGCTCCTGTGATGGACTCTAGTATGATTCATGTGCATCCCTTTGGGGAGAGCACAATGATGTTTGTCAGGGGAAGGAACCCATTTTTCCTATGTCTCAGAATTAAATGCCATTACTTTCTACCTTCATCTCATCTTCCTCTGCTGGCTCAACACCCATTCAATATCCCTTGAGGCTTCTGCTGCCCAAATAGCCACATAGCAGGTCATCATAGCACAGGTAGAAAAGGCAAATTACTTTTGCCATAATGTGAGCATTGAGACCCCTGCTGAGCCATTTTGAAGATGGAGAGAACTTCCTTGATAATACAGTCCTACCCAAGTCCCTTAAAGCTCCACTCTCCTACATTTATACTGGTGGGTTATGCTTCACCACAAACATCTTCATCCCTATCCACTAGTGGCTCTCTTCATCTTGCTTAGTTTTCAGGCAAGATTTGCCACTCTTCCGTACTAAGTAGGGAGTATATACATCTTTCTTAATTTTTCTTTTGTTTCCTCAAGTGAGAATTGTATAAACAAGAGCTGTGACTCCACTAGTTCGTGTGTGTCTACAGCTGCTCCCTCCTCAGGACTCTTCCTGTCCTGTGGGTAGATCAGAGCCCCTGTGCTTGCTTCTCTTTCCAGGCAGGATTCTGGAGTCTGGTAGAAGCCTATTCCATTCCAGCTCTGCCCAAACACAGGACAACTTTGCAGAATTAGTGTGTGAATTTGTGAGCTGGGAAATATTGCTAACATACCAACAATAAAGTAGCAGAACTCCCTAGCAAAAGAATCTTTGGTACAGCTGCTCAGTGTTAGAGCACTTGCTCTGTATGCATGGGACTCTGAGTTTGAATTCCAGCAGTGAGGAGGGCTCCATACATTTTACTTTCTACCCTTATCCAACTTATATCTTCTAACCCGTATATTTTCAACAATTGCAGGGGTGATTTTCAGTTTTATGTGAGTTTACTGTTGAGTTTCACTTTTCTCCCTTGGCTTCTCATGTACATCCAGCTGCCCTTCCCTTGTTCTTTTCATGTGTTAGGTTGCAGGGTAGTCTCATCTCTGTTCCACACAAATGGATGGTGATCCACTCTCCAGTGTTCCTTTTGTATTTCTCTTTTAACCCATCATTCACTTGGACAAATTCTTTGTTCAGGTCACTTTGAATCTAGACATTCTACCTATGAGCAGACCCCAGCTTTTCAGAGTCCCACAACTTCTCAATGCATGTACAACTCCTGTCAATCCTCCACACACTGCTAGTAAATCTAACTTACCTCACTTCATGATCTGCTCAAAGGAAAACAAACTCCATTCTGACTTCCATTCTTCTGCATGGCATTGGAAGCTTGCTGTAGAATGTCGTTCTGTATGCTGTGAATGTGTGTTGCTCTGATTGATTGATAAATAAAATGCTGATTGGCCAGTAGCCAGGCAGGAAGTATAGGTGGGATAAGCAGACAAGGAAATTCTTGAAAGAGGAAGGCTGAGTCAGGAGTTGCCAGCCAGACACAGAGGAAGCAAGATGACAAGGCAGAACTGAGAAAAGATACCAAGCCACGTGGCTAGACATAGATAAGAATTATGGATTAATTTAAGTGTACCAGCTAGTTAGTAATAAGCCTAAGCTAATGGCTGAGCAGTTATAATTAATATAAGCCTCTGTGTGTTTACTTGGGCCTGAGCGGCTGTGGGACTAGGCAGAACAGAGGAAAACTTCTGATTACATTTGGTGCTCACCTTTGGGCACTGAGCCATATAGACCTCAGAAAACTTTAAGATGCTGAATGCACAGAAATGGAGCCACACTTTCCTAGTCTCACAGTCTTGAGCCAGCAGCAGCACAGACTCATCCCAACCACTGCCTGCAAGATGGAGCTGGCCACCAACCAGTGGTATGGCTGCAGATTCCTGCTGCAGAACACAGAGGTGTCTCCAAGTCACACAGTGTGATGTGTGGTGGATTTAGCATTTGCTCATACAGACAAAAAAATAGACCCATTGCTTCACTAGGTCAGCCATGAGCATGGTTCTCCAAGAGCTGGCAGTAAATGTAGTTCTGCCATGTTAGAAAGCTGAGGTGGGTGGAGCCAGCAGCCAGAGCTGCCATTTCAGTCCTAGTCATGCTGCAGTTTAAAGCAATAGATTCACAATAAGGCAGATTCAGGTGGAATAAGACTTTAAACAGTTTACAATGTGTGTAAAAATGTACATAGGATTGAAAGAAAGAAGAAAAGGAGGATAGACAGTTAAATAAAGAAATGGATAGTTTTAAAAATAAAGTCTTTAAAGAGACAGTAAAAGTCATATAAAAAATAATCCATGTAAAGATGAAAATCACACAGAGAATCTAGATTATATTGTCTTTGGGATTTTTAACTGCAGAGAGACATTTGATTATAAAAGCTACTGGGTTAAATCAATATGTATATTTTAAAGGTATTTGAACTTCAAAGTTTATATCTAAGGATATGTTGCTTTGTAAAAGAGGTTCTGCTTTTGTTTCCACAGAAGATGAGAACCTATGGACTGCTTCCAGGCTAATATGGTTTTATCAGGCAAGACCCCCTGAAAGGTCTCCAAGGACACCATGGCCCAGATCCTCCAACATCCAAAATCAACTTCAAGGCAACTTGGCTCAGAGAATACAGCCTCATAGACTACTCCAGTCAGGACTTGATCATAATTCTAAAATTTTTTTGTGTCCCCATAAGATTACCCACACTCTCCATCAAGTAGCCTAGAAAACTATACTACATTCCCCCAAAATAGATTTTGAATGTTTGTCTTTGTTTAGGCTGTTGTTTCCAAATTGTTATTGGTCATAGTCAATCTCTTTCTTAAAGAAGAAAGGGGGATATGATATAGAAAAATAAGATAAATATTTTACAGTGCTATAGATTTTATTTTATTGGTACAAATTTAAAGTTAATTTTTTTATATTGTATGTATATTTCTACTCTTGTTTAAAGAATTTTGTTTGTGCGACTCCTTTGAAATTGTAGTATATAGTTGAAAAATATAGATAAATAATTAGTCATCTACAATAATCAAACTTGTAGTCATGTTAGTTAAGTTTTCTAGGTATACATAGATATATTTCAATTAGGTAGGTAATCTTCAAACACTTCAAATACCTATAGAATATGGCATTTAAAATGTCTTAAGAACTTAGACTTTTCTGGACAATGAGATACATCTGTTCCTGGCAGCACCAATTACTACAAAAAGAATGATGGGCACTGAATAAACTCATTATGGAGTTTGCTTTCTTTATGGCAAAAGTTAGCCACTGGGCAAAAAAGTGCCCTTGCATTGACTGATTGAGAGTATGTTGTATAAACTGGACATGCAGGACCCATAGGAAGGTGACCACTGAACTGTTCAAGGTGAGATGGTCCTTCAGGTTCCTGCCTCACAGAAGAAACTGCCAGACATTCTACAGGACACTGAGAGAAGCAACTGAGTGACTCTAGGCCTATAGGCTGAAGAATGGATGCCCCAATGTTACAGAGAAACTTTGGATGACTGTCCAGGCAGGCAGCTGTCTCTGTCATTTCCAGAGTTTTGGAAGTTACTTACAATGCATTTCCTGTTTACTTAGGTAATATTATATCCTTCTGAGGTCTTTGATGTAGTTGAAGACTAGATAGTTACAATTTTCCTTGGTTATGATAAAAGATAAATTAAATATGAAACCTTAGACTCACAAATATATGATAGATAGAATATTTTCTTTAATTTTGCCAAATACAAATAGACCAGATATGGTAACTGTAATTCTTGCTTGATAACTATTCTATTATATGTAATTTTACTATGTTAAAGTTAAAGCCTTCCTTTTTGATTATACAAAAAAGGGGAAGGCCTGTGGAATGTCATCTGTATGCTGTGAATGTGTGTTGCTCTGATTGGTTGATAAATAAAATGCTAATTGGCCAGTAGCCAGGCAGGAAGTATAGGTGAGATAAGCAGACAAGGAGAATTCTGGGAAGAGGAAAGCTGAGTCAGGAGTCACCAGCCAGACACAGAGGAAGCAAGATGACAAGGCAGAACTGGGTAAAGGTACCAAGCCATGTGGCTAAACATAGATAAGAATTATGGGTTAATTTAAGTGTAAGAGCTGGGCAGTAATAGCCTGAGCTAATGGCTGAGCAGTTATAATTAATACAAGCCTCTATGTGTTTACTTGGGTCTGAGTAGCAATGAGACCAGGCAGGACAGAGGAAAACTTCTGACTACAGAAGCTTTGACCATTTCCTTTTTCTAAAACAAAATTAAAAAATATTCTTTGAGTATTTCATACATGCAGACAGTGTACTGTATTCATATTACTCCTTTCAGTTTCCAAATCCTCCCAGGTACTTTCTCTCTATTCCTTTCCCAACTTCATGTCTTCCTTTGTTTTGTGTTATTTTCTTTTTCTCTGAGTCTGATTCATGCTACTTATGGGTATGAGTATGGGGCCATCTACTAGAACATGGTTGATCTACCAGGGTCCACATCCCTTAAGAAAACTGATTCTTCCTTACCTAATAGCCATCAACTGTCAAAAGTTCCTCAGCTAGTAATGAGTGCTCATGAGCTTCTAATTCATGCTGGATTGTTGATTGGCCTAATTTTGTGCAGGTTTTGTGTGGCAGTCACATCTGTCATGAGTTCATGAATGCAGCAGTTCTGTTACATCCAAAAGATACTATTTTGTCCAGTCTTTCCCAATTTCTGGCTCTTACTTTTTTTTTGTCCACTCTTCAATAATGTTCCCTGAGCCCCACTTATGCTAGACACTCCATATATACTTATTCTCCACACTTTGACTAGTTATGAGTCTCTGTACACTGAACAAAGACACTTCTCTGATGAGGACTGAGAGGTGCACTAATCAATGCAGCTTATAGACTAGAGATATATATTTAGGAGACAGTTTGATACTATGTCTATTTAGCAAAATATAGTAGTAGATTCACATTATGTGATCCCTAGTCACATGTTTTTAGCCAGATTTATAGTAATAGGCATGTATTTCCCTATGTAGGTAAGGATTAAATCTAATTTATTAAAGAGTAGTTGGTTACACCCATAACATTTGTATCACTGTTATACCCATGGAGGTATCTTTCTAGGCTACTCATTATATCTCTGTCATTATTATATCTCACAGTACTAACATCTTGGTAAGACTGTTGATGGCTTTTCTCCCTAAACAGCCTGCATAGCACCTTCTGATATATGGTAGCAGGGAGAAAGCTTCTAGGTCAACACCAACTTGATTTTTACAGGTGCTGTGATCAGTGTGTAGTGTCTTAAGAAATAGAATCTTACCACAAAGCTCTGGTGAATAACCAACAGCAATATCAATAGCCTAAATTATTTTGGAAGATCTCTGAAAGTCCCCAAACCAACAACTTGAAAGGAGAGTCCCACAGCTGGCAATGGGCTTTTATTTGGCAACCTACAACTTCTAGGAGTAACACTATTCCCCATGTAGGGTAGTCCCAGAAATACAAATATTTAATGTTCCTGCATGTTCTCTCTCAAGGAGATCCCAGTGTTATGGAAGCCCACTCTTTCATTATATAAACATACATATACACATATGTTTAAGTAGAGTTACCATTTCCTTTTTACATAACCCAAATGCTTACTCTTCATGTAAATTCCAGAAATGCTTTTTTCTATGGTAAAAATGGGGAAGCTGGGGCCCAGGAATTATCACTAGTCTAAGAACAAAATAGGGTCTGCATCTGTCAATGAACAAACTATGATTATTCCAGTCACCTTGCCTCACCCTTCCAGTCCTTTACTTCTTTCCAGACAGACAGCCTAATTCCTTTTAGCTATCTAAATCTGACCCAAGCTGACTTACCTCTTTTCTGACATCCCAAAGAAAGCCTGCTGTCCCTCTTGGTTCTCTGGATGTGACTCATGTTTTGGTCTTCCTTCAATCTCATGTCCTTCCTCTTCTGAGCCCCGAGCCTGTTTCTTCCTTCAGGCCTTTGGTATTGTTATTTCCTTACTTCATCCCTCTTGCCTGTCCAGCTTCTCCTTATTATTAAGGAATCAGCTCGATATCATGTATTTGTATTCCTTTCTCATGAGATGTTTTAGTAGAAACTCTGCTCCTGACCTGTATCTGAACATGATAGCATTTTCTTGTAGCCTGCCTTATCATTGAAAATGATTTTGTCCTAGTTTCTAAACTTCTTTATTATCCTTTTTATTAGTAGTCCTTCCTATGACAGGTACCTAAAACAAGTAATTTACAATCTTTCTACACACTCTGAGAGACTAGTCTATGGACAGGTGCTTCATGACTTTCAGGTCTATAACAAGGCAGAAGCAGCATGGCAGAAATGGAGGGAGCTGCATACCCCATGATGGTCAGAAGCAGAGAGTGACACAGGAAGAGCCTGGGGACAAAATATGTATTCTTCAATGACACCCATACCAAGTGATCTGACTTTATTACCCAGGCCCAACCTTATATCACCTCCCAACAATAACACCAAAAATGTGACTCCATCAAAAGGTTAATCCATTGGTTAGATCAGGGGTCCTATGATTTGTGATACATTCACCTCTCCAGATCATCACCAGCTGGGAAACAAGACTTCAACTTCTGATTCTTTTTGGGATACATCACCCCTTTTCTACCCCTATGTGATAAGTTTGTGGAGACGGAAGCCAACTCTGCTCTACTCCCTGCAACCCTTCAGCAGCTATCTGTTACATAAATGCTTATTACTGAGCAAGTCAATTCAAATTCCATAACTTACACTCTCCTCTCCTACCTCCTTGGTCACTGGGTGTTCTAAAAAGAGACATGGCAGAACAGACATTCATCCCTTTAGAGACTATACACAAGCTTTCATGTTATCCAGGTTCAATCCTGGGATGTCATCACTGAATACTTCTCCCAGCCATCCTGTTCTCAGTGAGCTTCTGTGGTATTCTCTTTGCTAGTGTTACTTGGTGGCCTTGTCATGGATGAACTGTCCTTCTACATGACCAAGAATGACAATGTGGCCAGTGTAGAAATTCCTTTTGACATCTTGTCTCACTCCATGAAAATGCATGACTATGCTGATTCTTGAGAAAGGAGGGATCTGAAATCAGATGTGCAGATACCTAGCTTGGTGCCTCCATGAGACTTGGATGCAACAGATTGCCAGATAGAATTGTAAAAACTTTAACCACAGGCAAGTACCTCAATATTTGCAGACTTTGTCCGCACTGAATGGAATCATATAAAAATGACCATGCTCTCACATCCTTGGTCTGCAGTTCCCCTCTACTGCATATTGCAAGTGTAAGACTTTGGAGTCAGGATCTATCAATTGGCAGCCATTACAGGTGAAGTGGAATACAAGTCATGGCGATTTCTCCCTCAAACTCTTTCAGAGTAGGTGATGGGCCAGAAACATACGAGAAGAAAAAATGTGAATTAAATTCCAATAGCACCTGAAGAGAAACTCCCCTCTTCTCTGTTTTAGGATATCATTGTTCCACAACATGAGTCTGTGCGTTTGAGCCTGGAAGAAGGGTTTTAGGGTGGAATTCAGGACACCAGTGACTAGAGAGCAGGACCTCTTCCAGATGCATCTTGTGGTGCAGCAATGTGGCTCATGTTCTCACAGCTCTGTATTGGTTTGTATTCCATTTAAGTTCTTGACAGGGTGAAGTCTTAGATATTTTTTCCTTCTACAAAGAAGAAATGTGTTTGAATTCTGAATGAATCTTTAGCTGAGAGAAAAAAAAAAACAAGCCTATCAGGTATCAGCAGAGTTGTTTACAATAAAGTCAGGGTCTGCCTCCATTCTTATTCAAGGGGCACTGTAAGAGATGTCTCTTTGAGCCAGAGAGGCATCATATCTGTGTTTTGTGTTCCAAGCTTAGGTTGAGAGATATGAAAGCAATCAAATAATGCTTAGCACATTGTGGCCACGGCAGTTAATATAAATACTTGCTCTGGAGATGAGTCAATAAATGAATCCATTAGTGACTGCATAAGTAGATAAACGGGTTGATACATCTCAAAGTACATGCATATTATTTACTGGCTTTGCACTCAGATGAGATCAGATGTTTGGCCTTGAGAAGATCAGTAAAGACTCGGTTTATACAAAAGCTATTTAATGACTTTTTCATTCTGTCTGTGTGTTTTAGGTTTTGACAGAATTTTCTTTGGTGTGTAATTTTCTTTTATTTTTAAATGCAAGACTCCATCAATGTACATACCTTTAGCCTTGGAAGTCCTAGCTTGGGACTTTAGGAGAAGCATTCTGTTGTTTGTGATGCTGTGATGTAGTCAGTGTGGTAAAATGTTAATTTTAACTTTGAGGTTGTGTCATTTAGATTCAATGTCATCCTGCTCCTTCTTAACTATGTGTCTTGGAGGAAATTATTATTCTTTGTGACCTTTTGTTTCTTTGTTAGAGGAATGAAGTGATGATGGTAATAACTATTTCAGATATAATGAAGATCAAAAATGATAATTCATGCAAAGAATCCAGCAAGTGCTACCATCACTGCAGTGAATAGGGCACATGAATATGGTAGATATGATTAGAGTTTACTAACTCATTAAACAGTTAAATCTGAAGTGTATTTACATGTATTTAATAATTTATGTATTTGTGGTTAAAGATGAACATCTTGGGAAACATTGCAAGATCCCTTTTATGCTTTTTGGTTTTTGTCTATTTGATGCAAACTAAAGACATCTGGGAAGAAGGAACTTTAATTGAGAAAATGCCACCATCAGTTTGGACAGTTGATAATTCTGTGGTGGATTTTCTTGATTGATGGAGGAGGGTCCAGCCTACTGTGGGTAGTGCCACTCCAAGGAAGGTGGTCCTGGGTTGTATGTAAAAGCAAACCTAGAAAGCAATGAGAGCAGGGTAGTAAGAAGCATTCCTCTGTGATCTTTGCTTCAGTTCCTGCCTCCAGATTCCTGTTTTTACTCCCTGCCTCACCTTCCGTCAATGGTAGACTGTGACAAAATAGTATAAGCCAAATAAAACCTTTCTTCTCCAAGTTGCTTTGGTCACAGTCTTTATCAGAGCAATAGAAAGCAAACTAAAACACCTTCTCAACTTCCTACCCAGAAAAAAAAGTAAAACCTGAACAAATAAAAAAATAACTATCACTCAAGGTGGTGGATCAAACCAGTCATTGCCTTTATTTTCTAGTCACTCATTTAATCCACATCATCCCGTGATAATAATGAGATTAACTTTTAAACAAAGGCAGTAGCAGAGAAGGTCAGAGAAACAAAATATTAGAATCTGACAGAAGAACTTTGAGGGTAATAGCAGAAAGTCAGAGCAGCTGCTCACATTACAAAACAATAGGATGCTTGCACAGGTGTGATTATTAGCATATTTATAAGCTGTCTAACCCTAAAGACAAAAATAAATGAAAAGTGTTAAATAGGAGGAAAAATATGACACAAGTGGAAGAAATGATTCTATAAGTATACTGGTTTGAGGGCCGAAGACTCAGCTATTAGTATGTTGTTGTTGCTATTGTTTTAAGACACTAAGTACCTAGCTGGCACAGTGCACTGGTAGCCCACAGCAAGGAGTGTGTGACATTCAATTGCTCCCTTCATGACAGCAAAAAGACATGAAGGGACTGCTCTCTCAGTATTTGCTATGACTTGCAAAGCCAGCCCTCTATTTTTTATTTTGTTTTGTTTTCTTATAGTTCAAAGATCTCAAGATATTTGTGTTTTTTTAAATTGTTATATTTTAAACTGCTAAATGCCATTTCAGCTGAGTGTGGTGGTCCAAGCTCACAATCCCAGCACTTAAGGGGCAGAGATAGGAGGATTGCTGTAAATTTGAACAAGCTTGAGTTGACATAGTGACACACTGTCTGAAAAAGTAAATAGAAAAATAAAGATGGATTAAACTCTTGTATTTTTACTATTTACATGTCCATGTTCATCACCATTGTGGTAGTCAGGGACTTCCAAGGACCTTCATGATAAGAACCCCCATGGCTTTCTTGCAAAGACTAAAATACTATAAAGCCAAGTACAGAGAGATATATGGACCCTGTGGTGAAACAGATCCACATAAAAACTGTAAATTTTTTTAAATAATGGGGCAAGAATAAGATGTTGAAAGGTTATAAAGGAGATAAATCAATGATATATGGAAAAGGCCTTTACAATTAGACAAGAAGGTTCGGCATGTTAGTGAGCACCTTTGATCCCAGCACTCAAGAGACAGCAGCAGGCCAATATCTACGATGATCTACATAGAGAGTATGAGCTATATTCATAGGCCAGTCTGGGATGCATAATTAAACTGAGTCAAAAACAAAAGCAACAACAAAATCCAAACCAAAATAACAACAACAACAACAAAACTCAAAAACGATTAGGATAGAAGTCATTAGAATTTCACATCTAGATATCTTGATATCTAACTCTCCTTTCAGTCCTCAGGAAGCTAATGCATGTATCCCCACCAAAGTCTAAGTGAGGGAAGGTATTGATAATCAATAAACCAAGAACCAAAAAGCAAGATGTCACAGTTGCATCTTAACATAGAAAAAGCCTTTAGGAGGTGGGGTCTAGTGAGATGTAGTTAGGTCTTTAGAAGCATGTCTTTGAAGGGAATGTTGAAATCCCCTCCCCTTCCTGTTACTTTCTATCTGCTATAGGAGATTATTTCTCAGCTACATGCTCTCTGCCTGGATATATTCACTGCCACAGATGCAAAACAACAAGCTTGAATGACCATGGGCTGAAATCTCTGAAACACTGAGCCAAATAGAAAGTTCCCTCTTTATAAGTTAGGCATTTTGTCACAGCTAACACATGGTATCTGACTCAAGAAGGGAAGGGAAAAGAATCCCTGTATAATGGTAAGTGGGGGTCTTAGGATGGTACAAACAGGCAATTGAAGATAGAAGCAGATATCATGTAGAGAATTACCCTCATGCAAATGAGATTCATGAAATGCCTGTATTTAACTGTACTCAGCAGAGAGAGATTTTCACAGTTGGCTGAGGTTCGGGGGATATCTTTTTTTTTTTTTTAAAGATTTATTTATTTATTATGTATACAGTATTCTGCCTGTATGTGTCCCTGCAGGCCAGAAGAGGGCACCAGACCTCATTACAGATGGTTGTGAGCCACCATGTGGTTGCTGGGAATTGAACTCAGGACCTCTGGAAGAGCAGTCAGTGCTCTTAACCTCTGAGCCATCTCTCCAGCCCTCGGGGGAAATCTTATTATAAGGATATGATAGAAGAAGAGCTAAGGATGGAGCTCAGGTTTACAGTGCTTTCCCAGCAAGAACAACACCCTTGTGCAGGGTGGGGTGGGGGGGAATGTCAGTGCAACTTTCAGAAAAAGTTTGCATGTGAAAGATGCACTAGTCATATGGGCTCTCTATTTACAGGTTGTGCATAGCCATTCAAGATTTGACCAGGCAGAAATGGGTGTGACATAACATGAGACATTCCTAAACCTGCATAGTATGATTGAGGGCTAACCTGACCTTCAGAGTGGGACATCAAATAGAAACATAGTTTAAAATTCTGAATGCAAATGCCCAAAGGGCTGATACTGGCAAAGGATGCCTCTTTTGAGCCACAGTTGAAGGAAGAGAGTATAAATCAGTATGTCATTAATCCTGAGAACAATTTAACTTTTTAAAACCAGTGTTTTAAAAAGATTTCTTTGTTTTATTTTATACGTATGAGTGTTTCTCTGTATGGAGGTATGTGAACCAGTGTGTGTAGCCAGTTTAACTTAAAATATATATATTTTATATTTATTTATATATAATATAATACTTATATTATATATATAATAAAATATATTTATATTAACTTAAAATATATATATTATTTTATGTGCATGGATGTTTTATCTGCACGTATGTCTGTGTACTATATGAATGCCTGGTACTCACAGGAGCCAAAAGAGGGCATCAAGATCCCTTGAAACTAGCCTTATAGAGAGTGTGAGCTGCCATGTGGGTGCTAGGAATTGAATCCAGGTCCACTGGAAGATCAGTCACTGATCTTTGGCCCTTAATTTAGCCTTTTACCACCATGGACTCATATACATAGACAGATAAAAGAAAACTTCCTTCCTGTTGCAGTTTTAACATATCTGTGTAAAAACATAAAGAGGTTATGTGTGATATGTTGTCAAATAAATGTATGAGTGTGCTCAGGCCAAGATTAGGTGTACTCACAGAACCAAAAGATAAAAGATGCACACATGACTATCTGTGATAACCCAAATTCCTGCCTTTCAGTAGTCAAAAGATAAAAAAACAAACATGAAGTTTCTATCTGGGAGTATTTGACAACTTATGTGGTTTATTTTTTCTCCTTTTTTTGTAGAAAGAAGAGAGCTACCCTTTCACATTTGTTCTGTTTTGTGTTTGTTGAACATATGCTATCATATCATATAGTTCATATCATAGCAAAGGTATTATGTGCACTATAATACACATGAACGCACACACATACGCACACACACACACATACACACACACACACACACACACACACACACAATCATTCAACGTTCTTTCAGTAAGTGAAGTCACTTTCTGAAGGCCACTTAGCTAGGATTTGAGTTTGTCAGTAATTCTGATTCTAATGTTCTTTTCGTTCTATTGCTCATTTCCATTCTATTGTCCTTATTAGAGGGATGGAAGCCCAGGAGGCAGGAGGAAGCTTGTGAGGTAAGATCTAGGGAAGGACAGTTGCTGCGTGTTATGGCCTGCTACAACTTGTTGGAGTGAGCAGAAGTAAAAGACTTCTATAGACACCTTGAACTAGAACCCCAGGAGCAGTTCGACAGATGCATGAGCCATGATGGGTGGTGATGATGTAGCTTCTTTCAGACATAAGTGATAAATCTGTCAATAAGTTATAGATCTGAAGGACTTTATGGGATCCACAGGATCTTGTCACAGGATCCACAGGAACTGGAATTTATCCATTTTGAATGAATAGTATCAAAACTTTTTTAGCTCCCTCTCTGACATACTGCAAAGCCATTTTAGTGAATTAAACTATCATTTCTACTGAAGTTAGGTTGAATTACTTAACAACATGGTGATTCCTTGGTACAGATTCTTGGCTGGTAATCCCAGTTCTTTTGGAGAAGGAGTCAGGAGGATTGCAAATGCAAGGCCAGCCTGGACTACTTAGCAAGATACTGTCCCAAAGAAAAAGAAAAAGAGAGCTGAGTATAGAGCTCAGTGATAGAGAGCTTACTTAGAATACAGCAGTGAAGGGCTGGTGGCACAGCCCAGCAGGACACCTCCTGATTAGCATGCACATGATCAATCTGGAATAGTTCCTGATCCATAAGATATATTCTGAGCAAAGTTGCTTTCAGCACATTGTTACTTTGCATCCTGGCACTGTTGGCAGACTTACTCTGAGAATAATATTTTGGGTTCCTGGCAAGAACCATCTTTCTGTGAAGTCTGGTTTATAAAATGTTCTGCTTGAGATTCAATCTTGTCTTAACCTTGTAGGTCTGACATAAATATATATTAGAGAAGACAATAGAAAATCCACTGTTACTACATTTTACACACACACACACACACACACACACACACACGCACGCGCACATACACACACAATCAAAAGCAGAGAAATTGATGCTGATTTATGCCAAGCCAAAGGCTGGGTACAGAAGTCAAACCTGACCCCATTTTGAAGAAAATAATAAAGGAGTTGCAGATTATGAGGGGAGAAAGAAAGCATGAGATGCAGAGCCTGGAAGAAGCAGCCCACTGTTATCTGCCTTGCCAATTAAGGAGAAATGGAAGAAGGAGAAAAAATTGGGTCACTCTGACATCTGTTATTCTAGCAATTTTGCTTTCAACATTATTCATAACTATTTTATCCCAGTCCATGATCTGTCCTCAAAGCAAAATCATAGCTATTTATGAATAAAGTATAGTAGTCAATATATTGTAAGTAGAATAATAAAAATGTAGAAATTTATGATGGGCTGCTTGCACAAAGTAGACAGGATCTATGCATAAAGGATAATTGCCTCTGAGAAGGAGCTGTGCCCAGTGCCAAGAAGATCTCATCTTCTCCCAATGTGGAAATTGCAAATTGATCAATTCTGAAACATTCCTTACAATTTAGGGCCTCAGACATGGTGTGCCATGCAAAGGGAAGATCCCATAGCAATGCATCATCATGGAAAGTTGAAACACAAAAAATTAAAGAGCCAAAGTATTTCACAATGCATTATTATAGAAAAGAGCCAGGCTGTTGGCCTATGAGAAGAATTACAAGGTTATTGCTCTAAATGAATCATCTTGCTGTCTCTCCAGGAGTTATCTATGTCAGATGAACTGCCATCTGTCCTGAACTAGTTGTCAGGATGCTATAGATTTGATTTCAGAGCTAGAGACCAGGAGAGGAAATTTGCCACACTGTGGATGGCATCTTGCATTCCATGTAAACTGCACACACTTGGATGCGAAATAGAAAAGTCACTCAACACAGAATCAGGTCCCACGTTCCTAAAGAGTCAGAGGCAGGGGGATTGCAAGTTCAGGGCCAGCCTGGGCAAAATAACAAGAAACTTCTTTAAAATAAAAAAGTAAAAAGAAAGTTGGGTGTGTAGCTCAAAAGTAGAAAGCTTACTTAAAACCCACCAGTGAGAAGCCAGTGCCACAGCTCAGCAGGAGATCTCTTGTTTAGCATGCATAATGCCCTGGGTTGCATCTCCATAGCTGAAAGGGAAAAAATGTCAAGCTGACTCACAACAATCACCTCTCCCTTTGTCCAAACCTCTGTATTTGGTCTTCTTGATACCCACTAGCTAGGTTCTAGCCCTGGAAGAACCCTGAATCCAGATCTGCCAGGCTAGTGTAGAGACTGGAGATGTACATCTGTAAGATTATACACCAGTATAATTGCAAGGGGGATGGACTGGCTGTTGAGGACATTACAGGACGCAGAGGCTTCCGAGTTACAATTTTTTTGTGCTGCTAGGATCAGAAACTTCTCTCTCAGAGGAGGTCTTAAGATTCAATAGTAGTTTTGAAGACTTGTCCTAGTGGACAGCCTGCTTGCTCATACACATGGAGGGAGGCAAGTGAGGAGATGAGAGGGGGAAAATGCCAGTTTGGCTAAAGTGGAGCATCTGGGTAACAGGAAAACGATAAAGTAGTTTTAGTGATGACAAGGGAGGGCAGAGAGAAACCCCAACTTTAGTGATGAAGGGGAAATAGAGGAAAAAAGAAAAACATATTGATGGATTCTATCCAGCAGAGCTGGGGGTATTGTGTAGGTGTGTATTGTTTCTTTTCTTCGCAGTGGTTTTTGTTTTTCCCAGTGCTATGTGGAAGCTTTTAAGATTTCCTTCTTCTTCTTCTTCTTCTTCTTCTTCTTCTTCTTCTTCTTCTTCTTCTTCTTCTTCTTCTTCTTCTTCTTCCTCTTCTTCTTCTTCTTTTTCTGCTGTGGGATGGTCTGTATGTCAAGTGTGTTGCTGATTGGTCAGTAAATAAATCACTGATTGGCCATTGGCTAGGCAGGAAGTATAGGCGGGACAAGGAGAAGAATTCTGGGAGTGGAAGGCTGAGAGGGAGACACTGCCAGCCGCCACCATGACAAGCCGCATGGGAAGATCCCGGTAAGCCACGAGCCATGTGGCAAGGTATAGATTAATGGAAATGGATTAATTTAAGATATAAGAACAGTTAGCAAGAAGCCTGCCACGGCCATACAGTTTGTAACTAATATAAGTCTCTGTGTTTATTTGATCGGGTCTGAGTGGCTGTGGGACTGGCGGGTGAGAGAGATTTGCCCTGACCGTGGGCCAGGCAGGAAAACTCTTGCTACAAATGGCGTCTAACGTGGTGGCAAGAGTTTCCACCTAAAACCTGAGTAAAAAGATTCTAAAACGGAGCTAAAAACAGCTCCTAGTTGTCTCTTTCAAGCTAGTGGCAGCCTGAGTGTTTGAGCTACTATGGCGGGTTCCTGGTGTGCATGCTCGACCTGCAGTATGGCGGGAATGAGGCCTCTGCAAGTGGCACATTAAGCTGTGTGGTGGATTTAGCCTTTGCTAGTACAAAACAAAAACAAACAAACAAACAAAAAAAAGGTTTCTGGGCTACACGCTGCTTTGATAGAAGCATAGACCCACTCTTTCTGAGAGTTGATGGCTCCCAGAGCTGGCGGAAAACGTACTACCGCCATGTTGGGAAGCTGAAGTGGGCGGAGCCAGCAGCCATAGTGCCAGCGCCATTTCAGGCTTAGAAGGCTGCAGTTTAAAGCAATAGGCCCAAGGCAATATAAAAAAATAAGCCACGTAAAGATGGCTACCACACAGAGAATCTGGATTATGTTCTCTTTGATATTTGTAACTAAAGAAAAACATTTGATTACAAAAGCTGTTGAGTTATGCCAAAATGTATATTTTAAAGGTACCTTGACTTCAAAATTTGGATGTAAGGATATGTTGCTTTGGAAAGGAGGCTCTGATTTTGTTTCCACAGAAAGCCAGAGGCTATGGATTTGTTCAAGATTAAGATACATCAGGTTTGACCAGCCAAGACCCCCTGAAAGGTCTCCGATGACACCATGGCCCTGATGATCCAACATCCAGAATGGTTTCAAGGCAACTGGCTCAGACAACATACCCTCATGGACTATTCCATAATTCTAAAATTTTCTTTGTATCCCCATAAGATACAGCGCCCCCCTCCAGCAGGAAGTAGTAAGAGAAACTACGCCCAAATTCCCAAATATACCAAGCTGACTTTGGAGATATGTAAAGGTTAAAACCTTCCTTTTTAAGAAAAGAAAAGGGGAAGTGCTGTGGGATGGTCTGTATGTCAAGTGTGTTGCTGATTGGTCAGTAAATAAATCACTGATTGGCCATTGGCTAGGCAGGAAGTATAGGCTGGACAAGGAGAAGAATTCTGGGAAGTGGAAGGCTGAGAGGGAGACACTGCCAGCCGCCACCATGACAAGCCGCATGGGAAGATCCCGGTAAGCCACGAGCCATGTGGCAAGGTATAGATTAATGGAAATGGATTAATTTAAGATATAAGAACAGTTAGCAAGAAGCCTGCCACGGCCATACAGTTTGTAACTAATATAAGTCTCTGTGTTTATTTGATCGGGTCTGAGTGGCTGTGGGACTGGCGGGTGAGAGAGATTTGCCCTGACCGTGGGCCAGGCAGGAAAACTCTTGCTACATTTTCTTCTTCTTCTTCTTCTTCTTCTTCTTCTTCTTCTTCTTCTTCTTTTTCTTCTTCTTCTTCTTCTTCTTCTTCCTCCTCCTCCTCCTCCTCCTATTATTATTATTATTTAAAATTTTTTGTATATGTGTACATGAGTGCAGTACCTTTAGAGACTGGAAGGTGGCATTAGTTATTCCAGAGCTGGAGTTAAAAGAAGTTGTAACTGGGTGGTGGGAACCAAACTCCAGATCTCTGCAGGAGCAGCACACACTCTTAACCACCTTGTCATCTTTCCAATCCTAGGAGCTTTTTAATTTGATATGAATTCTAGCTGGTAGAACTGTTTGGGAAGGTTTGGAAGGATGGTTTTGTTGAGGAGGTGTGTCACTGAACAAGGGCTTTGAGGTTTCAGAAGATACCACCCCAGTGTCTTTCACTCTTTGCCTCCTACCTGCAAATCCAGTTGTGAGCTCTCAGTTGTTCCTGCTGCTGTACCTCTGTACTGCCACCATGGACTCTAACTTTCTGAAATCATAAGCCCAAACTAAACACTTTGTATTTATAAGTTGCCTTGGTTGTGGTGTTTTGCCACAGCAATAGAAAAGTAATCAAGACATAATGTAATTTGTTATTTCTTACTATTATTTCCTTGGCTATTAGCATTCTTTCCAGAATGTCCTTGTCTATATGCCTATATGTTGAAATTTTGGTCCCGTGTTTTCCTTTAGCAATTTCAGGTCTTCAGTTAAAGTCTTTGCTCTATTTTTCACTTTTTTAACTATAGAAGGAGAACTATGAGGATTTGGTTTCAGTCTTTAGCATTTGAGTATCTAGTTCACCTGGTTCCATTCCTTAGGGAGAATCTTTCCTTCAATATATGTTTTGACATGTTTGTTAAGCATAAGAATACTGAATTGTGTGGGTTTATTTTGGAATTTTCTAATCCATTCATTAACAGGACTGGTTTGTGACAATGTCATGATTGTTTTGTTTCTGTGCCTTTGTGATATCATTTGAAATTAGGTAATGTGATGCATTGTTCTTTTTGCTCAGGATTGTAGTGGTATTTTCTCTGCCCATGACCTTGTGCTATAGGGTCTGAAGTAGGTGGTGCTTCTTGCCGTAGGTGACCTCTCAAAAGAAAAAGGTCACGAGCTCCTTCTCTCTGCTGCCTGGTTCCTGGTGTGATCAAACTGCCAGGTGGATTCGCTCCCAGTCAGATCAGAGGACGACTTCAGCTGTCTACTCCATTCTGTATTTGTGAGTGTATTTCCTCCATTTACCTTAATAAATTTCTCTAATACTCCTTAACCAGACTCTTATGGATTTATCGCATTACAGGATCACTTCGGCTATTGGAGGTATATGCCTGATAGCTTGGTCATGTATGTGGTGGTATTTTACTTGTACTGAAATGTGATTTTAATTGTATGTTAATAAATAAAATTGCCTAGGGGTCAGAGTTTTAGAGCCATAGCAAATGCGTGGCGGTGGTGGCGCACGCCTTTAAGGACTCAGAGGGCGGTACATACAGGCAGTGACAAGGCAGTCACGTGTTTAGGTTTACAACCAATGAGAAGGCAGAACAGCTAGACTATAAAAAGACATACACACAGGAAGTAGGCCCCTTTTTCGGAGAGCTCTCTTGGCTGAAGCAGGATAGCTGAAGCAGGAAGGGTAAGGCTCTTAGTTCTGACCTCTTGGCTTTCTTCTCTGAATCGTCTCTGTGTTTCTTATTTAATAATACAGTTGGTTACATCTACACATGTATGTGTGTGAATTTGACATAAGCTAGAATCATCTCAATTTAGGGAATGCTTTCATGAGATTGGGCTGTAAGCAAGACAGTGGGGGCATTTTCTTGATTAGTGATTAATGCAGGTGGGACCAGTCCACTGTTTGTGGTACTACCCCTGGGCTTGTCATCCTGGGTTATATACAAAAAACAAACTGAGTGAGCCTTGAGGAGCAGGCCAGTAAGCAGTGCTCCTCCATGGTTCTGCTTCAGATCCTGTCTCCAGGTCCTGCCCTGACATGCCTCAGTGATGGAGAAATTGTAAGCTGAAATAAACTCTTTCCTCCCTAAGCTGTTTTTGGTCATAGTGTTTATAACAGCAATAGTAACCTGACTAGGACAGTGCATTTCCTAACTCCATGTTAATTTTTAAGATTCTTCTCAAATTGGCATTTTGATGGGAATTGCACCAAATCTGTAGATCATTGTTATAGTGTTGAGCCTGCCTATCCTTAAGCATCAAAAGTTTTTCCATTTTTAAATGTCTTTAATTTCTTTCATTGATGTTTTATAATTTTCTTTGTAGAGGATTTTTGTCAACACCTTGGCTAGGCTTATGTCTAGGTTTTGTTATTATTGATTATTTTGTTTTGAGGCTTTTGTGAATGGGATAGTTTTCCTGAATTCTTTCTTATGAAGTATGGTTTTAGTGTAGGAAACTCTGATTTGAAGATGTTGATTATATATTCCATTATGCTGAAATTGCTTAACAGATCTAAGAGTGTCAAACAAGTATTTGCCCAGACTCAAAGACATTCTGAAGCTGTGGAACTTGACTCTCTGGTGGTTTGAATGAGAAATATGCCCCCACAGCCTCAATATTTGAACACCTGGTCTCCAGCTGGTGTTATTGTTTGGGGAGATTTGGGAGATGCAGCCTTCGTGGCAGAATTGTATCAATGGGGAGAGCTTTGAGAGTTTATAACTTCATCTCACTTCCAGTTACTTTTCTCTTCTTTCTTCATGGAGATGGAAATGCAGTTTCTCAGCTTCTGCATGCTGCCATGGCCTGCCACTATGATGGGCTCTTACACATTTGGAACTTTAAACTCAAATAAACTCTTCCTTCCTTAAATTGCCTTGGTCATAGCATTTTGTCACAGCAACAGAAAAGTAAGCAATATACCTATCAACTACATTTCTATTCACTTATGTACCACAAAATGAAAAATCTGCAGCAAAGTTAAAACTAGAAAAACAATTAGCTTTATATCCTCTTTCACCACTTATGTGTTCTGTCCTTCCTTGTCATCTAATACCAACATTTGTTTCTATTTCTTCATGTTATAATGTACCTACACATACATTTGTTTATGCATATACATGCATTTATTGTAGGCTAGGATTCCCATATGAGGAAACACATGGGTTATTTTTGTTTTTCTGAGATCGGTGACCTTCCTTAATATTATACATTTTAAGCCTACCTGTTTTTTTTTTTTTAATTTTATTTTTCTTTAGAGCTGATTCTTTTGGGTTTTTTTTTTTTGGTTTTAATTCCTTTATTTTCCATTATCACCATTTCTAAAATTACAAACACTATATTGAATAAGAGTGCAGACAGGAAATGTCCTTGTCTTCTAAATTGTTTAAGAAAAAATCCGCTCAGATTTAACTTGTCCAGTAGTAGACTGACAGTTCGTCTTTATTGGGTTGGGATATTAGCCTTCTGTCTCCGTATCCTTCAGTCTTTTTAAGAAGACTTGGTTTTATGTATCTCTCTCTCTCTCTTTTTCTCTCTCTTTCTCTCTCTCTCGGTCTGTGTGTGTGTGTGTGTGTGTGTGTGTGTGTGTGTGTGTGTGTTGTAATGTGTATTACATGTACACAGGTGCCTGTGGAAGCCAGTAGAGTCTATCAGACCCTCTGGAGCTAAAGTTACCAGCCACCATTGGTGCTGGGACACTAATTTGTATCCTCTGCAAGAACACTGAGTGCTCCTAACCACTGAGCCATCTCTCCAGGCCATTCTTCAGGCCTTTTAATCTTGAGGGATATTGAACTTTGTCATAAGACTTTTATGCAACTATTAAGATGATCATAAAATCTGCGCTTTTGATTCTGTTTTTATGCTTTATTATATTTATTGTTTTATATGTGCTGAACCAATCCTGCATCCTGGAATGATACAAATAATATGGGATTCTGAAGTCTGAGACCAGGTCAGGTTTATTAAAGGACAGAAGTCAATACAGCACTTACAAATATAGAACAAAGTTGCGCTGCTGCCTCTTTGTTCCCAAGGACTAGCTGGAGACCAAACTGCAAGCCATGTTTCTCTGCCTCTTGCTGCCCCAAGAGAGGGTGTGACCCTCCCCTGCACCTGATTCTTTTTGTTTGTTTCTTTGGCTAGTTTTTTGAGACAAGGTTTCTCTGTGTAGCTTTGGAGCCTTTCCTGGAACTCACTCTGTAGCCTAGGCTGGCCTCGAACTCACAGAGATCCACCTGCCTCTGCCTCCTGAGTGCTGGGATTAAAGGTGTGTGCCACCACTGCCTGACCTGCCCTGGTTCTTAACTGGTCACATGTCTTCAGAGAACACCACGCCCATTGTGCCAAACCCCTCCATTCAATTGGCCATTGGACCGATACTGACTTCAGGAAGTTTGAAACTATTCCTTTCTATGTTACAGAATATCATCAGGAGCAACACTCTTCCTATTAATGCCATGACTTAAGATTTTTCATAAATATGTCTTTTAATAAATTCCAACTCTGCTTTCACACTGGATCATAAGGTCTTATAGAATTCAGCAATAGAATTCAGGTTTTTCATTGTTCAAACACTTTATTACTGATTCAACTCTGTTCTTTATTAATCTGCTTTGTTTTTTATATTTTATTTTTCAATTTTGGTAGGTAATTTTTCATCTGAAAATTTATCTTCAGTTTTTGTTTTATTGTAATATAATCCTTAACAATCCTGTGGACTTCATAGATTTCAATATTTCCCTTCTTGCCTCTAATTTTGTTACTTTGTTTCTATCTTCTCTGTATTCTTTTTAGTTACTTTGTTGAAGGCTTTCTCAAGCCTATCTTTTTATTTTATTTTTATTTTCTGTGTGCCTGTCTATACATATATTCACCACATGCATGCAGTGCCTGCAGATGGCAGAAGAGGCATAAGAAACTCTGGAACTGGAGATGCAGACAATTGCGAGCCACCATGTGGGTGCTGGGAACCGGAAACGTCCTCTCTGCAAGAGTAGCTCATACTCTTAATCACTGAGCCATCTCTCCAGCACCAACCTTATCTTTTTAAACAACTAATTCTTTGCTTTATTTATTGTCTAAAAACTAAGAATACATGGAAATCGAACAACAATATGCTTTTGAATAACTAATGGTTCACTGACGAATTTGAGACTAGGGGAATTAAAACATGAACAGTTGGAAATGAAAATAAAATGTAGCAGATTTTGTGGGATACAGTGAGAAGCTTTAAAAATTAAGATTTTAGTTATTAATACCTACATTTAAAACTCAGGGCAAATAACTTAATGACATACCCCAAAGTCTTAGAGGAGAATAAGCTAAACCAAAAATTAGCAGAGAGAAGTAAATAATAATAAGTAGAGTTAAAATTAATGGAGAATAGCGTGGTGGTGCACACATTTAATCCTAGCACTCAGGAGGCAAAGGCAGGTGGATTTCTGTAAGTTCAAGGCCACCCTGGTCTACAGAGTGAGTTCCAGGATAGGGTTGCACATAAAAACCCTGTCTTGAAAATTTTTGTAAAATATTAATGGAGAGTGGACCTAAGTAAACACAGATTATTGTCTTTAGTACTTTTATCTCAGATGTCTGTAGGAAATCATGAGTTGTGTCTGTAGGCAATACTGACTTTATCATGGTGTCAGAACTTTCCTTACTCTGTCAGCAAGGAAGGCAAAGCAAACCTCAAGACAAAGAGCCTCTTTTTCTTCCCACAATCTTTTTACGATCTACTCTCCTATGGAACCTCAGTGTCATGACTGGCATACCATATGGCTGTGGAGTCACAGGACTGTAATACTCTCTTGTGTCTCATCCCTCCAGTGGGGGTCTTCCTCTTCCCACTAGCAGGCCAGTTCCTCCTGGTGAGAATTCTTTGTTTTCTTATGATTCCCCAGTTCAGGTTTTCTGGGTCTCATTTGGCCACCTGTCATCTACTCTTGAATTCTTGTCTTTCAGGATACTCACTTCCTTCTGAAGTCGTAACTGTCCTGGCTGGAGAGAACATCTTTGAAGGAGATACACATGTGACACTGCAGACTATAGAAACAATGATTCCTAAGAAATTTAAATTTCTCCAGGAACTTAATGCAAGGCAGGGAAAGAAAAAGCTGAAGCCTGGTGTCTGCCAGAGTAAAAACTTGTTTCCCAAAAAAAAAAAAAAAAAAAAAAAAATCAGGTGGTTCTGTTAACTCACAGACCACCTTGTAAGAAAAGACTGAAAACTAGACAATGAAGGTGGGTGGACCCACACCCTGATCAGGCTAGTTTAGCTGTGCTTTCCTGTTACTTTCTATTTAAACCAGGATTATCTTGGTTTCTCTGGGCCACAGTGGATGAAGAATTGCCTTGAGTCATAATCCAGGGGTGTCTAACCCACAGCCCAAGAGAGGATATACATTATTTTGTGTGGCACTACAATAAGATGTTGCTGCTTATACTAGCTACTTTTTTGTTGTTGTGATAAACACCAGGACCAAAAACTACTTGGCAGGGGCATATTTGCCTTACACTTCTATATCACAGTCCATCTTTGATGAAAGTCAGAGCAGGTACTCAAGAAGGGACCTAGATGTAGGAACAGAAGCCAAAACCATAGAGAAAACCTGCTTACTGGCTTGTTCTCCATGGCTTACTCAGTTTTCTTTCCAATACAACCTAGAAACAGAGGACCAGGGTTAGTATTACTGGCAGTGGGCTGGGCTTTCCTAATTCAATTATAATCAAGAAAATTCTGCACAGACTTGCTAACAGGCCGTATCTGATGGAGACATCTTCTCAATTAAGGTTGCCACTTCCTAGATGACTCTAGTTTGTGTTAAATTGACAAAAACTAACCAACACAATGATCAAAAGCAACTTAGTGAAGGAAGTGTCTATTTGGGCTTACAGTTCCAGAAGAGTAAGAGTCCATCATTAGAGAGAGGCATGGCAGGCAGCAAGAGGCAGGCATTGTGGAAGGAGCAGGAAACTGAGAAGTCATAACTGCAGCCATAAACACAAAGCAGAGAATAAACTGGCTGTGAACTCTCAGTGATATGCTCCCTCCAGTAAGGCTGCACTTCTCCTTAACCTCCCCCAAAACAATGCCACCAACTGAAAATAAAGTGTATGCATATGTGAGCCTGTGGGAGTCATTTCTCACTTAAACCACTACACTGTTTACAAAGTTCATGTGTAAAAACTATGCAGTCAACTTATTTTAAAAAATCACAAAAAGGCTGGGTGTGGTGGTGCACACCTTTAATCCCAGCACTCAGAAGACAGAGACAGGTGAATCTCTGTGAGTTCAAGGCCAGCCTGGTCTACAAAGAGAGTTTCAAGATAGCTAGGGCTGTTACACAGAGAAACCCTGTCTTGAAAAACAAACAAAAATCTTATAATGTTTTCAGTAAGTTTATTGTTTTGTGTTAGGTTGCATCTATAGCTGTCCTGGGGCCAAACCCACTTGGTGCATTTTGGACATCCTTGACTTAAACCTGAACCTTAGATACACACCTCACAGGTAGATACAGCGGGTGTGGTCACTGGATCTTGCTATTCCTCTTCCCAATATGGCCACATTGAGTAAACTTCCTTTTTCTGATTTTCACCATTATGTTATCTTTTGATTGTCTTATTGAGGAGAGGGCTGAAAGCTTAGTGCATCAGGCAGTCAACACTGAGACTGTGACCTTCCAAACTCAGCCACCCACCTGTTCTATTTAAACCACCTGGAGATTCCAGAAAGTACTGTGTCTCTAATCTTATACCTCCTTTTCCTCTGAAGAATTCTTTTCAACTCCTCATATCTCAGAGATTCTGTATTAATCTCAGCTCAAGCTCATTAAAATTATATTTATAGGCACTAGTTTGGATCTTGGCCTTAATCTTCTCTCATGTTATAGAACATTGTTTCTGAGGAAGAGAGTTCCCAAAGACATCAGTTGTCTTTTATTGCTCATAGTCCCCATGATATCGATTAACACACTCATTTTAAGAAAGATTTATTTTCACTTTCTGTGTATGAGTGCTTGACTGTGTGTATGTATGTGTACCTTGTGTATACCCAGTGAACAAGGAGGTAAGAAAGAGGCATTGGCTCCCCCAAGACTAGAGTTACAAATAGATGTGAACCTTAATGTGAGTGTTGGGAATCAAACTGAGGTCCTTTGTAAGAATAACAAGTGCTCTTAACCACAGGACAATCTCTTCAGCTCCATCATTCTTGATTATACCTTTTTTCTTCCTTTCAACCCCAGATATCAGAGAAAGCTCCAGAATGTAAGAACTCTGCTACAAGATGCTGCAGACCCAACCATTCAGAAGAAGCTTCCCATGAATGGAACATCATGTTTCCTGATTGGTGGCTCCCCTTGTGCCCCCTTACCCACTCAGCTTAGGATACTTATATGGCCCCAAAGAGAGATACTCAGCTATTTTAATCAAGAGATTCCCCAGGAAAGAAAAACAGAAGGAAAAAAGCCCCAATCAATACAGATCCCCCTAAGAATTAATTATAAGTGTTACGTTTTAGGGAGAAAAAAGGATGGAGTCATCAAATTGACTGGAATTATTAATGGCAGCCCTAACACTATGGGAGCACCACAAGACAAAGCAAAGTGTCTTTCTTTTATGGTTCTGAAGGTAAGGGGAGGTCCTGCACTAAGAGAAAGCACACTTAAAATGTGGCCTAAGGTATGTGACACAAGTAGAGGAATATGCCACAAGTGACATTTTCTACATGACAGGGGTCACTCTTTATCTGGGTAGAGCAGAGGGCTTGGTTGATTTTTGATGTATATGACATGACAGTGGTCAGCTTGCCTCTAAGCCCTGGGGAGTTGACTGTGTTCTAGCCCTGCATGCAGTCTCTCCTTAGGGCTTGGTTACCTAGAGGGCTTGGGTTCTCTTACAGTGAGATATGGAAACTATTCTACTTTTCAGTTATCATGTGACTTTCCCTGGGGAGATAAAAGAAATATCTACTAATGTCACCTAAAGAGGGTACTAAGAAACTGAAGAAAGAACTCTGTTAATGTCTAGCATGGTGAACCAATGAGTTTACAAGTGTTAGTTACAGAAGCATGGCAGCCACACCACCAGAGTCTCACCTTCAGTAAGCTTTTCACCTCCTGCCTGCTCTCGTGCCTCCCAAGACCACATGCAACTGCTATAGGATGGAGCAGTGTCTAGACTATCAAGTGAGAATCTACTGAGCATTCTTCCTCGGGAAACCAAGAGGGATGTTAACAGCTTTGCTGCCATTACCAGAGACCTGGGTATCTCCAGTATCATTCTGCTTATTTCACTGACCCCAGGTCTTCTATAGATCACCATAAAAGCCCTGATTCCTGATGACAATGCTCACGTTGTGCCTAGAGGGAACAGTCACACTATAACAGCAATGGCAGTGAGTAGTAGATGAGATTCTTTATATGATTATATAGAGAGTGTTTATGTCACTGAGAAAAGTATTATCCATGGATAAGGCCACTCTGGGCTTGAAGCAGGGTGATCTTTACTCTGGATTTACGTACCTCTCAATAGGGTTAGATTGCACCCAAACAGGTCTGGGTAAAATAAATGGGATGTTGCTTGTGGTATCCACATCCTTCCCCTTCCAGGGATAAATTCTTATCCAGTCTCTAAAGCCCAAACAAATGCTTCTTCATTTTTCAGCATGGCATTTTCTCTCCCTCTGCTTAATACTTTTAGCACAGATGTTACCAAACTTGGAGGCCACAGCCTGTGCCCCCACAAAGCCAGGTTCAGCCATTGATTCTCAACAAGGCAGTTAAAGGAGTCAAATTAATAGTGAAATGTGGGGAAAAGAGATTTGTTCAATGTGGCTGAAATGGGAAATGGGACAAAGAGATATATGACAATAACCACCCAGCCCTCCAGTCCATCGTTGAGGTATGAACATAAGAGTAGAGTTTAAACTGGAAATAAGAGACAAGTAACTCAACAGTCCCCTCACTCATGATCAACTCAGCTTTATTCTCATTTGTAAGGTGCTCTGACAAGTTGTTATTTCTCCTCCTAGAGACAACCTCCTTTGATATTCCTTCTTCCAGCATGAGATGCCTAGGGAAATTCTCATTTTTCTGGGGCCCACTGTTTCAACAATACAATTGATTGAGAGACACTACTAGTATTTCTTAAGAATATCTTCATTTCTGTCAGGCCTGTCATGCAGACTCTGCCCTATAATCCATGTTTTTCTTTATTTACTAAATGAAAAGTCTAGCATTAGAATATAGGGAACCCGACCCTGAGTTTGCCACTTCTTGGCTGTGTCATGTGAATCAAAATATTAGCATACCTGGCTTCATTTTCTTCACTTGCAGGGAAGGCAGTAACATGTGCTCTAGAAGGCCTACGAAGGGAATGCACAAATGAAAAGTGTCAATGTATTTGATGAAAGTCTACTTCCAGGACTGTGAAGTATTATTAGTAGACTTCTCAGATCAGCCAATGCTCATACGTGCTCTCAGCCCAAGAATCTTTCTTTTCTTAAGTTCTCACCAGCCTTTTCACTGGAACAAATTTTCAGGTCTCAGGAAAAGAGAGAGATCTCAGAGAAGTTTCCTAGAGCCACTCCAGAGAAGTTAACATCCAGGTCTACAGAGCCTTAGGGACAAACTAAGCAGCTGGAGTGTGTCAGTGCAAAAACGCAACTCTCACCTCAAAGAGGACAAGAGATAGTTTATTTTAGGCCAGATATGAGTAACTATGGCCCAAGAACACAGATGTAAGTTACCCAAGATCCCATGTTCTAATATGGAAGCAGTTTTGTGAAGTTTTAATAGTAAGAGAATGAAGAAAATCATAAATGAGGACACCTTTCAAATATTTACTGGGAACATCAAGGAGGGAGATAACAGCTAAGTGGAGAAACATCAACTATGGGCCTCAGACGCTATCTGATAGCATTAATATGTTTTGGGTTAATGGAATCTACTAATCTGCTAAGCTAGCTAATATAATATGAAAGATTTTCGTCTGCAAACATAGGATGTTAGGTCCTACACAGAAGCAGACAAGGAATGGCTATTTATGGGGCTAAAGATAGCTTGATAGCTCAAGATAAACTTTAATTAGGCTCTGGACTTGCCAAATTCCAACCTCTTCACATCACTGCAGTTCTAATAAAATCAATCAGCATTTGAAGACACAGCTTATTTCCAGGAATTCTCACTCATGAGTGGGAGAAAAAGAGAAGCA
Organism: Peromyscus eremicus; assembly: GCF_949786415.1. Classification (NCBI taxonomy): domain Eukaryota; kingdom Metazoa; phylum Chordata; class Mammalia; order Rodentia; family Cricetidae; genus Peromyscus; species Peromyscus eremicus. Next base: position 199,159,009 of record NC_081416.1, read on the forward strand.
GGACAGCAGAGATCACATTGAAACACAGTTGAACATTGTAGCCTTAAGCCTAATCCACCACAAGAGTTGTCAGTTTCCATCCTGGAAATGAAAGGAACTAAAAGCATGACAGAGGTAAACGTGAGGTCCAAGGTTTCCATCCTGATGTCTACCTAGCACAGAAGACAGTGGTCCAGGCATTTTGTGAAGGTGGGAGATGTGAGAAGACATGACATGTGGAAGTATCATTTGGGTTTCTTCAGAAGTTTTAACATTTTAAGCATAGGGATTAATAGAAAGAAAAGTTGGAGAAAGAATAAGATATACCCAAGTGTGGGTGTGGTCTTGTCAAGAGGGTAGCTTGACCCTTAGTTGTCTTTACAACAGCTGTGCATGTGATTTTGTTATCAAAAGATTAAGGAACACTTTAATCTTTTCCTAATGATATTCTGCTATACTTGTAGACTGGAGCCTGGCATAATCATCATTAGAGAGGCTTCATCCAGCAAGTGATGGAGGCAGATGCAGAGCCAAATATTTTTAGGTAGAGCTTGGGGAATCCTGAAGAAGGGAGGCAGGGGAGGATTGTATGAACCAGAGGAATGAAGGACACCACAGAAAAGAGCCCAAAGAACCAACTAACCAGGGCTCATAGGGGCTCACAGAGACTCAACCAACAATCAGGAAGAGTGGATGGGTCTCACCTAGATCCTCTGCATATATGTTATGGTTGCATAGCTTGGTGTTCTCGTGGGACTCACAACAGTGGGAGTGGGGTCTTTCTCTCACTCTTTCGTCTGCTTTTGAGACCCTTTTTCTCCTATTGGATTGCTTCTCCCAGCCTTAATATGAGGGGATGTGGCTAGTCTTATTGCAACATGATAGGCCATGTTTGATTGCTATCCCTGGGGGGCCTGCCCTTTTCTGAAGGAAAATGAAGGAGTGTGTAACCGACTTTCTTTTGAGCAACCAACCAGTTCCAAATCATGACACAGAGACTTATTATTAGTTTTAAATGCTTGACCTTACCTTATACTTGTCCCACTAGCTCTTATAATTTAATTTAACCAGTTTCACTTCATCTATGTTTTTCCATGGGGCATTTTACCTTTCTTTCCTTCTTTATGTCCCACTTTCCCATTTCTCGTATCTGGCTGCCTAGCAGCTGCCTAGCTATCTGGCCCCAGGTATCTCTCTGTTTCCCCTCATTCTCTTCTCTCTTCTCTCTCAAGCCTAGATTCTTCCTCCTCCTTATTCTCTCTGCTATCCCTCTACTGCCTAGCTATTGGCTCTTCAGCTTTTTATTATATCAGTCAGGTGCCTTAGGCAGGCAAGATAACACATCTTTACATTGTTAAACAAATACAGCATAAACAAATGTAACACATCTTTACATTGTTAAACAAATGGAGCATGAATAAATGTAATATATGAGACTTCTCATAAATCTACAAAAAAGAAAAACAGACTTAAGATCTATTCTACATTCTGTTAAAAATGTATCATGAATAAAAAAATTAGTAAGTATATATTGACTGTAATAAGATGGTAAAGATTATCATTTTGATATTATAGTAAAATACAAAGTTATGTTTGTGAAGAAGGATGTGGGGTTTGGGCCATTCCAGTCTGTTACTACGAGACTCAGAAATGGGATTCATGAGAATTACTAAGAAATGAAGCTGAACATATTGAGAAAAAAAAATCATTAAAAGTTTGGCCTCTATCACAGGCTCCTAAGTTTGAATACCTAGTCTCCAGCTGATGGGACTTTTGGGGAAGGATTAGGAGGTGTGAACTTATGGAAGGAGGTCTGTCACTGGATGATGTTTCAAACACTATTTCCAGTATGCTCCCTGTCTTCTGCTTGTGGCTCCATAAATGAGATGTTAGCTCTCCCCATCCCCATGCCTTGGTGTGACACACATAGATTCTAATACTCTGAAACTATAAGTCCAACTAAATGTTTTCTTTTATTTAAAAATAAAATATATAGAGAAAAAAATCTGGCTCTGTGACTCCATTTGTAGAAAAGCTTTAACAAGGAATTACATTAATATATTTGAAATAGAAAGATGTGAGTGATTCTACTAGATCACTAAAATGATTTGGTCTGCAATACAATCAAAAAAGGTATTTGCAATTTTAACTTATGGGGAAGAGTTTCTAAACAATTACTCTGAGTGATGAAACAATACAAGATGGCAATCATTTTTATCTTTAGCATTTGTGTATAGTAACTTTGGCCCAGATACAATAATATAAAATATTTTATTATGGTATTGGAATTAAGTAAGTTAATTATACTCTTTATCTTTTATGTAGAAATACCAGCCACTGCTATCTCCTCCTTAACTGAGTTTTCTACAAACAACATAGAATTGTGAGATATGCTTGATACATCATAAATATATATTTAGCCTTAAGCCATTTAGCATGTATCTTTAAGAATAAGGGATGATTCCCCACAAGTTATAAAAAGATTTATTTTTGTTTTATGTGGATGATTGTTCACCTACAAAGTGTACTATGTGTGCAACGCCAGCATGGTTCAGAAGAGAGTACCAGCTCTCCATGGAACTGGAACTACAGATGTATGTAAGCTGTCATATGGGTGCTGGAACCCAATGGAAGTTCTCTACAAAAGCAGCCAGTGCTCTTAACCATTGAGCCATCTCTCTAGCTCTAAGAAATCTTTTAACTTTTAGCAAGACCACAATACAGTTCCCAGTGTGCATTGGGTGAGATCATAGCTCATAAGGTGAAATCATTACTCACAAAGGTTATACATGCAGGAAATTAGGATGCTTTTACTATAAATAGACGTATATAATATTCTTTGTGAGATTTCCAGAAAATATCTAGAAAAGTGAATAAGGCTGTACTCAAGGTCATACACATCAGGCTTTAAGAAAGAGTCATTGCTATTCTAACATTTGAAAATATTACTACATAAAAAGATTATTGTCTTTCAGCATCCTTCACAGTAAATGTTAACTGTTTAGGAACTAGTTTTGATATTTATGTGTGTGTGGTGTATTGTGTGCACATGTTCATATATGTGTGTACATGTGTATGCAGGTGCACTTGCATGTTTATGTGCATGCTTGTGGAGGCAGAGGTCGATGGCTTCCTCCATCAACCTGCACCTTACTTTTAGGGACAAGGTCTCTTGCTGAGCCCAGAGCACATCAATTCAGCTAGGCTGGCTGGCCAATGAGCTTCAGAGATATGCCTGTCTCTGTCTGTTCAGTGCTGGGATTACAGATGTATACTACCATATCTGGTGTTTTACATAGTTGCTGGAGTATGAGATCCTCATTCTCTTATGACAAGCACATTACATATTTAAGCCATCACCTGGCCTCAGCTGATGAGAGGCTTTAACCAGTCTCTAAGGTGAGGGTCTCCTTCACTATTTAATATCCCCTTACTTGCCCCAGCTTTCTAGCCTGCCTCATTATACAGTTTGTTGAAAAAGGAAAATCAGCCTTAAGATATTTTTGGGAAAGTTCTTAGCTGTGTCTTCAAAAATGAAAATAGCCTTTGACCATGGCTAAACAAAACTATAAGAGAAGAGAGTCAGGATATGGCTACTGCATTGTTTGAGTGTAGAGAGGCCAGAATAGATGGCAGGATCAAGAAAGCTTCATGAAGAAGGTGAGATCTAGATGGCCCTTGAGTCATAATGGACATACCAAGATAAAACTGAATCAACGATCCAGCTAAATTAATTCCAGGTATGTCACCACCCCATCCTCCACCAAAAAAAAAAAAAAATCAAAGTCAAAGTTGGCTTACTATAGAAACACCTGTGTACTTATTTTACTATTTCCATAATGGCTGTTATAGAAGCAGTCTAGAGGATCCATCAGTGAATGAATGGAGGAAGAAAATACACACACACATACACACACACACACACACACACACACACACACACACACACACACACACTATTCAACCATAAACAATAATACAGTTAGGTTGTGGGAAGAACTAGAGATCATTATTTAAGCAGGGTAAGTTAGATCTGTAAATCCAAATACTGAATGTTTTCTTGGGGGTAGAAAAGGATATGGAAATCAAAAGAGGACTACTAGGGTTATGGAAGATAAACAGAGGGAGGAAAGGGGAGGTAAAGTAGGATAAGAAGGTACTGGGAAGATAGATCAGCAGTTAAGAGCACTTGCTGCCCTTGCAGAGGACCCAAGTTGGATTTTCAGGATCCAGTTGGTTGCTCACAACTACTGGAAATTACAGTTGTAGGGAATTTGATGACCTCTTTTGGTCTCTGCAAGCTCTGTTTACATGTATTAATCAGACATGCATGCAGGCCAGATACCCAAACACACTAAAGTAAATAAATTATTAAAAAAATGTTAAGAAAAAAAGGGATGGACATGGTAAGCACACATTATATGTGTGTAAAATTCCTATAATAAAACTTAATATTTATGTATAAAAAGGAAATGTGAAAATGATTAAATATATTTTCGCTACTGAACCAATTTTTATCTAAAATAAAAAGTTATGTGCACATTAAAGAAACCCACCAAATTTAGCCTTCTAGGTTCTGCCATAGGTGTGGGCTCTCTCTTGTCAACTCATACAATGTTCCAGCCCTCAAATTCAAGACTGCAGGGCATAGGATGAAAGGACAGGGAGAGATGAGAGATGCTGGAGGGGAGGGAAGTCCAGAGCATGTTTGGGGCACCACTGGAAGGAAGATTGAGTGGCTGAGGCAGATTTACAATGATCCTTGACTCCTCTGTCATGGATAAGATTGGAAGTGGGAGGCTGAAGTAGTCTGAAGAAGCCATACCTGTTTTTGATTCCTATAATCTGGAGACCTTGACAATGACTACACAGATGAGAATGTGATAAGTCTACAGACACATTTACTTTGAGTAATCTTAGGCTCTTTACTACCCATTCACTTTTGCTTTTGTGTCTTAACTGTGATGATTGGTTTTATAGTCAACTTGACACAATCTAGACCCACTTAGTGGGGATAGCACTATTCTCTGGGCTGGAGACCCTGAATTGTGTGAAAGTGGAAATGCAAGATGAATAGGTGAGCACTACCATGAATATGTTAACTTACTCTCTGCTCCTGACTGTGGATATGATGTGACCAGCTGCTTCAAGTTCTTTGAACTTCCCTGCTATGATGGATTGTACCTGGAATTGTGAGCTAAATTAACTTTTCTCCCCAAGATGCTTTTGTTAAGGTTTTTATCATAGAAACACGAAACAAAACTAAGATACAAACTTTCTTGTGACTCAGGCAAGCCTTTTAGACTGTTATCAATAGCTTTAGCAGACCTCTATCATGCATTAACTCTAGAACTGTGAATGGTACCAGATGGTGTCTGAAATCTATGGAAAGATTTTCTTCATCTTGCTATAGTTCACTGTGCTATCTAGTTTTTGAGACAAACTAGAGTCACCTGAGAAAAAGGAACTCCACTTGAGTTGCTTCCATCAGATTGGTCTGTGGATCTGTCTATGAGGGCATTTTCTTGATTGCTGATTAATCCAGCCCACTGTAGACAGTGCCATATCTAGGCAAATAATCCTGGGCTGTATAAGTAAAGTAGGGGAGCAAGCCAGGGGACATAAGCCAGTAAGCAGTGTTCTTCTGTGGTCTCTATTTTAGTTCCTGCCTCAAGTTCCTTTCCTGAATTTCCTCAGTGATAAATTTTGCCCTGAACATGGAAGATGAAATAAGCCCTTAACTCCCCAGGTTGCATTTGGTCAGAGTTTTGTCACAACAACAAAGAAGAAAACTAGAACATCCACTTCCCCAAACCCCCACCAATGCATTTATTTTGAATGTATTAATGCATGCTTGCTTTGTTTTATGTTTATAAATAAATATTCATGTGCTCTCTTCCATCGTGGAGTGTATCCTTCAGAATAGCCTGTGTTGGCCTTCCTGAACCATAACACTCACAGATAACTGAACATTAACTACTTTCTTATTTTATTCTGTACTGAAGACTTGTGATTTTATATCTTAAAGGAACTTTCAAACTGTGATGCTGTCTTCCATGAAGATGCAACTTGGGAACTTGTCTCTGATTGTACAAAGATGGGGTTGGGGAAATACATACTTCAGCCACTGCTATGAAACTGGAAAGAGCCATTTGACTCCAATTCCTAAAGGTGGTACTGAACAGAGACATCTGACTGCAGGAGTGCCAGGGTGTGTGGCCTGTAGGATTTTCTCCTCTGGGGTAACCTTCAACTTGATGGCTTCCAAAGCTAGTTAACCAAAGCCACAGTGATGTACCTCTACACCATCTCAGATAACTTATGGCAACTCCATGCCTGCCCTGGCCTCAGCTGCTTCCCTGCCAGGTACTCCTGAAAGGCCTGACATCACTTTACTGAGAGATCAGGGTTCTCTCATAAAGTATTAAGTACATCAAATTAAGCAGAGCAGGTTCCCCATGCCAAAAGAAAATGCTCCAAAGGGGGCAGGAGAAGCCCAGGAGGTCAGACTCAGGAGTCCTTGCTGCTGCATGTAAGTTGGTGTTTTTTCCTTTGGATTTTCAATTGGAAAATGTCCCTGTTCTCCACTCAGATGCCTGCTGGCAGCCCAGAGCAAACTTCCTGGAGCCTCAGCAGTTTTGATTCACCTAAAAATATGTTTTGGAATCAGCTGCCATGTTAGCTGAGTAACAAATTCTGTTTTCCTTTCTATTTTTGCACTATCTTTCAGAAACACGTTTTCCATAAGGGACCTGGATATTTAAATGTTGTGAACTAAAGCCATATGGAGTGGAAGGAGAATCGGATATGGGTTGGAGGTAGAGCTTCACAGTTAGAATTGTCCCTTTCCTCCCCCAGCATTTCTGCCCCACAGTCCTTCCTTTGTTCCTTAAATCAAGCCTGGAGTGGAGCCTGCTAAGTGCTGTGAACCTGATAGATTTGCTGGGAATCTCTCTGCCTGTGCCTTAGATGATTGACTCAATGTGGAGATTTGCATGTCATGGCTAAAAATTCTTAGGCTTAAAGCTAAGGGTAATTCATTTGTCTCTGGACTTCTGCTTATAGGGACACCAGATGGCCTTAATGCAGAAGATTCTGCATGAATCTCCCCCCTTTTTACCCAAGCCATTGCTTTCACTTGAGTAGACTTCAAATTACCAAGAACCGGGAGCTAATGTCTCCTCAGACTTTTTTCCCCACTTATTTGTAGCCGAATTTCTAAGCAGTCTTATTAAATAAAAAAACATAGAGCCAAATATAGGGGTGAAAGCCTTAGAGATCAGGGAAATAGTGAAAGCCACCAGCCATGGTGTAGCTTCCAAAGAGAGCTACTTCCTGTCTACCAGTGCCATTATTGCCTTGCTGTTCTGCCCTCTCATTGGCTCTTAGCCCAGCTACCCTACTTCCTTGTTACTGCCTGTCTGTACAGACCTCCAGGTCTCTATGGTTGGTACTGGGATAAAAGGCATGTATCTCCACACTTGGCTCTATTCTCTAGTGTGACCTTGAACACACAGAGATGCTGCCTGCCAAGTGATTGTATTAAGGGCATGTGCTAACACTGCCTGACTTTTTTTTGTGTGTTAATGGCTTGCTATTTCTTCTGATTTCCAAGAAAACTTTATTTATTAACATACAAATAAAGTACCACCACATTTCAACACAAATAAAATATTACTGCACTTATCTTTGGAGTACAGGGAATTTCATTTCCCGGGTTTCCTTTCAGCTGGCTTCTATCTAAGTGTGGCCATGAGGAAGCAGTGGTAGAACAGGAGAGGACCAAGAAGGGAAGGAAAGTGTTCATCTCTCTTGCTAAATCTTTCCCTTGAAAATTGTTCACTTCATGGATCTCTGCATCCAGATCCCTCAGTAGTTGGATGAGGTTTCTAGCACGACAATTAGGGTGTTTGGCCATCCCATCACCAGAGTAGGTCAGTTTGGACTGTCTCTCGACCATTGCCAGCAGTCTGTTGTGGGGGTATCTTTGTGGATTTCTGTGGGCCTCTCTAGCACTTTGTTTCTTCCTATTCTCATGTGGTCCTCATTTACCATGGTCTCCTATTCCTTGTTCTCCCTCTCTGTTGTTGATCCAGCTGGGATCTCCCGCTCCCCCAAGCTCTCTTTCCCTCGACCCTCGCCCTTCACTACCCCCACTCATGTCCAGGCTGTTCATGTAGATCTCATTCCATTTCTCTGTCATTGGGCGATCCCTGTGTCTTTCTTGGGGTCCTGTTTTCCAGGTAGCCTCCCTGGTGATGTGAGTAGCAGTCCAGTCATCCTTGTTCCACATCTAGTATCCTGTTATGAGTGAGTACAGGTGGATCTCTGCGAGTCCAATTAGTGAGAATGAGGAGGGTTTATATGAGAGAGAATTGTTGAGACCACGGTCGGATTAAGCACAGAGACAAATAGCCAAACAAACGGAAACACATGAAATATGAACCAATGGCTGAGGGGTCACCAACTGGATCAGGCCCTCTGAGTGGGTGAGACAGTTGATTGGCCTGATCTGTTTGGGAGGCATCCAGGCAGTGGCACCGGGTCCTGTGCTCATTGCATGAGTTGGCTGTTTGAAACCTGGGGCCTATGCAGGGTCGCTTGGCTCGGCCTGGGAGGAGGGGACTGGACCTACCTGGACTGAGTCCACCAGGTTGATCTCAGTCTGTGGGGAAGGCTTTGCCCTGGAGGAGACTGGAATGGGGGGCGAGCTGGGGGGAAGGTGAGGGGGGCGGGAGGAGGGAGAACAAGGGAATCTGTGCCTGTATGTAGAACTTAATTGTATTGCAAAATAAAAATTTAAAAAAAAAAAAAAAGAAAATTGTTCACTTCAGTAGCCCAGTCTCTTCTCATAGTGTCACCAGGGTTCTAGCTCCTTCTCTGTGGCCTTGCTTCCTAGCCTCTGTGTAAAGCCCTCTCTGTGGGGAATGCCTTCTGTAGTTGCTAATTTTTGATTTGTATGTGGATTCTCAAGACCTTTACCATCTCTGTGACCAATTTTCCATAGAACATGGGAAATTTCATTCACAGGGATTGGTGTGCCCAACAGCCATTTATACTTATTTTCTGCTGTTCCTTTCCTTTGACCACTTTTCTATTGTGTGATTGATTTTTTCCAATTAATTACAAACTATGTGAAATTATTGTGTGACTTTTCCTGGGGACACGTGAACAAACATCTAATCACCCGAAATAAAGCACCAATGACAAACCAATGAAGCAATTCCACCTGAGTCTGACTTAGTGAATCAGTGAGTTTTTTGGAGCCATTTGTAGGAACATGAGTGATGCAAGAGCAGCTGTGTCACCAGAAAAAAAATCCCACCCCAGTGTGGCTGATGATTCATGAGAGCTAAACTCTCAGAGTTCTTGGCACAGCTTTTAGGCAACTTGACAGCTCAGAGAGTCTCTTATCTTTAGCAGATTTTGAGAGAGCCAGACAAATATCATGACAAGCTCCTAATAACTCAGTTAAGAATTAGGCCTCAGTCCCTGCTTCTTGAAACTGGACAGTTTCTGAGGAAGCCACAAACAAAGGACAAGCAATCTTTAATGCCCCTGACAGCAGGGACAAGAGAGATAGGACCTACCAAGCCTGGGCCACTGAGCCAACCCCCACACTGAGTGCATACTAGGCCAGCCACCCCCCTCAGGTAATAGCTCAAGGTAATAACTAAATAAGAGCAGAGCTTGGGACTTGTTCAGGCCCGCCCCAAAATGGAAAAACTGTAGTCCTAACTAGCCTCTGAATAGTCCTAGCCAGTCAGAACATACTAATACGATTACCACTTGCTTAAGCCAATCATATCTGAGATGACCTAACTGTCCTAGGAATTCCCCTTAGCTATGCTTAAAAAGCACCTGCAAGCTCTTCTCATGGTCATCGCTATTTTGCTTTTCTGTAGGATGGTCAGCTTCAACATGCTGGTATCTTTCTTGAGATAATAAACATTCTTGATAATTGCATATGTGGATTGTGATCTTTTGTGGAATTTCTCCAGAACCTTAACAATGTTACTTATATAATTGTATGGTGAGGTTTTATGAATTTTGTACATTCCAGAGATTTCCTGGGTCTTTTAAGTTTTTTATTTCCTATTCTTACAATCTCCCCCCACCTTCATTTATGAGCCTCTTTTCTCCCATCAATGAAATAATGCTTAAATTCAAAAGAAATGTCTGTGCACTGCTTTTTTATTATGTGGCTGACTGTTTTCCAATTAATTTATCATTAAGTACCAATGCAGGAAATATTAGTCTCTGATCTACAATATGAGTTGAAAATTTTTCCTGATTTTGAATATTGCTTTTACTTTGCTATAGGTATTTTTGTTGTTATTTTCTTTGGCACAAACCACGTTTCTAAAAATTGTTTCAAAGACATGTATTTACCACTACTTTTGATGCTATAAGTCTAAATTAATCATAGTTAAAATTTCTCTACACATTTTATTTTCGCATTTTTATGGTTTCATTTATTAAAATAAGTAACTGATTCCATAATCTAATGAATAAAAATGTATAGACATGACTTTATTTCTTTTACTTTTTTTGCAATTGATTGCTTAATTATACTAATGTAATCTGCTAAATAGGTCACAGTACTTGTTTATTTTTTTGTGGCTATAACAAAATGCCTGAAGCTGAGTAGTTTATAAATGGGACTTTAGTTCATAGTAATTGCAGTTCAAGGGCATGGCACTGACATCTGTTTGGCTCTAATGAGGGCCTGCAGCAGATGGTATCACAGTGGTAGACATATGTGCAAAGGAGATTACAGGATGATAGACAAAATGAGAAGGATCATGGGTCATGCTGGCTTTTTAATAAGTTATATTTATTCAGTATTTATTAACTGCTCACGTTAATGGATTGCATGTAATATTTAGATATTTCCACAATTGCCTATGCAAACCTTTGATCATATGCCTTCCTTCCAACCCTCTCTTGCCTCTTTTCCTTTTCTGTAGACCCCTTCTCCATTGCTAGGAACCCATCAGCCATTCCCATACCTTTTTGTTTGTTTGTTTTCAAACATAAGTGAGAATATGTCATACTTGCCTGTATGTTCTGGCTAATTTTGGTTAAGATGATGACCACTGGTTCCACCCATTTTCCTGCAAATGACATAATGTAATTTCATCCTTCTTACATATGACTGAGAGTTCACTGTGCATATAACCAGGCATTTAAAAATCCATTTGTCTGTTGGTGAACTTCAAGGCACATTCCATGTCATGATTACATAGATACAGGGTATCTCTATGGTACATTGACTTCTTCTTTAGTTATATACATATGCAGAAGTGGTACAAATGCATTTTAAGGTGGATTTATTTTTAGTTAAAGCATTTTAAAGAATATTCAAACTTTCTTTCCATTGTGTCTGCTGTAATTTATATCAACACTATGCAATTTCTCCCCCTACTATATCTTCAATATTGGATTGATTTGTTCTTAATAACAACCCACTCTTATGAGTAGTATGAGTGGTCCCTTATAAGCCATATTATGCTTTTTTGAGATAGGACCTCACTATGTAGACCTCACTGGCCTGGAATTTGCTGTGTAGACCAGGCTGGCATCAAACTCATAGAGATCCACCTGCCTCAGCCTCCTGAGTGCTAGGATTAAAGGTGTGCAGCACCCTCATATTAACTTCCTTTGAGATTAATCTCCCAGTACCTAATTACCTTTCACTAGGCCTCATCTCTCCAAAGTTCTACTCTTTCTCCACAGAGGCACCCTAAGGAGTGAACTTCTAGAACATGTAATATAGCATGAATCCTAATTGGTCTTAATAATAAAAATCCAGAGCCAGATATCAGGATAATGCTGAAAGATCAGAGAGACAAAGGAGCAAGCCACAGCCACCTCTTACCTCACCAAGTCCTCAACCTGAAAAAAGGCAAGCTCCTTTCTACACTCAAGCCTTATCGCTCCTCTCTTCACTCAGCCATACCACTTCCTGTTTCCTCCTCCCAAATGCTGGGATTAAAGGTGTATGCCACCACTGCCTGGCCTCTATGGTAAACTAATGGCTAGCTCTGCCCCCTGATCTCCAGGCAAGCTTCATTTGATAGAGCACAAACAAAATATCACATTTCTCCTTCTTTGTCTAAAATAAAAAGATGGTTATAACTCCTTAAAAAAGTATATACAATAAGTACAATAACTATATACAATATATACAGGCAATAATTACATTAACAATATCTAGTCCATAAACATTTGACAAATTCAGAGAAAATACTCCATTATCTATTTTATTTTGGTGATTCCAAAGGTTGTACCTGATTCACTTTCTATTCTAACTTGTATTACCAAAACTATCTTTTAATGTCTCTCAACCCTATACAATTTACAACTCTTTACTGAATTACTTTTCTGAATCTGGTAACAAGAAAAACAAAACTATAAAGTCTTCAACTCCATCAGAGACCCAAAAAGGAAATAATATTACCTGAGTAAGCAGGAAGTGCAAGTAAGTGGCTTCCAAAAAATGTGAGAAATGATAGAAATAGCTGGCTGCCTGGACTGTCACTCAAGGTTCCTCTGCAATGTTGGGGCATCTATCTTCAGCCTATAGGCCTAGCATATCTGACAGAATTTTCTATGAAGCAGGATATTCTGAAGGGCTGTCTTACCTTGTCTTGGTAATGTTCAGCAATCATTTTCTTTTGTGTCTTGTTTGTTCAATTTGGACAGCATACTGTCAGCAGTCAAGGCAAAGGCAGTTTCTTAGCCCATGGCTAACTTTTGCAACAAAGAAAGTAAACTCCACATGGAATTTCTTTAATGCCCATCATCTTCTCTGAAGTAGACTGGTGCTGCCAGGAGCAGGCATGTCTCATTGTCATAAAAAAAAGAACTTATATTTTTGTGACATCTCAAATGTCATGTTCTGTAGATCTCTGAAGTGTTTGAAGGCCACCTGTCTATGTAAAATATATGTTTGACTTTGAAGACATACCTAACATGACTACAAGTTTAATTGTAGTAGGTGACTAACTACTAACCTGCATGTCTTTATTATCCTACATAGTTTGTAATAATAATTTTAAAGGACTAACAATTTGCATTACATTGTTAAATGAGATGTATAGGTACAATATCTTGAAGAAGATTAGGAATGTATATGCAGTATAATCTAACAAAAATAATCTCAACTTCGTATCAATGTATCCATAATATATAATAAATCCATATCAATGTAAAGTATTTTAAACAAGTAGTTGCTTTTTAAAAATCAATTCTGTTATCTATCTCTATATCCCTCTTTTTTTCTTTTCAGAGTAGAACAGCAGAAACAAACATTTAGGAAGATTTATGAAATTTTATCCTGTTGGAGATGTGATATAACATAGGCCAATATACTTTTTTTCTTAAGACTGTTTTTTCTGGATGATTTGTCTTTTTTTTTTTTTTCACATGTCTCACTTGTCCAGTGGTCTTCAGATTTCTTAGCTAGATTCCTTCATTCTCATGAAAAGACAAAAACAAACCCTTCCCCAACCCTAATTCTGGGGAGGTTCCCTTTGGGAAATATATCTGATCAAATAAAAACTATTGTTAGTTGTAATTTAGTTTAGTTTGAGCACCCATACTGTTTGATGAACTATCATCTCTTCTAATTAAGAGGTCTCTTTTGTTCAAATCTAACCTTTATCAATTTTGATGATATCCATAGGTTTTCTTTTCCTAAGGAAACAAAAACAAAACCTCTTTCCCAATGTAACACATATCCTGCTTTCCATTCTGAGGTCAACACATCTTTAAAGTATACAGACTGATTTAATTCAGTATTTTTTTTATTATTATCCACTGTCTCTCTGCAGCTGTTGTTCCTTTCTCATTAGCATTTAGAAAACTAAAAGTTAATAAAGCATTATGCAATCTATTTCTGGGGGTCTTTATTACCCCTTTCTGATTATTTAGCATATTCTTTAGAGTTCAATTTGATTTTTCTATAACTGCTTGGACTGTAGGATTATGTAGTATACCTGTAATATGCTTTATATTGTAATAAGCGAAAAACTGTTTCATTTTACTAGAAACATATGCTAGAACATTGTCAGTATTAATTTGTATAGGTACTCCCATAATGGCCATTATTTCTAGCAAATGTGTGCTTACAGAATCAGCCTTTTCAAAACTCAAAGCAGTTGCCCATTGAAATCCTCAATAGGTATCAATGGTGTGATGTCCATATTTTAATTTTCCAAGTTATACAAAATAAAACACATCCATCTGCCAGATTTCATTTCTTTGAGTACACTTTGGGTTACTTCCTGCAGTTAGTGGAGTTTGGTTGTATAAAGAACAAGTAGGACATTTCCTTATAATTTCCTTGGCTTGTTGCCTTGCTGCTTAGCATATTATCATACAGAGACTTAACTCCCTCCATTGCAATAGTACTTTCCATTTTTTAAAGTGGGAAAAAAACTCTCTTTTAACTAATTCCTCCCTTTAAGAATTCCTAATCTTCTCACCAAATCTGCCGATGATGACAATTCAGATGACAGTGAAATGTGGAGGTAACTGCTTCTGGTTAGAACAGTAGAAGCTCCAGTGGTTTGCAAGTCAGCTACATAGTTATGGCAGCAGCCCAAAGAGGGAGTCAAGGAAAAGCCTGCATCACATTGGGAGAGAAGTCAAAGTCACATTCCTCATGGGGGAATGTACAAAAGGGGTTAACTCCTGTGGTTTTTGGAGCCCCAAAGCCTAAGGAGTTTGCTGCAGATAGGCTGCAAGAGAAAAATCCCAACTTGCTCAGCAGCTTGAGGAAAAGAAAGGAAAATAGCTGGTGGAGTAGTGACTCTGGCCATGTGCAGCTCCGGCCTGTGCCAGTGGCTGCAAAGCCACAGACAAGCAGCTTTTTCATGAATTCATGCCCCCAAAGTTGGACACCAAATGTAGCACGAATCCTAACTGGTCTTAATAACAAAAATCCAGAGCCAGATATCAGGATAAATGCTGAAAGATCAGAGAGACAAAGGAGCAAGCCACAGCTACCTCTTACCTCACCAAGTCCTCAACCTGAAAAATGTCAAGCTCCTGTCTACACCCAACCTCATCACTTCCTGTCTCCACCCAGCCATATCTCTTCCTGTTTCCTCCTCCCAAGTGCTGGAATTAAAGGTGTATGCCACCACTGCCTGGTCTCCATGGTTAACTAGTGGCTAGCTCTGCCCTCTGATCCCAAGGCAAGCTTTATTTCATAGAGCACAAACAAAATATCATCACAGTGCATCCCTGAGGCACACCCTTATATTACACCTAAAGCATAGCAACCAATCAAGCAATCACTCAAATGATTATAGATGGCACTTGCATGAACCTACAGTTTACTATATATATATTTTCTCTACTGTCATCTTTTTTTTTCCTTCTTTGGTCACTATATGTACGGAATTCTATCTTATGTAACTTTGGAGACTTGCTCCATTGGAAAGTAAAATGCATTTGAGTTTCAGTTTTTGGATATGTGTGCAATATGTCACTCTTTTATATCTCATATTGCATTCTACTGTATGTGTTCTCAGTTGCTTATCACTTGTCAGTTGCAGAATATTTCAGTTGTTTCTAGCCTTTCATTGATGGGGATGAATGAAACTGTGAGAAACATTCACAAGTAGATTTATTTGAAAATTATATTTATCTTATTTTATGTGTATAAGTGTTTTGCCTGCATGTTTATCTGTGCACCATGTGCATGCAGTGCCCTTAGAATCTGTAATAAGTTATTGGATCCTCTGGAACTGGAGTGACAAACAGTGTGAGGTGTGCTGAGCATCAATCCTTGGTCCTCTGGAAGAACATCAAGTGCTCTTAACTGCTGAGTTATCTCTCTACAATCATGATTTATTTATTTTTCATGTTAATGAATTTCCTTTAATCAAAGATAACTGTGACAAATTCATTAGCTCTCATAAGCTACATTTTACTAAAAACAATCTTCTTCTTTAAAAACATTTAATAAACAGCATATACAATATATGCTGTTTCCTTTCAGTATTTCATATTGTCTTTAGTTCTTCAGCTGGTATCAGGCACTTAGTCACTGCCCTCTGACTCAGATCACAGGCTCAGAAATCTCAAAGGTTTTCATCATCTCCTCTCAGTCATGATAACTCAAAGCTATAATTCCTTGACTTCTAATTTGAGAGTTTTGGTCAATTCCCTCATTTTCTTCATTAATCACAGTCTCCATTATTGGTAGTCAGTCTTGTTCAAGTCTTATTCTTGCAAAAGCATCCCTTATAGTGAAGGAAACAGAGAAGATGTTTTTCACTGTACATGGGAAAGTATGTGGATCAACTACAAAACCAAAAAAGGACATTGGAATATCAGGGTCTTTTCTGAAGTATGTTTGCAACAATTCCAAGATTCTTCCTACTTCATTCTCCATTGTTTCTTGGAGCCTCTTCCAAGCCTTTCTACTGAGCATGCCTCCCTCACTGCTCTTCTTTCATACGAGGTTGTCTTGGATAATCACTTTGTCGCTTTGGCACAGGGAATTCTTCATGAATTGAACCTAGCAGAAAGTGGAATGTATGGGTTTTATTAAAGGTATTTTCTACTGTTTTGCCTGATATCTGCCTGAGTCACAGATAATTATTTCAAAATCAGTTTTATCTTCATCACAGATGATTTCTTCAGATTCTAGTGGATTTACACCCATATGTGTCAGGAGAGTTTCAATGTATGTTAACGTCAAATGAGTTTAGGTCAGTGTACAGCTGTTTGGTTTTCTTTTCACCCAAGTCTGAAGCCAGAACAACAACCTGGGCATCTAGAACTGCATCTCATGCTTGCCATACTTGGTTAAACAGAATGTTGGCCTCTGCAAGGATCTCTGTTAATTTTTCACCAACATTCAGTATGTCTTCCTAGTTTTTTGGATGGAGTTTTTGAGAATACGGTACTGATGGCTGATCAGGTGGCACAGGGCCTGATTGTACTTGACCTCCTAGCAGGCAGAAACCATCAGCTCATCCCCTGAATCAGATGGGTTGATGTCCTCCTGCAGGCCAGCCAGACCATGAGCAGATGTGGTCCCAGTATGGGTCAGTGGCTGCTGTTCTCACAATTTATTTTATTTTACATGTGTAAATCATTCCCTGCATGTATGTGTGTACATACAGGGTCGCTTGGCTTGGCCTGGGAGGAGGGGACTGGACCTGCCTGGACTGAGTCTACCAGGTTGATCTCAGTCCTCGTGGGAGACTTTGCCCTGGATGAGGTGGGAACAGGGGGTAGGCTGTGGGGAAGGGGAGGGGGGTAGGAGGGGGGAGAACAAAGGAATCAGTGGCTGATATGTAGAACTGAATTGTATTGTAAAATAAAATAAAATTTTTTTAAAAAAGGAATAATTGGGTCCTCTGGACTTCCCACGTCAGCTGTAAGTTTTTGGTCTAGGAAACTGGATGATGGAAATGTTACCTTCAATACCAGAGCAAATTCATCAGACAATCATGTGACTTGAAGATGAAATTTGTGTCATGCAACTTTTTCTTCCTATTGTGATCTGCTCCCTCACACCTACAAAGAAGCCAGACCTCTCTGAATCTAACTGTATTCCTTGCACTCCTCACCTAGGCACACCTTCCTTCATTTGGAAAAGAATGACACTAGTCCAGAGAGAACACAGCAGCCAGACACTCTCAGGTGAACACTTTATTTATCATTAAATAACTATCTAAAATGAGCAACGACTATGCTTTGTCAACATTGTTCCCAGATGTTAGTTAAATTATTTTTGCCATGAATCTTCTAGAAAAAATTAAACAATGAGAAAGTGATGATTGCCAGGAAATAGTGGGCAAGTAGCCAAGAAGGCAATGATCAGGAGGAATCATAGTGGGCAGTCAATAGAAAGAAAAGTGACTCTTCCATATCAGTCCCAGAGTGAAGAACATGAGACTATTTCTGCCATTTAGATCTCTAACTCACTTTAAGGCATATAAAATTTCACACTACATCTCCCCCAAGCAATTAAAGCCAATAGAATTTATCTTTAGCATTTAAAAAAGCTACAATTTTCCACACCATAAGAAAAAACATCTGTTTGATTTAAAAGCGTCAGGCTTCATACCCTAAAGATAAGTTGGAGATCCAGAGTGAAAAAAAGAAGCTTGAAGTAATGGAGCATAAACACCATACAGAGAAAAGGTAATCAAATGAAAGCTGTAGCTGGCATAGAAAGTTTGTACCCAGGAAATATGCCTTATTTTGGGATGGAGGAGGGTGGGATGGTTGAGTTCTATACAGGCTGGT
Organism: Peromyscus eremicus; assembly: GCF_949786415.1. Taxonomy (NCBI): domain Eukaryota; kingdom Metazoa; phylum Chordata; class Mammalia; order Rodentia; family Cricetidae; genus Peromyscus; species Peromyscus eremicus. Next base: position 199,177,267 of record NC_081416.1, read on the forward strand.
GCTGTGCACCTTACTGTGAGCTCTGAGTGATAAAAACTCTAGATGCTGCAGAGCTCAGGATTTCTCTGGATTTTAGACTGTTCTGTAGTCAAAAGCTGTTCCTAGATTCAAACTAATGGTTGAGATTATAAACATTCCCCTAGGGCTCCATCTAGTTTACCCTGTGTAAGATTTTTTTTTTTGGTCTCTGTAACAAAATACTTGAGAAAACGAAAAACAACTTCAAAAAAGAAGGATTATTGGGATTATAATTTCAGTCTATGAGCAGCTAGTCTGTTCAGGCTCTGAGGCAGAGTTTCACTATGTGAGGCATGTGTTGGAGCTGGTTACTCATCTCATGGTAGACAGATAGAGGGTGACATAGGAAGAGGCCTGAGCAACCAATACTCTTCAAATACGAGTTAGGAACAAAGAATAATCACCACATCCCACAAAGAAACATGAGTAAAGTGAAAGCAGCATGGTAAGGCAACATTGTTACAAAGACCCACACCTGTCATGCAGTGGTGGCACACGCCTTTAATCCCAGCACTTGGAAGGCAGAATCAGGAAGATCTCTGTGAGTGCAAGGCCAGCCTGGTCTACAGAGCATGATCCAGGTTAGGCACCAAAACTACACAGAGAAACTCTGTTTCGAAACAACAACAACAAAAAAAAACCAAACAAACAAACAAAAAAAACCCCTCCAAAACAATAAAAAAAAAAAACCTAAAAAATCGAAAACCCACACCTGCTGCATCTTTCCCCCATTGGTTGGGATCCAAGCTCACAGTCCTTCATGATTGGCTAGTTTTAAAAGAATTGGTGCAAAAGAAATGAAGGCAAATAGAGAAGTCACTGCAGTTTTGAGAATGCAGGGGAGCCTTTATGTAAACAAAAGTTTTACTGGATGGTCATAGTAAAACATTTGCATAAAGGATTTTCAAGATCGGGAAAATAAAAATATTTGCATAAGAATCTTATAGGTGCTGGGGTTAAACAGATTTGAATTATTTGTCATAAACAAAAATTTTACAGTATTTGACAGAAAGACTAATATTTAATGTTTCTTAAAAACACATCAGGTGACTGGCTTTCTCTAATCAGCTCCCACCTTCTAATATCCCCTTCTGTATGACTCATCTATGAACTTGCCTGTTGATGAAGTTAATGCCCTCAATTCACTTCCTATTTATCAGTTAGAGAACAAGCTGTCAACACATGTACCTTTAACAAAGACATTTCATAATCAAACAGTGATGCTCTTTGCTAGATAGAAGCAGAAAAGGATGCAAGAGTCTCTGACAGCGTAAACAGGTGAGGGAACATCACATCACTGCAGGAGAGAGGAAGAAAACCCCAACATCAAACCAAATTCAAGGCAAAGCCAAGATGCTATTTAGTCCCTTCACTTCTGTACACAGGCTTTCATTTCAGCATCTTTTCTTGTCTGGGATCCCAAACTATGAGGAAAGATGGAGATAACAGAAACATCACACCCTCTAGTCTAATTCAACAATCATCATTGGATTTGAGTTAAAGTAAATTTGTGGCTCATACCTTTAAAATCAATAAACTCTATTTTTAAGAGCAGTTTTAGATTCACAGTAAAATGGAAAAGAAAGTACAGCCTTAACCACATACAACCTCAATTATTCTTATCCCATACCTGGTGATGTATTTGTTGTAGTTGATAAACCAACATTGACACATCATTATCACCAGAAGTTCACAGTTTGCATTAGGATCCACATGGGGATTGTGTTTTCTATGGGTTTTGACAAACGTATGGTGACATCTAACCTCTATTATAGCATCATTCAGAAAAATTTCACTATTCTAAAAACATCTCTGTGTTCCACCAGTTCCTCCACCTTAAACCTCACACCCTGACATTCACTAATCTTTTTATTGTGTCCGTGGTCTTGCCTTTCTAAGATACCACACAGTAGGGATCATAATGTATTGAAGCATTTTCAGACTGGAATTTTTTACTTTGTAATTTTCACCATATATGATTTCCTTTCAAGATGTCCTCTTTATTGAAAGGTTTACTTACTTTTATTTTATGTGCAAGGTGTTTGGGCTACATGTGTGTAGATGCACCACGTAGGTGACTGATACTCTTGGAGGCCAGAAGAAGGTATTAGGTACTCTGGATCTGGAGTTGCATGCAGTTGTGTACTGCTATGTGGGTGATAGGAACTAAACCAAGGTCCTCTGCAGAAGCACTCAGTACTCTTAACCATCCAGCCATCTTTCCAGCCCCAGGGGTCCTCTTTTCAAAGTACCAACAGTCTTCAAGATCACCATCCCATGCGCAGCAGCATTACATTCAAATTCTGATTTGCCTCCCTCACTACCTCAGCTAAATGACTGGTTTTGTGTTGGAGAAGTGAGAAAAGTCAGAACCTGCCTATAAAGTATAGTGGGTCTTATTTAGGCCAGATCAGAAGTGTGAAGTTTTTTATTTATGTACTATGTAACCAGAACAAAACCCCTTGCTTGTATTGGATCTCAATCTCCCTATTTGGGAAATGAAATAATAAAAAGAGGATGATAACCTTAAAGCAATGCTGTGAAGAGGGATTGAGCATTGACTTTGCATTCTGGGAGACTCTCAGAACAGTTACCCAGAAGGTAACTGCTGGAGGATATGGATGGGGTCTCCCACGGCTTTTAGCAGTTACTATTAGTATTAGGTGATGGTTCAGCAGTTGCCTCTTCTGCTATCAAAGACAATGCTTTCATTCAGCCTCACAGTAGATACCCCAGTTCAGTTTTTGGTGTGTTTAGGTAACAATTGTAACCTAGACCATGCCTCTTCTCTTGGAATAGGAGTTTATTTTTGAAGTTCCTCGCTTTACTTAGAATTTCCTTTGCTAGCTAGCTGCAGTTGCTCTGAAAGGGAGAAAAATAAAATATAATTAACTTTGTAATTGAAGCATTCAATGACAAAGGAGATGTTCTAATTTGTTATTACTCCATGAAGTGTTTCCCCAAAGCTCTCACTCAATCTATTTAGTTTAGGGAAGAAGAAATTTCAGATGAATGTGTAGGGCATGTTGAAAATCAAATATTTACTTAGAAACATTAGTGGAGTGATACAAGATCAGGTCACAGGATGTATCAGGTTCAACGGGTGGTCTCATTTCTGCACCTAAGACTAAATCAGAGACCTAAATAAAGATAGTACATTCGTGTGTTCCATTTATCTTTTTATTTGTTAAATACTGAGTACCTGGTGTATCTGTAGGACAGATACTCATGTTGTTTGGGTATCACTTTCCCAGGAAAATGGAGACAATCAGCTGTAGCTCCTTTAGAAAGTTGTCACGGAGCTTAGGTCAAGGACTAAATAGAATATAGTGCTTAGCCTGATCCCTGGCATTCAATGCTGATATAGGAGGGAATACTCCAGAGAATGCCACATGGCTACCCTGATTTGTACCACAGACTTCTTAGCCTGGAGTGGTTCTGTGTATCAGACTATATCTTCCTTCTCATTCCTTCCTTTCCTCCTCTTTCTCCTCCTGCTGCTTCCATTATCTTCCCCTTCTTGTCTTCTTCCCCTTTCTCCTTCTCCTGGTGTTTCAGCTCAGTGACTAAATCAGAATGACTTGATCTTTCTTGTACCTCTAGAGCATTCCTGTAGTAGTCTGTCTTAGCATTTATTTAATTCTACCTAGCATTATGACAGTATTCTCTTGCTTAGAAATTCTTGGAGTGCAGTGAACAGAACATAAGAATAGCTTACACAGGAAAAAGGTATTTCTTAGAATGCTGCATAGATTTCTCATGGTGTCTGAAAAAGTTAGAATAGATTTTCCATCTTGTTTTTCACCTTTCTCTTTGTAACACATAAGATCCTAAGCAACCTCTCTCCCAACTCTGGCAGGTCATTTTCTCCTTTAGCTCCTTTTTATTATTCAAATCAAGTTCCTGTCCTTGTTCTTGGAGTGGTCAAACTTTTATCTACTCCTCATGGGTGCCTTCACCAGTCCCCTCTTATCACATCACATCTGCATAGCCCACTGCTTCAAACATTCTTTACAGTCACAATCCATGGACTAAAAATCAGTGGCAGTGCAATCGCCTACCATGCACAAAGACCTGGGTTCCATTGCCAGAACAAGGAAAACAACAAGAGAAACATTCCAAAGTGTTGTCTGTCCTCTGTCCTTCCACACTGCCCACTTCACGAAAGCCCTATGCAGACAGGAGCTTCACTCTGGTTAGTTAGCCCTGATTCTGTGAGCCTGAAGAATGACTGCCTAGGCCAGACAACAGTTGGGGAGTGGCTGATCTGAGCCACATTTTCTAACTTCTTCACACTCTTTAAAATAAAATGTTCACTTTCGTTATTTTTAATTATGTGAGCATGCAGGTGACCCAAGGGGCCAAAGATATATCTCAGAGTTACAGGTAGTTGTGAGCCACCAGAAGTGAGCTCTGGTCCTCTGCAAAGCAGTGTGAGCTCTTAAGAGCTGAGCTATCTCTCTAGCCCCATCATTTCCTTTTACTTTAACAAATTTTAATTAATTTATTTTTATTTGACATATAATTTGTTCATTTGTGTTGTATAATGTGTATAGATATATACAATTTCTACACTCTGTGTTGTAGAAAGGTTTAATCAGTCTTTTAAATATTTCTATCATCTTGACAACTTGCATTTTTTTGGTGAGAACATTAAGAAATATATATATGTACATATATATGTATACATATATATGCATATATTCTTTCAGCAATTTGAAATATGCATCACCATTGTAATCATTATGTTCTGCAATAAATCACTAAAATTTTACTCTTTCAATTTAACTGAAATCCCATGATTAAACATCTGCCACTTTCCTGTTACTCTTCATCCTCATGTTTCCTCTTTTTTAAAATTTATTTATTTATTTGTTTGTTTGTTTGTTTGTTTGTTTAAGTATATGAATATTTGCCTGAGTGTATGTCTGCACCACATGCATGGCAAAGAAGGCCAGAATAGGGCATCAGATACCCTTGAACTGATTACAGGTGTTTATGAGAGACCACATGGGTGCTGAGAATTAATTAATTAATTAGTCCACCGGAAGAGACTAAGCCATCTTCCCATTCTCCTCCACCTTCTGTTTCCATGAGATCATTTTTTGTTGATGTTTAGACTCCTTATCAAATGACATCATACAAAATGTGTCTTTCTGTGTCTGGCTTATATCACTTAACATAACGTCCTCCAGTTCCTTCCTATGTTTCCGGAATGGTGGGATTACCCATTTTGATGACTGAATAGTATCCTACTATGTATACATATCACCTTTATTCATTCATCCACTGAGGGACACTTAGGCTGCTTCCATGTCTTTTAGTAGGGTCAGCTCATGAAATATCCATTTCACATTACCAGTTGCTCTACAATACTTTTGACACATGTCCCTGTATATGTTTGTTATTTTGCATATGGTTTTTAGATGATTTCTCATTTCTCTTCTCTTCCACATTGCAAAGGTACCATGTGCTTTGGGTAGTCTTTGGGCCCATGGCTAAGAAAGATAGAAGAACTCACTAAGAAAGTGTTGAGAAACTGAACCATTAGATAGGTCCATGTGTTTTCCAAAATGTGCACATCTCTAAATACTGCATGCATTTTGCTGAGTCTCCCAGGGTACTAGATAGAATATTCCTAAGGGACACTTGTAGTTTCTAAATGAAAGAGTTCTTTGCTTGAAAACAATGACAACTGCTCTCAGTTACTAATGTTTAAACATTAGTTATTGGGCAAATATTGGCTGAGCCACTATTATTTCATCAGTCCTTTGTCTATTCTCCACCATTCATCCTATCCCACTTGAACTTGTGGGGATACATGTCTCCAAATACCCATGTGTTAAAGGCTTGATCCTTAGAGTGATGGAGAGGTAGAGCCTTATAGAGATTGAGCCCTGTAGAAGACTTTGGTGTCATTGGAAGCATGTCCTTGAAGATACCTGTGGGATTCTATGCCCTCCATTCTGTCTTTTCATCCTGTATGAGATGGTTTGCCCATTCCCAACATTCCCACAATGCTCACCATAGATCTGAAGTAATCAGGTCAATAGATCATAGACTGATGTTTCTCTACCTAAAACTGTGAAGCAAAATGAATCTGCTCTTTACATCAGTGAAATTATCTCAGATATTTTGTACTGGTCACAGAAATCTGACTAACACATACATAAAGCCCCATTTGCTTTCTTTCCTGAATGCCAGATACTCAGTCATTCTTGCTCTGTTTTAGATACATTGGGGTATCTTCTTGCTGTGATTATTATTTCACTGTGCCCTAGAGCTGTACAAGGCTGGCTATTTCTTGCCATGCAAGACTCAGATCAGATTCCTTCCCAAGGGCAGAATCTCTGGCCAACTTTAGCGAAGTGGACCCACTCATTCCTCTAAAGCCCTCAGTGATTCACTTTGCTCCTATACTGACAATGTCTATAGCAATGATTGGCACTGGTCCTCAATGAGTAGACAACAGTTTATCAGCCCCAGAAGACTGTCAGTCATTGTGGCTTTAGAGCTTTAAGGCCTATGATTCTTCTGTTTCTTAACATAAATATCCCATCTGCCCAGAGACAGGTGCTATTGAGGCTACAGAATCCTGCATGAGTAGTCTCTTTTTGTTTTGACTTCTTTCTGGTTTGATGAATGAATGTTCCTAGCAAAAAGTTGTACCTTCAAACAAAAACCTCTGGGAAGCAGAGTAACTGATCAAAATTTCAGTCACTGTAGAGAGGTTGGAATGTTGCAGATCCAGAGCCAAATTACAATTTATCACAAGGAATCTTTAGACTCCTGAATAATTATTCCTTGTCCACATCTGTGTGGGACCTAATGTCTTATGACTACTAGATGAAAACCTTTTGGAATGTATTCACTGAGCACACCATCAGTTTCACCAACCCCAAAGCCAAGAATATCATCAGATAGCATCTGATCCCTATAGAGATTTCTCAGCTTTTCTGTGACACACATCTCTGATGTTCCCACCAATGTGTTTGAAAAGTGTATGTTTTGATTTAAGAGTCTTTTTCTATTTCTGTAGAAACTTCATGAAACTTCCAGAACATGGAACTTGGGGTAACCTGAATCTGTATCCCCTGGACTCTATCATATTTGGCTACAAAATAAACATCTTTCTCATATCTCTTTTGAAGCAAGAGTTGTGTTTTTGCATCAATATATTCTACCTAGAGATAGTCACCATTTTGTACCATACTTCTCAGACAGACCCAGGACCTGGAACTATTCTTGTCCCATATCTCAGTACACTGAGTTTGGGCATCTTGCTTAGCTTTCTGCCAGAAACAGTCCTCAGTTATGAGTACCAGACCTGGACTATTTTTGCTGTCTTCCTGTCCACAGTGCCTCCTCTTATGCCACAGCAGTACAGACTTATCTCTTCTCTGGGCCTCCTAGTTCTTTTTCTTTTTGTGATGGTTGTGATACAAAAATCAAACTCTACCACATTTGTTAACTAAGCAAATAGAATTACTAGTTAATGTAAGGAACACATAATAAATGTGTTGTCTTCTGGTTGATGAAGGAGGATATCAGAGTCCAAGTTTCTAGTATCTAATACCTTCCACAATTCAAAAAATTATTCAGACATAGGAGGCTGGAGGATTGAAAATGCATGTTTCTTTCCTTAAACCTTTGCTATTCCATGAAGCAAGAAGGATGAACCAGGCTATGACAGCTGCATAGTGCATACCCAGTAAATATTTGTTGGAAACAAGGACATAACAAGACAAATAAAACAAATGGACTCTCAATCTGTGCTCTGGAATTAAAAGTTTACTGTTTTTTGTTTTGTTTTGTTTTGTTTTGTTTTGTTTTCAAAGCAAGAAAAAAATTGGACACCTACATCTGGTAGAGTTTCTTTTCTGTCATTCATTTAGATCTACCTGTAAAGTTTAGTATAAAGTTTATCTAACTAAATGTGAGGAAAAGTGAATCCACGTGCACCACAAAGGAACACAAAGGACTCAAGCTCTTCCTTAATAAAAAAATACACCAACTGGGATGTGGTGATATTGTGTCTCCCCAATATACTTATCTGGGATCAGAGAACAGAATACCTATTAGATGGACATAGAGGCCAGAAAATGGTGGCACACACACCTTTAATCCTATCACTTGAGGGGCAGAGATTCATCCAGATCTCTGTGAGTTCAGAGCCACATTGGAAATAGCCAGGCATGGTGATACACACCTTTAATCTCAGGAAGTGATGGCAGGAAGCAGAAAGGTATATAAGACATGAGGACCAGGAATTAGAGGCTTTTTAAGCTTTTAGGCTTTTAGTAGCAGTTCAGTTGAGATTAATTTGGATGAGGACTCAAACTTTCAGCCTGAAAATTCCTGGAAACAGGATCCAATGAGGATCCTGCTTTTCTGCTTGTTCTGCTTTTCTGATCTTTCAGAATTCACCCCAATACCTGACTCTTGAGGTTTTTTTTATTAATAAGACTATTTAAGATTTGTGTTAAAATGGAACAATGTATGGTGAGGCTGATAAGACCAAAACCATTGGGCCATGCCTTAAGCAAACAAAGCATTGTGACATGTGCAGAGAGCACTCTGGTCAGAGGAAACCTGACCCATAAGCTCCAAACCAAAAGTTGATGACATGCAGCCAGGAGCCAACGAAGAAATGCCACAGCAGCTAGGAGCAATAGCCCACCAAAAGGCCATGTGTATAAACCTCAGCACTTTATTTAATAAATGAGCTTGCTTGCAACTCCCATTGTCTGTATCATTGATTCTGCATCTTCTCCCAAGGGTACCCAGGTCAGTAGAGCCAGAACAGCAACTGTATGGGGAATCAATTAGAATAATTTCAACATTGGTGCATCATTTGACCAATCACTTTGAGCACAGTGCTGTTAATTCACACATATTTAGACAAACACTACCTCTGCTGTTTCAGGGTTACAGGAGAGTTAGAGTCTGAGGGAACATGACCCTACAAAACAGAGCACCAGCCTAGAAGACCAAGATGGATGGTAAATAGATGTTCAGTTGGGGAACTCACTCTTAGGCCATCACTGGATATATTTTGACCATGTTCTGACAAATGAAACTTTCTTGAATTTAGAGGGCAGAGTTAGCCAGGTAGCTGATCAAAATTAGTCACAGAGGTTTTGGAAGACTGAGGACATATAGAAGAGGAAGGAGTAAGGTGGGGCAGAAAGAGACCTGGCTCAAGATATTGGAGAATTGCCCAGTCCTTGGAATTCTCCTGTATTTGTTATTAAAAAGAAATTTGGAAAATGGAAATGGTAATAAATCTAAGAACTATTAATAAGGTGATTCAGCTAATGGCCTCTTTACAGTCTGAAATTCCCGTGCCTTCTCTATTATCTACAGGATGGTCTTTCATAGTGATTGATTTAAAAGATTGCTTTTTTTTACTATACCTTTGCAAGAACAGGATAGAGAAAAATTTGCCTTCACAATGCCTACTTAAAATAATTCCTAGCCATCTAAAAGATATCAATGGAAGGTCCTTCCACAAGGCATGTTAAACAGCCCTACCTTGTATCAATATTTGGTACAACAGCCATTGGAAACAATTCATATTCAGTTTCCTCCATCTATAGTTTACCATTATTTGGATGGTATCTTACAAGCTGATTCAGATGCAGATACTTTACAGGAAATATTTGAAGAAGTAAAAAAAAAATGCCTTGTTGAGGATTATAAATTCCTCCTGAAAAACACAAATTCTATTAATTAACCAGGATATAAGATAGGTTTACCAAAAATTCAATGACAAAAAGTACAAATCAGGAGAGATGAATTACAAACTCTTAATGACTTTCAAAAATTACTGGGAGATACTAACTGGCCATGGTCCACAATTGGATTGACAACTCAAGAACTAAGTAATTAATTTCAAACCTTATATGATGATAAGGACTTAAACAGTTCAAGAAAATCATCAGCTGGCACTGAGAAACAATTGGCCTTGGTTAAAAAAAATGCAACATGCACACCTGGATCATTTGGAACCACAGCTTAAATGTGTTCTGGTTATTTAGCCTTCTAATCATTCTTTTACTTGAATTCTAATGCAGAGAAAAGATAATCTTAGAATGGATATTTTTACCATACAGAGTAAAAAATTAAAGACCTGTATAGAAAAGGTTTCTGAGTTGATTCTGAAGGGAAAATTAAGACTTTGTCAAAACAGCAGAAACTGTGGTACCTTTTACTAATGCTGAAATTTCCTCATCTTGGTCAGAAAATGAACATTGTCAAAGAACTTGCAGAAATTTTGGGGGACAGATTAACAACAAATATCCCAAAAGCAAGAGACTTCAGTTTACAAAGAAAACTAACTGGATATTCCTTTGCATTGTACATGGAACACCAATTTCTGGAGCCCCTACATTCTGTAATGATGCAAACAAATCAGGAAATGTGGGTTATAAGTCAGAAAACTTAAATCAAGTGGTTTAAGGTCCTTATGATTCTTTTCAAAAGTCAGAATTATATGCTATTCTCCTGGTTTTATTAGATTTTCCAAAATGTCTTAACATAATTACTGACTCTCAATATGCAGAAAGAGTTGTTCTACACATCAAAACCACAGAACTTATTCCTGATTAATCAGAATTAACTTCATTATTTATTCAATTATAAGAAACAATCAGAATTAGAAATCATCCCATATATAACACGTATCAGATCCCATGCAGGTCTATCAGGACCTCTAACACAAGGTAATGATGAAATTGATCAGCTATTTGTAGTAAATACGCTGGAAGCCTAAAATTTCATAAGAAGCATCATGTTAATAGCAAGGATTTTAAAAAAGAATTTTTCATTACTTGACAACAGGCCAAGGAAGTTATAAGGAAATGTTCTACTTGTTCTTTGTATAACAAAACTCCACTACCTGCAGAAAGTAACCCAAAACATACTCAAAGAAAGAAAATTTGGCAAGTGGATGTGCTTCATTTTGTAGAGTTTAGAAAATTAAAATGTGTACATTATAACATCAATAAGTATTCAGGATTTCAAGAACAACTGCTTTGAGTTCTGAAAAGGCTTATTCCATAATCACACATTTTTTTAGAAGTTATGGACATTGTGGGGACACCTGTACAAATTAAGACTGACAATGCTCTAGCATATGTCTCTAGCAAAATGAAATAGTTTTTTTGCATATTATAACATAAAGCATATTACAGGTGTAGCATACAATCCTACATGGCAAGCAGTTATAGAAATATATAATTGTTCTTTAAAAGACATACTTAATAAACAGGGGTAATAAAGACCCCCAGAAATAGATGACACAGTGCTTCATTAGCTTTAAATTTTTTAAATGCTAATGAGAAAGGAATGACAGCTGCAGAAAAAAGTAATAATAATAATAATAATAATAATAATAATAAACTGCTGAATTAAATCAGCCTGTATACTTTAAAGATGTGTTGAACTCAAAATGGAAACAAGGATATGTGTGTTACATTGGGGAAAAGGTTTTGCTTTTTTTTCCATGTAGAAGAAAAGGTATGGATACCATCAAATGGATACAGATTAGATTCTAACAGGAAAGGCACTGGATTAGAAGAGATGATAGTTCATCAAACAGCATATCAAAATTTATAAGATTAATATATATTTTTTAAACTTTTGTTATGATATTAATGGTCATATACAGTACTAATTCTAGAAAAAATGCTTCAATTAGCTTTCTATACATGTTTTTTGTGTTGGAGTCTCTATCAGTTTTCTTCAAGGAATCATAAACAGGCCTAACAGCAAATCTGAAGTCTCTAGAAAGATGAGATGGGGTCCCACAATGATGATTCTACATGGACAATAATAATACCACCAAGTTGACAAACATAAACCAAAGATCAGCTCTGGACTACAAACGGCTCAGAACAATTTTGAGATGGCTAGCTGAGATGATCCAGCTTCACAGACTACTTGAACAAAGACTTGAGATAATCCATGCACTTTTGCATTATGCAGAGACTGGACAACAAATGATATAGCTACTCTCCCAAAACTTGATAATTAACCCAAAATTTTTATTTTCAGGATCCCCTAAAGATGCCTTTGCCCACAAACAGCAGGAAGTAATTTTAAAGACATGATGCCCATATTTCCAGGAGTTGGGGCAGGTGGTTTTGCTCTTTCCAGGGGTTTTGGATTTGGGATAGTTGTTATTGTTTAGGATAGTTGGTTACAAGTTGTTATTGTTAATGGTCAGTAAAGAGGCTAAGCAAAGTAGATTAGATTTAAGGTTCTTTTTTTAAAAAAAGCAAAAAAAGAAAAGAAGAGAAAAGAAAAAAAGAGGATCTAGATAAGAGGTAGATTATTGAATCTACTCTGAAAAGAAAAATGAGAGGATATAGATGTAGATAGAAAGGTAGACTATTGAATCTAATTTTAAAAGACAATCACTAGTTTTAAGTACTTTACATTGGATTGAATTTTTATATATTGTATACAAATTATATATATTAAGATTGATATTGTTAGAAAATGCTGTATGCATATTTCTAATCTTGTTCAGGATATTGCACCTACACAGTTCATTTAACAATGTAATGCAATTTGCTTATAATTGAATGGCAGCACCAATCTACTTCAGAGAAGACACAGGCATTGAAAAAACTGCATATGGTGTTAACTTTCATTGTGGCAAAAGTTAGCCACTGAACAAGAAAGTGCCCTTTTATCAACTCCTGACAGTATGCTATCCAAAATGGACAAACAGGACACAAAACAAAGAACTACTGATCCTTGCCACAACGGGTATGGCTGCAGCTTTGGGAACAGGTGTTCTCTGAGGCCAGGACAATATGGTGCCATTGCTGCTGAAATGGCTTTGCAATCTGGAAAAGGTACAGTGCCCTTTCTTTGAAGACAGCTGAACAGGCAATGGACTGATGGAACAGTAGCTGAAATAGTTATTCTTGACAGAGTAACTAGGCTGATGGAGTCTAACCCCTCAATGGTAGAATGGCATTTAATAAATGAGATGAAGCCACTCGCAAGACAAGAAGAACAGGATGCTGAGATGAAGCCACCTACAAGCTAAGAAGAAGGAGCAGCCGAATTTCAAAATCACCAGCAGTTTCCAGAATTTAAAATTCTGATTCATGACAGGACACCGGCAGAATTCAAGTTTATCTGATACATGGAATATTCACACTGAATGTGAGGTCAAGCTGTAGGCCTATTTGTGAAATACTTCCTACTTCACAAATGAGTCTGTCAGATACACTATGCCTGTAGGCCAAAGATGATACTTCAATGTGCAGAGAAATCTCAGGTGACTGTCCAAGCAGCTGGCTGTTTCTGTCATAACTCATTTTTTAGAAGTCACTTGTTTGCACTTCTTGTTTTACTGTGTAATATTATTTTCTTCTCAGGTCTCAGAGGGAATTGAAGATTAGATAGTTATAGTTACATTTTGCCTTGTTAAGAAATTCAGAAAAGAAACTCACTAAGAGGTGTTAAGTGTATAAGTTAGAAATACATCATAAGATAGTTTTCTTTTGTTAATATAAGTTAGGATAGAAAGTGAATTAGGTACAACTCACCAAAATAGGATAGATAAAGGAATATTTTCCTGAATTTGTCAAATGCAAATGGACTAGACATTGTTGATGTATTTAATGATTGTATATGTTTCATATGGTTATTGTACTTATTATATACAGTTTTTCTTATATTAGTTATAATTTTTTATTTTTATTAGACAAAAAAGGGGAAATGTGATTTTTTTGTGCCGAAATATGGTGATATTTTATTTGTGCATTAATAAATAAAGCTTACCTGGAGATCAGGGGGAAAGGCTAACCATTTTAAGTAAACAAAGAAGTCAGGCAGCATAAACTCTTAATCCCTTAGCAGGCAGGATCTCTATGTGTTAAAGGCCACACCAGACAAGTGAGCCAAGCATAGTGACATAGGCCTTTAATCTCAGGACCAACCATAGAGACCTGGAGGTCTGTACAGACAGACAGACAGTGACCGAGCTGTGTAGGAAGAGGGAGTGAGGTAGCTGGCCTAAGAGCCAATGAGAGGTCAGAAAAGCAAGGCATATAAGCCTGGGTAGATAGGAAATTGTTCTCTAGAGAAGGTGCAGAGTTGGTGAGGTGAGGTTAGCTGGTGGCTTTCTGTATTTCCCTGATCTCTCTAAGGCTTTAACCCAAATTTCTGGCTCCATGTCTTTTATTTAATAAGACCATTTAGAAATCCATCTACAAAAATGTCTCAAGAAAAAGGTTAAATTGTTCTATTGGAATATCACATCTCCAACAGGATAAAATTTCATAAATATTCCCAAATGTTTGTTTCTGCTATTCTCTATAGATACATAATGTTTTTGTAGTCCCAGTTCAATTAAAAATAAGACTGGCTTTGGAGTTGGAGCATGGCTTTCTCCTTCTCTAAACCCAAGCATGCTTGTTAAAAGGAAAATTCAAAATCTCTGGCTCATGACAGAAGAGCCACCTGACATGGGACAAAAGAAAAGCCAAAATTAGGGGAATATTCTACTGCCACTAGTCTCATAATCCTTTGGTTTGATTTTGACTCTCTAACACTTTTCTTAAAGTATAAATATTATCTCAAAATTTACAAAATGGATATATGTATATATAACTATTTGTCATGATATTAATGATCATATAGTGTACTAACTAATTCTTTAAAAAAGGCTTCAACTAGCTTTCTGTACATTGTTTTAGGGTACTCTATCAGGTAACTAGAATTAAGTTTTTTTACTCTGGATGTCCATAGCAAATTATGGTCTTCTAACATCTTCAATGTCTGCTTTATATGACATTTAAAAAGTTCAAGTTTTCTATAGTGAACCCTAGCCATTCCTAACAATGTCCTTTGAAATCTCCAAAAGGAAGATGGGATCTCACAATAATGATACTACCTGTATTATGGTAATGTCACCAAGCCGACAAACACCACTCAAAGGTCAGCTTTGGACTACAAATGGCTCAGGACAATTTCAAGATGGCTAGCTTAGATGGTCCAGACTCACAGATTACTCTATCCAAGAACTGAGATAAGCCCTGCATTTGCCTTTTGCAGAGAGATTGACTTGACTGGACAACAAATGATACAACTAGCTCTCCTAGGACTTGACAATTATACCAATATTTTTCAGTGTCCCCTAAAGATGCTGTCATCCCAAGACAACAAGAAGTAATTTGGAAACCTTGACACCAACATTCCCAAGAAGTAGGGTGGGTGATTTTTGATCATTCAGTGGGTTATGAATATTTGCTATCATTTAGGGTGGTTGGTTACAAGTTGTTATTGGTAATGATCAGGGAAAAGGGTAAACAAAGTAGATTAGATTCAGGGATCTCCTAAAAAGAAAAAGGAGGGACATGGAAATAGGATAAGAAAGTAGATTATTGGATCTACTTCTCAACCCTAAAAAGTAACTACTAGTTTTAAATACTTTACATTGGTATGGATTTTTTATATTGATACAATTTGAGGTTATTTTTGTTACACTGGATATATGATTCTACTCTAGTTTAAGATATTTTTATATATTGATATAAATTTAAGGTTATTTTTGTTAGAATCTATTGTTCTTATATTTCTATTCTTGTTTAAGGTATTGTACCTATACAGCTTATTTAACAATGTAATGTAAATTTCTAGTCCTTGAAAGCTATTATTACAAACTATTTAGGATAATAAAGAAATGCAAGTTAGTAGTAAGTCACTTATTACAATCAAACTGGTAGTTATATTAGAAATGTTTTCAAGGTCAAGTGGAGATATATTTTAGATAGAATGGTGGTTTTCAAATGCTTAAGAGATATACAGAATATGACATTTAAGATGTTTTAATAATGTAAGGTTTTTTTTGACAATGGGACATATCTGTTCCTGGAAGCACTGATCTACTTCAGAAAAAAATGATGGGCATTGAAAAAAATTCCATATGGAGTTTACTTTCTTTGTGGCAAAATTAGCCACTGGGGAGAAAACTTTCCTTGCCTTGACTACTGACAGTATGATATCCAAATTGGACTAACAGGAGACAAAAGTGACTGCAGAACTTTTCCAAGACAAGGTGGTATAGTTCTTCAAAATTCCTGTTTCACAGAAAAGTCTGTCAGATATTCTAGGCCTGCAGGCTGAAGATGCATGTCCCAACATTACAGAGAAACCTTGGTTAACTGTCCATGCAGCTGTTTCTGTCATTTTTTAGTTTTGGAACTTGGTTGCTTTGTTTGCACTTCCTATTTACTCAGGTAATATTATATCCTTCTCAGGACTCTGATGGAGTCAAAGACTACATAGTTATAGTTTTCCTTGTTACAAGACTCAAAAAAGAAACTCATAAAAGAGGTGTAAAGTGTATAAGTTTGAAAAACATAAAAAGATAGTTTGGGGTTGGTAATATAAGTTAGGATGGAAAGTGAATTAGGTACAACACTTTGAACTCACTAAAATAGAATAGATAATAAAATATTTTCTCTGAATTTTTCAAATGCAAATGGACTGGATGTTTTTAATGCAATTCTTACTGTATATATTTGTATATATATACCTCTATATAATTGTACACATTATACATAGTTTTGCTATGTTAGTTAAAAAGCTTCCTTTTTTCTTTTTTTCCTTTTTTAGACAAAAAGGCAAAAATGTTTTTGTGATATTTTGATTGTGTTCTGACAAATAAAGCTTGCTTGGAGTCAGAGAGCAGAGTTAGCCACTAGCTGACCAAAATTAACCACAGAGGTTTTGGAAAACTGAAGACAGATAGAAGAGGAAGTAGTAAGGTGGGATGGAAAGGGATCTGGCTATGTATTTGGAGGAAGGAATAGTGCAGGTAGGAAGAACTAGTGGCTTCTCTGCTTCTCTGATCTTTCAGGCTCTAATCCCAATATCTGACTTCTGAACTTTTGTTGATAAAGAATAATTAGAGTGAAGCTTCAGTTGATAGCTGACCTATTTTCAGATGACACTGATTTGCTTACATTCCCATACAAAATGAAGACAAAATGTTCCATTCCCCCAAGGGTTTTTTCATTTTGCCCAGACTATACTTAATATCAGAATGACAAATGCAATCTCACTTATCCAGTGCATGAATACACAAAGAGGACATGTCTCAAAAGACTGCAGACCATCCTACGGTGAGTAGAACTTCCTTTGGTTTTCATTCTTAGATGAATGTGAACATTTTTGAGCAGTGGGGCATGAGTAGTAGGTGGAGAATCAAATATTTTTGGAAGGTACAAATTCATTTCATTTCCATTTGTTAAATTTTAATTTAGAAGAGAAGAGAACAAACTTAATTCAGAAGAATGTCAATAAATAAGCTATAGAATTTAAATTTAGTTGCAAATAAACAAACAACAGCAACAACAACAACAACAAAACAAAAAGAAACTTCAATTTCCTTATTCCAAGCAAATTTCAGTATCAGCTGCTTGAGAACCAGGAGACAGTGGGAAGTTGTGCCCACATGGTTCCACTGCTCTGCAGTTATTTCCATTGATGGAATAGGAGTGATCAGCCTCTGTGCACAAGGGAAAAACACTGCTTTCCTGCTTTCAACACCTATGAAGGCTCTTTCTACATAGCAAGGTGCTGTGGGATGTTCTGTATGTTAAATGTGTTGCTCTGATTGGTTAATAAATAAAACACTGATTGGCCAGTAGCTAGGCAGGAAGTATAGGCAGGACAAAGGGAGAGGAGAATGCTGGAAAGTGGAAGGGAGACAGAGAGATGCTGCCAGCTGCTGCCATGACAAGCTAGATGTGAGGTATTGGTTAGCCACGAGCCATGTGGCAACTTATAGATTAATAGAAATGGGTTGATTTAAGCTATAAGAATAGTTAGCAAGAAGCCTGCCATGGCCATATAGTTTATAAGTAATATAAGTCTCTGTGTGTTTACTTGGTTGGGTCTGAGCAGCTGCGGGTCTGGTGGGTGAGAGAGATTTGTCCTGACTGTGAGCCAGGCAAGACCAGGAAAACTCTAGCTACAACAAGTTAAAGTGTTTCAGAATCCATATTTTCAAGCTACACAGAGAAACCCTGTCTCAAAAAACCAAAAAAAAAAAAAAAAAAAGAATCCATATTTTCATGAGTCTGGGAGAAATATCTCAGTAATTAACTGCACTTACTACTCTTGTAGAGGACATAGTACCCACATAGTGGCTCACAGCCACCTGTGACTCTGGTTCCAAGGGATCCAATATACTCCTTGGGCCTCCACAGGCACCACACAAACATGGAACACTTATACTCTTGTGGGCAAAGCACCCATACCTATAAAATAAAAGTAGATAAATATTTTTTAAAAATAACTTTTCTTTCTCTCCACCCTTGCCAGAATTTGTTGTTTGTCTTTTTTATAATAGCCACTCTGGTGTGTGTGTGTGTGTGTGTGTGTGTGTGTGTGTGTGTGTGTGTGTGTGGTCTTGCTTTGCATTCCCATAAATGATTAGTGAAGTTGAACATTTTTCCCACATATCTTTGGCCACTCATACATTCTGTTTTGGGAAATGTCTGTGCAGATTTTTAGCCCATTTTAAAATCACATTTATTTTTTCTGTCTTTTCATTTTTACTATAGAATTAAGCTTTTATGTTCAGGATATTAACCTCTTTATAGATCTATAGTTTACAAATATTTCCTGTTCTGTGGGCTATTACTTTTCCCTGTTCTTCATGTCCTTTGATGTGTGGAGTTTTAAAGTCTGATTTGTACATTTCTGGCTTTGCCCCATGTACCTGGGTCATAACCAATAAGTCCCACACCAGGCCATTGCCCAGAAGAATTTCTGTTTTCTTATAGCAGTTTCAGTTTCTGGTCTTACATGTGCATCTGTAATATATTTTGCATTGATTTCTGCAGCTGGTGAGAAACATTAGTCTAAATTCATCCTTCTGCATCAAAGCAATGTGTTTTCCCAGCACCACTTATTTTATTTTTATTTTTTGTAATTGAAGAAACTATCCAATCCCCTATGTGTATATGTGGCTTCTTTGTCAAAATTCTGTCTAAATGAAGTGAATGTGGGCCGTAAGACAATAACAAATTCAAACAACTAGTGAAAAATTGGACTGTTTGTAATATGCCTTTCTATAAAAAGTGACAACAGAGTAGAGAAGATGCTGGGTTACAGGTTTGGTGAAAGATGATTTCCAACATCTTCACATCTTGAGAAACCCTGTGCTTATCTCCCACAGGCTAGGACTTGTCCCATTTCCGATTTCTTTATTTCACTGGTTTAGGAACCAACACATTTTTTTAATGAATAATTTGGAACTTGAGGCTGCCCTCTTTTCTGATAGTGGGCTCAGTCACATAGCAGATCACCTGTAGCTCTCTAGATCTCAGAGTTCTCACACAGGCAGGTACTTGCTGCTAGCTAGAAGAGAGAGGGGCCCAGTGCCTCCTGCTCATCTGTAACTTTGATGAATTCCAAGTATACCTCACACCCAAAATGGACCATAACCATCTGTTTCTTCTCCTATAAAGAATTATTGTTTTGTCACTCTTTGGAAAGGCACAGGAAAGGAGAAGATATTTCCTTTTAAGTGAATGAGTTGTTCATGAATGAATGAAGGTGTATGGTGGAAATATTGTATTGGTGTCTGTAAAGATGATGCTGGAGCATGAAAGTTAAAGTTAGTGGCAATGCTCATATTACCTTATGCTCATCATGATCTATTGAGAGATATCCTCACAGCCAAAAACTTACCACTGGAGAGAGATTCTGGCTTTGTAATCCCATCCAAATCAGCAACTTCCTTGGAAGCCATGCCCCCGTCACCTGTCTTCTAATCTCTGCAAAGATCTGGAGTGTGACTTCCAAAGCTTATACTATATGCAGGAAAAAAGGTGAGTCTCAGGCCTAAACAGATCATTGAAATAAAAGATGAAGTTATTATAAAGTAGAAATTGGATTTTACTTTTTTCACAATGACTTATTTCTTTTGAAACTGTGCTGTTTGTTAGGTTTGGAAAAATAAAATCTTGTAAGTATATCATTTCAAAAATGCATTCATAACTTATTTATGTACAAAGATAAAACTGAAGGACTTACTATAAAAGTTAATATTTGGAAGAATGGTGCAGAAATAGTTGTTCAGAAATGTCTGCAGCTACTGATAATTTAAAAATTTACAATAACCTTCCCAAAAAAGTAATGGTAAGACTTACTGCAGTTTTAAAAACACTTTCCTTTACATCTTGATTCTAAAAACAATGTTGAGTTTGTAAACTGCACTGAATTGAAAAAAGATAGTCAATCCCCTACATTAAAATCTCAAGGAAAAAGACTGGAGAGATGGCTCAGTGTTATGGTTAAGAGCACTTGCTACTCTTGGAGAGAACCTGATTTAGTTCTCATCATCCACATGGTGGCTCACAATTGTCTGTTAGTCTAATTCTAGGGGATTGGATGAACTCCTCTGATCTCTATTGGCTCATGCACACAAGTGGTCAACATACAGACTTGTAGGCATACACACATAAAACACATAAATAAGAAAACATTTTTACAGTTAAAGAAGAATTTCCCAACTTACCAAGTGACATGGGTTTAAAACTTCAGGTTCATTAAAAAATATCACTAAGTTAGTTTTGGTGTGGGGCTAATCAGGACACAATTTCCAACAAGTTCTGAAACAGCTCCAAGCCAACCTCAGAGTAAAAGGCTGGGAAAAGACTTTCCAATCAAATGGACGCAAGATACAAGTTGGTGTAGCTATCCTAATATCTAATAAAATAGATTTCAAACTAAAAGCAATCAAAACAAGATCAGGAAGGACATTACATATTTAACATAGGGAAAATCCACCAAGATGAAGTCTCAATTCTGAACATTTATGCCCCAAATACAAGGTACCCACATTTGTAAAAGAAACATTACTAAAGCTTAAATCACACATCAAACCCCACACACTAGTAGTGGGAGATTTTAACACTCCACTCTCACCAATGGACAGATCTACCAGACTGAAACTTAACTGAGAAATAAGGGAACTAAAAAATATTATGACTCAAATGGACTTAATAGATATCTACAGATATTAGATATTCCACTCTAACACAAAGGAATATACCTCTTCTCAGCACCCCATGGAACCTTTTCTAAAACTGACCACATGCTTGGTCACAGAGCAAATCTCAACAGACACAAAAAATATTAGAATAACCTCCTGTATTTTGTCAGATCACCTTGGCTTAAAGTTAGATTTAAACAACAACAAAAATTACAGAAAGTCCACAATCTCATGGAAACTGAATAATGCCCAAAGGAATCACCAAGGGGTCAAGGAATAAATAAAGAAATCAAAGATTTCCTAGAATTCAATGAAAATGAATATACCACATACCCAAACTTATGGGATACTACGAAAGCAGTGCTAAATTCATAGCACTAAATGACCACATAAAGATGATGAAAAATTGTTACACTAGTGACTTAATAGCACACCTGAAAGCTCTAGAACAAAAAGACGGAAACTCTCCCTGGAGGAACAGATGCCAGGATATAATCAAATTGAGGGCTGAAATCAATGAAATAGAAACAAAGAAAACAATACAAAGAATCAATGAAACCAAGAGCTGGTTCTTTGAAGAAAACAACAAGATAGACAAGGTCTTATCTAGCCTAACCAAAAGGCAGAGAGAGAGCATCCAAATTAACAAAATCAGAAATGAAAAGGGAGATATAACAACAGTGAATGAGAAAATCCAGAGAATCATTAGGTAATATTTCAAAAACCTGTACTCCAAAAAATTGGAAAATCTGAAAGAAATGGACAATTTTCTGGATAGGCACCACATACCAAAGTTAAATCAAGACCAATAAGCTATTATTGGTCTTTATAGCCAATAACCCCTAAGGAAATAGAAAGAGACATTAAAAGTCTCCCAACCAAAACAAACAAACAAACAAACAAAAAATAGGATCAGATGGTTTGAGCACAGAATTCTGCCAGATTTTCAAAGAAGAGCTAATTCCAATACTCTTCAAATGGTTCCACACAATAGAAACAGAAGGAACATTATCAAACTCTTTTTATGAGGCTACAGTTACCCTGATACCCAAACCACATTAAGATGCAACAAAGAAAGAGAATTACAGACCAATCTCCCTCATGAACATTGATGGAAAAAATACTTAATAAAATATTGGTAAACTGACTCCAAGAACACATCAAAATTATTCACTATGACCACATAGGCTTCATCCCAGGAATGCAAGGATGGTTCAACATATGAAAATCTGTCCCTGTAATACACCATATAAACAAACTGAAAGAAAAAAACCAAATGATCATCTCATTAGATGCTGAAAAAGCCTTTGACAAAATTCAACACCCCTTCATGATAAAGACCCTAGAGAGATCAGGAATACAGGGAACATGCTTACACACAATAAAGGTAATTTATAGTCAACATCAAATTAAATGGAGAGAAACTCAAAACAATTCCACTAAAATTAGGGACAAGACAAGGCTGTCTCCACTCACCCCATATTTATTCGACTCAGTACTTGAAGTTCTAGCTTGAGCAATAAGACAACAGAAGGAGATCAAAGGGATAGAAATTGGAAAGGAAGAAGTCAAACTTTCACTATTTGCAGATGATATGATAGTATACATATGTGACCCCAAAAATTCTAACAGGGAACTCCTACAGTTGATAAACTCCTTCAGTAATGTTGCATGATACAAGATTAACTCAAAAAATCAATAGCCCTCCTATACACAAATGATAAAAGTGCTAAGAAAGAAATCAGAGAAACATCACTCTATACAATAGCCACAAATAATACAAAATACCTTATTGTAACTCTAACTAAGCAAGTGAGGGACCTGTAAGATAAGAACTTTAAGTTTCCGAAGAAAGAAATTGAAGATACCAGAAAATGGAAAGATCTCCCATGCTCATGGACAGGTAGGTTTAACATAGTAAAAATGGCAATTTTACTAAAAGCAATCTACAGATTCAGTGCAATTCCCATCAAAATCCCAACACAATTCTTCACAGACTTGGAAAGAACAATACTCAACTTCATATGGAAAACCAAAAAAACCCAGGATAGCTTAAAGAATCCTGTACAATAAAGCAACCTCTGGAGGCATCATGATCCCTGACTTCAAGGTCTACTATAGAGCTACAGTAGTAAAAGCAGCTTGGTTTTGACATAAAAACAGACATGTGGAACAATGGAACTGAATTGAAGACACTGACATTAATCCACACATCTATGAACACCTGATTTTTGACAAAGAAGTCAAAACTGTAAAATGGAAAAAAGAAAGCATCGTCAACAAATGGTGCTGGCATAAGTTGATATAACATGTAGAAGACTGCAAATAGATCCATTATCTGTCACCATGCACAGGACTCAAGTCCAAGTGGATCAAACACCTCAACATAAATCCACTTACACTGAACTTGATAGAAGAGAAAGTAAGTAGTCTTGAATGCACTGACACTGGAAACCACTTCTCAAATATAACACCAGTAGCACAGACACTGAAAGCAACAATTAATAAATGGGACCTCCTAAACTGAGAAGCTTCTGTAAGACAAAGGACATGGTAAATAAAGCAAAATAATAGCCTACAGAATAGGAAAAGTTCTTCACCAACCCCACATCTGACAGAGGGATGATCTCTAAAATATATAAAGAATTCAAGAAACTAGACATCAAAATACTGAACAATCCAATTTTAAAAATGGGCTACAGAACTAACAGAGAATTCTCAACAGAAAAATTTCAAATGGCCAAAAGTCATTTTAAAAATTGCTCAACATCTTTAGTCACCAGGGAAATGCAAATCAAGGTGACTGTGAGATACCATCTTACACCTCTCAGAATGGCTAAGATCAAAAACACTGATGAAAGCTTATGTTGGAGAGGATGCAGAGCAGGGGAACACTCCTCCACTGTTGGTGGGAGTGCAAACTTGTACAGCCACTTTGGAAACCAGTATGGCAGTTTTTCAGAAAATTGGGAATCAATCTACCTCAAGACCCAGCTATACCACTCTTGGGCATATACCCAAGGAATGCTCAATTATACCACAAGGACACATGCTCAACTATGTTCATAGCAGCATTATTCATAATAGCCAGAACCCAGAAACAACCTAGATGTTCCTCAACCAAAGAATGAATAAAGAAAATGTGGCACATATACACAATGGAGTATTACTCAGCAGTAAAAAACAATGACATCATGAAAATTTCAGGCAAATAGATGGAACTAGAAAATATCATTCTACATGAGGTAACCCCAACTCAGAAGGACAAACATGATATGTGCTCACTAATAAGTGGATACTAGAAGTAAAGCAAAGGATAACCAGACTACATTGAACAGCTCCAGACAAGCTAGCTAATGAGAAGAACCCTAAGAGGAATGTATGGGTCACACTGGAAAGGGGAAATAGATGACATCTCCATGAGTAAACTGGGAGTAATGGGGGGCAATGGAGGGTAGGGGATGGGAGATGAGAACATAGGGAACAGGAGGTTCAAACTGGAACAGGGACAGAGTAGGAGAGCAAGGAAAGAGATACCATGATAAATGAAGACATTGTGGGAGTAGGGAGAAACAGGGTGCTAGAGAAGTTTCCAAGAATCCACAAGGATGACCCCATCTTAGACTACTGGTAACAGTCAAGAGGGTGCCTGAACAGTCCTACTCTGGTGATCAGATTGATGATAACCCTAACTGTCATCATAGAGCCTTCATCCAGTGACTGATGGAAGAAGATGCAGAGATCCAGGACTGGGCTACAGGCCAAGCTCTACAAGTCCAATTGATGAGAGAGAGAAGGGATTCTATGAGCAAGAACAGTGAGATTACGATGGGAAAACTGGTTGGACAGCCAGCCCAACCAGTGGAAATGCATGAACTGTGGACCACTAGCTGTGGAGCCCCCATGGTACTGGACTAGGCCCTTTGGATAAGTAAGAAAGTTATTTAGTTTGAACTGTTTAGTGACCCCCAGGCAGTGGGATCAGGATCTGTCCTTGGTGCATGAGCCAGCTTTTTGGAGCCCAGTGCCTATGGTAGGACACCTTGTGCAGCCTTGGTGCATGGAGGAGGGGCTTGGACTTGCCTAACTGAGTGTACCAGGCTCTGCTGACTCCCCATGGGAGACCTTGTCTTGGAGGAGGTTGGTATGGGGGTGGGTTTGGGGGAAAGGCTGGGGGGCGGGAGGAGGGAGGAGAGGGGGATCTGTGGTTGGTATGTAAAATGAATAGAAAATTTCTGAATAATGAAATTTCTTAATTTTTATAAAAGAAAATTTGCTTTAATCTTTAATAAGTTGTTAACATGCATTCCAAAGGATTGTTTTTAAATTTACTTCATTATTTATTATCAGTAAATGTTTGAAATATTTAGCTATTTTGCACAATTACATGTCCAAAATGATGTACATATTTCTAGAGTGAAAGGGTGCTGCTAGTAGAAATACTTCAGAAGCTCTGATCTGTGTCTCAGCCTGTACACAATGGGGCAGAAAGTCAGGAGAAAACAATGTGTGAGCTTCAGTGGTAGGTAAGACAGGAGTGGATGATCAGACACTGAGATTGGTGGTTACAGGCCAGAGAGAAGGGCCTGGCTGCAGGGATACATGGGCCTATGCATTCAAATTTTGTGCATACGTATTGAAGCAATGTCATCAAGTATGAACACTGGAGAGTAAAATTAGAAAACTAGACATTCGGTTTTCCTCATAACATTGGCTCTGTTGACATGTGGTTCTGGTTCTGAGAATTAAATTAAATTATTAAATTAAATTAAATTATTTAATTAAATTAAATCCTGAGGATTAGTAATATTAAGGGAGAATGTTTCCCACAGGACTGGAGATTTGGGTTCTAATTATGATTTTTACTTTTCCCTTCCCTTTCTTTAAGTATGTATTCACTGTATAAAATATCTGATTGCATTAAACTTTCACACTCATATCAAGACCACATTCATCCCTCCATTAACCTCTTTAGTCTCCTTCCCTCCTCCTAACAGTAGTTCCCTTCTTAGCTTTAATGCCAGTCATCCCTTCCAGGTGTCCATGCCATATGATTCTAAGTCACATCCTGTATCCATGCATAAGAGCTGAGTTTCTAGCTTCTCATGGCCCCAAGCAAAGGCTGTGTTCCCTTGTACCCCAAGCTTTTGTGTTTCCATTGACCTGATTAGCAAGTTACATCTTAGCATTGCCCTTGCTGTATCTCACAGATTCTGGTAATTGCTATTTCATTTTTATTTGATTCTGGTAAGTTTTAATCCTCCAACTCTGAAATTTCTATCATTGTTCACAGAGAATTGAAATGTATTATTACTAAATCTCATTTGTTTGTATATTTTCTGTAGTTCATTTTATTGTGAATCTTTAGTTTTACTTCATTGTGACCTGATAAAATAACATATTATTTAAATTTTGTGTATAGTCTAAGACTTTTTGTGGTTGTCCTCTTTCCCTCTCAGCCTGTTGGCCACAGATCAAAAGAAGAAAGAGGCAGAAAGAGTGACAGAAAGCTTTGTACATGGCCTATGAACATGAATAGAGACAGGCCCCCCTGGAGACAGATTTCAGTGAACTAGATCAATTTTATTCCAGAGTATAAGGAATATATAGGATTGGGGATCCTAGGAACAAATTCTAATTTGCATTAAGTGGCATGTTCCTATCACAAGGCTTATTATGTGGCGGCAGTGTCCTATTGCAGAGCTCCAAGCACAAGTCTTCTTAGCAGGGATCTGTGCCAAGGATCAAGCTAAAGATAAATCAGGCACCTGGTTTAGAGGCAGCTTTCAGATAAGGTCAGTCCTCCAAACCCAGGAGCATTCTCCAGATAGGGGCAGGTAGAGAGCAGGAAGATTTGCTGGGGAGGAAGGGAGTTCCATATTGCTGAGCTTAGAGAAAAAGCTGCTAGGCTTATGGCAACTTGCCACCTCGAATCAGCCAGCAAAGTCTTCAAACAACTTATGGCTAAAATGTGATCAATTTTATGTTCTGTTGAATAGGCCCCTAAGATGAGTGAGTTTTCAGATGTTAGATGGAGCATTCATTAGAATGTTGTCTATTTGATCTATGGTACAGTTTAATTTTGTAATTTCTTTGGTGGTGGTGATGGCGTGTGCGTGCGTGCATGTGTGTGTGTGTGTGTGTGTGTGTGTGTGTGTGTGTGTGTGATCTGTCTATTGACAAGAGTGGTATATTGAAATCTACTTTTGGTGTGTCTGGGTCTATCTCCTCCTCTATTTCAAGCAGTATTTGTCTTGTGGAATTTGGTGCATATATATTATATATCTGTTACATTTTGATGGACTAGTCCTCTTCTCACTATGTGATGAGTGTTTTTTATTTCTTCTGACTGAATTTTGTTGCAGTCTGCTTTGTTGGATATGAGTATGATACATGGCATCCATTCTTGCTTTTTTTCAGATTCTACTTACTTGTAGGACTTTCCATCCTGCCACTTTCAGTCAATATATTTCTCCTTTAGTGAGGTGTGTTTCTTGCAGGCAGAAACTGTTGGGTCTTGGTTTTTAAATTCAATTGTCCCATTTGCATCTTTATTTAGGTAATCAAGATTATTTACATTCAGAATGATCATTGATAAAGTTACAAACTAATTCTCACTACTTAGCTGTGTTCTTTTGTTATTCCAAGTAAATTGTGACTTTCTTTCACCCTATTCATCTGAGAGATTCAGTGATTTACTAAATCTGGATATAGTCTAATCCTCAGGATGTTCTAACATTTCTTATATTCTTCTGGATTGTTTTTTTCCCCATTTTTATGTGGCCACTCAAAGGTTCTGACATTCTTTCTTCATTGGCCCATTTGACAGTTTAACTGTGATGAACCACAGATGTTCTTTTCTGGTTCTTCTATTTGGAGTTCTAGATACTTCCTGTACTTTGATTCCAAATATTTGAGACAGTTTCTGGTAGTCTTAGCTGAACAATTTTCTATTCCATTAGCCAGGACTTTGGCACCATCATGTGTTTCTGGTTTGCATAAATTTGACATTTTGTGCCCATTGGCTTTGCATTATTTTATTAATTCTTGCTTTTTTTTATTATCAGAGGTGGTAAGTCATCAGCCTCTCTTGAAGGTTTGCTGTTCTTTCTTCTACTTAATATGGTCGGTTACTGAGACATTTTAGAAAGATTTTGATTCACTGTGATTTCTATTTACAAAATTTCTATTTGACTGTTCTTAGAAGTTCTTTTAGCAAACCATTCTTTCAGATGCCACATCATCTTTCTTAGTTCATTCTGCTATTGATTCATGAATTCATTGACCATTTTTAATTTCACTAGCTTGAACAACCATACAACAATCTTAATATCTCAAGACATTATAGTTGAAAGAAACTTTGGAATAGCCTCAGAAAAATATCTCCCCTAAGGTTGAGAAATGCCTGGCCAAGAACCACACAACTTGTTGAAACTCATGTCATCTCCATACACTCAAGACTGTTGCCAACACAAAACTCCTCCCCCTGAGAGACTTAGAGACAAGGAGAGATGCTCATCTCCAGAGACTTCCTGTCTCTTTTTGTACTCATGCCTTCTTCATAAAGCAAGTGATGAAGTAGCAATAACAGCAAAAGGTCTGATACACCTGTAAAGAAACATGGAGAACATTCAATTGGGAGTGGAAAAAATCTTGCTTTTTTAAAAAACTTTTATCTGTATAGAAAAAGCCAGTTAGATATCAGAGAGAGAGAGAGAGAGAATGAAAGAGTCTACTATGTACCAACCAGAGTGTGTTAAATAGACTCCTGAACAGGAAATAGAATCTCATCATCTGGTAGGGGGAAGTAACAACATCTTCAGGCCTGAAGTATAGTTTCTTTTTTTTAATTTTTAAGAAATTTTCTATTAATTTTACATACCAACCTCCCCTCACCTTCTTCCTCCTACTCCCCAGCCTTAGCTCCCAACTCAGTCCCCATTCCCATCTCTGCCAAGGCAAGGCCTTCCAAAAGGAGTCAACAGAGCCTGGTACATTCAGTTGGGGGCAGGTCTAAGCCCCTCCCCCTAAACCAAGGATATATAAGGTGTCCCACCATAGGCACTGGGCTCCAAAAAGCCTGCACAGGCACCAGGGAATGGATCCTGATCCCACTGCCAGGGGGGCCCTTAACCAGGTCAAGCTACACAATTGTCTTGCCTGTGCAGAGGGCCTAGTTCAGTCCCATGAAGGCTCCACAGTCATTGGTCCATAGTTCATGAGTTCCCACTAATATGGTTTGGTTGTCTCTGTACATTTTCCCATTATGATCTTGATGTCCCTTGCTCATAAAATTCCTCTTCTCTTTCTTCGACTGGACTCCCAGAGCTCAGTCAGGTGCTTGGCTGTGGATCTCTGCATCTGCTTCCATCAGTTACTGGATGAAGGCTCTATGATGACAGTTAGGGTATTCATGAATTTGATTACAGGAGTAGGCAAGTTCAGATACCCTCTTCACTATTGTTAGTAGTATAAGGTGGAGTCATCCTTGTAGATTCCTGGGAACTTCCCTAGCACCTGATTTTTCCCTATCTTTATGATGTATTCCTCTATCATGGTATCTCTTTCTTTGTTCTCCTACTCTGTCCCTGTTCCAGCTCAACAACCCCTTGCCCTTATGTTCTCATCTCCCATCCCCTACCCTCCATTGCTCCCCATTACCCCCAGTTTACTCATGGAGATGTCATCTATTTCCCCTTTCCAGTGTGACCCATACATTCCTCTTAGGGTTCTTCTCATTAGCTAGCTTGTCTGGAGCTGTTCAATGTAGTCTGGTTATCCTTTGCTTTACTTCTAGTATCCACTTATTAGTGAGCACATATCATGTTTGTCCTTCTGAGTTGGGGTTACCTCATGTAGAATGATATTTTCTAGTTCCATCTATTTGCCTGAAATTTTCATGATGTCATTGTTTTTTACTGCTGAGTAATACTCCATTGTGTATATGTGCCACATTTTCTTTATTCATTCTTTGGTTGAGGAACATCTAGGTTGTTTCTGGGTTCTGGCTATTATGAATAATGCTGCTATGAACATAGTTGAGCATGTGTCCTTGTGGTATAATTGAGCATTCCTTGGGTATATGCCCAAGAGTGGTATAGCTGGGTCTTGAGGTAGATTGATTCCCAATTTTCTGAAAAACTGCCATACTGGTTTCCAAAGTGGCTGTACAAGTTTGCACTCCCACCAACAGTGGAGGAGTGTTCCCCTTGCTCTGCATCCTCTCCAACATAAGCTTTCATCAGTGTTTTTGATCTTAGCCATTCTGAGAGGTGTAAGATGGTATCTCACAGTCACCTTGATTTGCATTTCCCTGGTGACTAAAGATGTTGAGCAATTTTTAAAATGACTTTTGGCCATTTGAAATTTTTCTGTTGAGAATTCTCTGTTAGTTCTGTAGCCCATTTTTAAAATTGGATTGTTCAGTATTTTGATGTCTAGTTTCTTGAATTCTTTATATATTTTAGAGATCATCCCTCTGTCAGATGTGGGGTTGGTGAAGAACTTTTCCTATTCTGTAGGCTATTATTTTGCTTTATTTAACATGTCCTTTGTCTTACAGAAGCTTCTCAGTTTAGGAGGTCCCATTTATTAATTGTTGCTTTCAGTGTCTGTGCTACTGGTGTTATATTTAGGAAGTAGTCTCTTATAAGGGCTAGTTTCTGTGTTACAAGTCTTTCTGAAGGGTGATGCTTGAGACTGGAACTTGATGATGTCACCCAGCACCACACAAGTGATCATACACTAACTTGCCATTCCTTTTAAGGTAAGTGTGGGTGATTGCTTCCCTTGCCTGGGTAAAAGAGAGGATAAAGAATGAATAATTGCACAATGACATAGACAAAGCTGTTGTGATGAAGATGACAATGATGTTGATCCCCAGCTGCCTTATCACTGTAGCCAAACAATGTTTGTGTTTCAGACATTTCATCTGTGTTCACGATGATATTGTTAAGTGCACACAATCACTCATTACCAATTTTCTAAAGAAATAAGACAATGGCAGATTTATTAACCTGCCCAAAGCTTGCAGGTAGAAGTAGAACTAAACTTGGGTCTGATCCTGATATCTAGACTCCTGTTTCTTTCTTGATTTGCATGCATCAGTTGTACAAAGTAAAGGATTTTGCTCCTGCATTTTTATGAATATAATGAACTTCAACCATTTTCTCCCTATATTACCCATTCTTAATTCCTCTTCCAGTTTTCCTTTTCCACATGCTATATAGTCCCTCTTCTACTTTTATGCCTATTTCTCCCATGGATTCCACATGAGAGAAGAATATACAGTGCCTGTTGTAGATGTAATTCTGAACTGCTTTATTAAATAAGAAACACAGAGCCAAATGCAGTTAAAAGCCCCAGAGGTCAGAGAGCAGTAGCTAAGAGCTAAAACCACCTTCTTACCACCCGCTGCCACTGCCATCCTTCCCCTGAGAAAGAGACCTACTTCCTGTGTGTCTGTCTTTTTATTGACTTTCTGTTCTGCCTTCTCATTGGTTGTAAACCCAACCACTTGACCTCCAGGTCTATACAGACCTCCAGGTCTCTAGGGTTGGTACTAAGATTAAAGGCATGTGTCTCCAAGCTGGCTATGTCCTTGAACACACAGACTCTGCCTGCCATGTGATTGGGATTAAGGACGTGTACTACCACTGCCAGACTTCTGCTATGGCTTGCTATTAGCTCTGACCCCCAGGCAACTTCATTTATTAACATACAAATAAAATCACATTTCTGCACAAATAAAATATCACCATAGCCTGTTTTGCAGTATCAATTTGTTTTGCTTACTGTGATGCTCTTCACTTCCATCCATTTTCCTGCAAATTATGTAATTTCATACTTCCTTTAAAAGAAAAAGAAAACTCCATAAGTATCATACATTATCTTTCTCCACTCACATACTGATGGACACCTGGTCAGATTCCATAGCTTGCCTGTCATGAATAGTATCCCAGTGATCATGGTTGTGTAAGTATATATTGTTAGAGTGCTGCAATTTTTGGGGATATCCAAAGTCTTAGTCATAAACTACCCAGGTGTGCTTTTGTGTCTGAATATTCTCTAGAAAGACTCAAAGTACCTTTTTTTCTTTTTAAATCCCCAATTAAATTTCTGAATTGAAAAGCTATATCAGCACATTAGACCAATGTTTTGAAGTAGCCGGTGAGCCTGAACAGAGAAAGATGTGGAGTCCCTTGCAGGTGATACTCAGCTGCTATTACATGATGACATTTCAAAGTGAGGTCATGTTTAAATGTGTACAAGTCATCAGGGATGGGCTCTCAAGCTGTTCCTCAAGGCTTAGCTTTCATTTTCCCCAGTGTGTGCTTCATCTGGGTTCTGGGAGACCTACTCACTGGCATCCAATTTATAATCAAGCTTTAAAAGCTTGGTAGCATTAAATTATTAATGCAGTCATGATGTACATATAGAAATTAACCCATTCAAATATGATAGTCTGTATGTCTGCCACCAATATTGTTTCATCATATGTTAAATATTAAACAGTTTTTTTCTTATTGCTTTCTATTATACAGTTAGGGTAGGTTTTAGGACATCATTTTCCACAGTTTGAATAATAGAATACTGATTCTCACTAAATAAATGTCACTGCCCACCACGTTCTGTTTAGACTTTGGTAAGTAGAGATGCTGTCAACTAACTGGTACTTAAGAGTCACCTCTTTCTGATAAAACTAGAAGAAAATTCTAAAACCTCTCAGTTGGTTCTGGCTTCACATTGATGTGACCTTTGTGTGGGTGGGAAGGTCACATCCCTGAGACTCTCCTAGACATGTGTTCCTAGGCTGTGAACATGTGGTATGGTGGTACAAAAAGAATAGCTGCCCCTACCTTGTCTGGAGCAAGATCCATGTAAAGAAGGCCACCTGGTCTTTTCGTTCTTTGTAGGGGTTTATTAATTTGAGTAGTTCAAAGTGATGTTCCAACATAATACTCTGCACTGTAATTGTCCTCATGTCATCTTATAACTGAATGTTTCATGCCAGGAAACAAAGAGGGGACTGGAGAGCTGTCAGGATCATTGTATAGAAAAAGGATTTGAGGAGTCTGTGTTGTCTTGAAGGGCAGAAATTGAGAGCCTTAGACAGGCAGAACCAGCTCCCCACAAAAAAAAAAGCTGTCCCAGACAAAGGGGTCTACTGAGAGGCTGACTTGTCTGAATTGTATAGTGTATAAAGTGTGTGCATGGGGTGTGATATTAGCACCAATAGGGAAATGATGAGCTCACAAGTCTTAGTGTTGTTGTTTAATTAACAAGCCTATAACAATCTGATTACAAGAGGTATTTACTAATATTGCTTGATTCAATCTGACACTATGCAGGTTCTTGTGGTGATATTTTGTTTGTGCTGAAATGCGGTGATATTTTATTTGTGCTTTAATAAATAAAGCTTGCCTGGAGATCAGAGGAAAGAGCCAGGCACAACACAGAAGTCATGCAATGTAAGCACATGCCTTTAATCCTATCACTTGGCAGGCAGGATCTCTGTGTGTTCAAGGCCACACTGGAAACTGAGTTAGTTGTGGTAGCACACACCTTAAATTCCAACACTAGTTAACCATGGAGGTCTGGCGGTCTGTACAGGCAGACAGGAAATGACAGAGCAGGGCAGAAAAAGGAAGCGATGTAGCTGAACAGAGAAAGCAAATCTGATGGTAGAAAAGCAAGGCATATAGGCGTGGGTAGACAGGAAGTAACTCTCATTTGATAGCTGGAGAGTTGATGAGGTAAGGTTAGCTATGGCTTTCCCTATTTCCTTGATCTCTCCCAGGCTTTCACCCATATATCTGGCTCCATTTATTTTATTTTATTTTATAAGACTATTTAGAAATTCATCAACAGGTTCTATAGATTAGATTATAAATGTGTAATATAATATTATATAGGAACTGGGAAGTGTATCTGGTTAGAAATAAAACATACATTTCCTGCTTCCAATCTGTCCCCTGATGCCATAACATTAAGTTTTGGTGTCTCCCCCTCCTAATGCAGTTTTATTCTATGAGACTTGGGTCAGTTTTAAGCTGGATATCTGAGAGTGGAAATGGAAATTTAAGTCCTGTGGGAGCCCTGTAATCTGTATCTAAGGGTTTCACAGAGGTTAGGGAACTGATTTTTCCACAAAGCACAATACATTTTGCCCCTAATACAAAGAATACAAGCTGAAATGGGAGTAGAGGTCCGGCTAGTGAGAGAGTGGGCACCACACAGTGAACTGGTGTTGTAGGCTGGAACATTGGGATTGATTGTGGTGGATGAGGCTAGGGAGGAAAGTTGGCTTAGAGTTGACAGATCTTCAATTTTTTTATAAAAATTTTAGCTTAAATTTCTAGGTGTTACCAATGAATTAAAACACACACACACACACACATACACACAATCACACATATGCAATGCAGAAGAGCAAAAAGAAAATATCACCATTTGCTAATTTTAAGCAGTGGGACATTAGTTTGCAGTATTTCCTTCCATTTGCTACATTTTGTTTGAGTCTCTGAGATTCAAACAAAATGAAGGCTGTGAATCCCCCCCTCCCAAAAAATAGCCCCCATGAATAAGTATCAGCTGTTTGGCTCATTGGCTGAGATGAGGTGGCTTCTAGGTAACCAGAAATTTGTGTCTACCCTCTTTTTGAGAAGCAGCTTTTATCAATAAATAGAAAGTACCCCGGGCGGCGGCGGTGGCACATGCTTTTAATCCCAGCACTCGGGAGGCAGAGCCAGGTGGATCTTTGTGAGTTGAGGCCAGCCTGGTCTACAGCCCGAGATCCAGGAAAGGCGCAAAGCTACACAGAGAAACCCTGTCTCAAAAAAACAAAATAAATAAATAAATAAATAAATAAATAAATAAATAAATAAATAGAAAGTAAATCATTCATAATCTCACTCTTACTTTTTGACGTGCTCTATTTTACTTCTAGATGGCTGCATAAATTAACATGTGAGACCTTGATGAGTGTACCCATAATCCCCCTAGATGTGCACACAACAAAAAGAAAGGGGAAGGGTAGTTAAATCACCTACTCTTAAGCAAATATGTCTTCAGATCTTGTTTGCAATGGTCCTGTCCATCAATTACTCATCAGGTGCCCTTAAGGACATTGCCAGAGTATCTACCTTTCCCCTTTGTGTTGAAAGGTTGGAACAGGTGTGAGTTTAGGGGGTTCTCATAATGTTGAACTAAAATTTGCTTGTTTGAGGAAAAAGAAGATTCACTGAATCTGCCTAGTCTCTCGTTTGTTGCTCTCAGATATTGTTATAATATCCCAGAGTCTTCCATGCCCACAAGGGTCCAAAACACACAAGCATCTGCATAGCACTTGTTCACAATAAAGGGCTCCAAGTTGGGGAGGGCCTGAGTTAGAAACTCACCTGTCACCTGTCACCTGTGTCCTCACCCACTCCCAGCAATGTTGGGTTTGTTCTCTTTTGGGTTTTGTGGATTTAAAGGGCCTCACTATATTCCCCTGGCTGGCCAAGAAGTCACTATATAGGCAGCACAGCCTCAAACTCACAGCAATCTGCCTATCTCTGCCTCTTGAGTGCTGGAATTATTAAAGGCATTCCATACCATGCAGACACTTTGCATTCTCTCTATAATGTGTGTCTAAGGAACAATGAGGGTGGGAGAGAACCTATCATACTCATTATCATGCAGAACAGTGCTAATGGATAACATACTGCTATGTGGACAGGTGCTAAAGTTCCATCCATTGCTAAGTTGGGAGAATTGGAGGGGCTACCTTGCCTCGCATGGCTCCCAGTTGTGTCAGTAAAGAACATGCCTATGTTTGTTTATGAGGGTCTGTCATTTCAAGTAGGGAAGCCAAGACGTCATCCTTAGAGGTTTTTCTTGTCACTATCTGGATTCAGGATAGTCTCAATAGTGTCTGAATATCACACAGGTTATATAAACTGAATAAGGCATGGGATGCTTCACAGCTCTAGTTTTTTGTCTATATACTGGGATTGATTTTGAAAACAAGCAAAAAGTCAGCAAACTACAGTATCTGTCTCATAAGCATTTTTTTATGAGAAGGAATCAGGTGCAAATGAAAGAAATTGTCATATGCCTTCAGAATACATAATTGTCAAATGGTGCATTTGTTTCTTATTCTAGTTAGTTACCACAAATGCAATAGATTAAAAGCACACAGTCCTTGTTACCTCATGGTGCTGGAGATAAGAATGGGTTATACCAGGTTAAAAGTAAAGTGTCAGCAGAGCTGAGTTCCTTCTGGAGTACCTGAGAGTGGGGGATTCAAGCCATTTCCTTTTCCAGTTTCTATAATCATCCTGCAAACCTTGGTTTATCATTCCTTTTTCCATCTTAAAAACCAGCAAAATAGTTATAAAAACCCTATCTACTCCCTCACATTATGTTGTGTAGGCTTCTGTTGATAGGTTGTCTTCTGAAACAAGGTGCCCTGGGCAGCTTTCATAGTGTAGTGCCACCTCTCCACATTCCTGGACCCTATTCCACCTTGACATCAAAATTTCATCTTGTTTCATTGCTGTTTTTGAAGTTGTATCTAAAGTGACATTTCCAAGGAAATGTGTGCCCTTGGTGACTGATAAGATGAGAAGTAATGCATATGGAGCTGGTAGATGAGATACTGTTCTAGGTTCACCAATGTTTGCTCAAATCATAGACAGAAAACAGTACCCATAGAGTCTATATCTTTTTCACTTCTGAGACTCGCCTTTTGTTTCACCATTTCTTCTTTCTAAGCTCAGCCTGATTCATGATATAGTTATTAAGTCCAGAAGCCAGATGGTGAGGTAGCCTAGGAGCTAGCTTACAACATCACAGAATAGGACCTGGGCATTTTGACCAAGCTGATACCAAAGTGCACTTCCTGTAGGGTATAGCAGCTCCTGTTAAGTAGGGAGATGTGCCTGGTTTCCCACACTCTGCCTACTCACTCTGCTTTAAATGTTTTTCAGGTTCTTCTCATCTCTTTAGTCTCACCTACCCCTCAAATTTCATCTTTGTCATCATCCTTAGCAATAGATGTATCAAGAACATGACTACTTGTGGATATCACATTGTAACCAGGTGGTCAGGATCTATGACTACTTCCTTGCCTATAGAATATGATACACACACACACAGAGAGAGAGAGAGAGAGAGAGAGAGAGAGAGAGAGAGAGAGAGAGAGAGAGCGCATATATAGGCATTTTTGCTTTGTTCGCTTAAAGGAAAATCCAAACTCCAGATTATGTCTCTCTTCTATTCTTGTTGACTGGAATAGTGTTAAAGTCATATGCTTGAAGGCTAAAGAGTTTCTGCTAGCCTGACAAGGCAATGAATATCTGATAAGATGTTGGCTGACTTGATACATCTTCCTGCCACCATCTTCTCCATGTCCTAGAAGTTTTATTTAGTCATAATTGCCTCTCTGCCTACAACCAGCCTTGAGATCAATATTCAAAAGGAATCAAGCACTCCCATCACTTTGGAGGCCATTGAAAATTCCCTTTAAAGGGTCAATATTTAACATAAAACCTGTTGTTTTAATAACTTAATAGTGCTTAATAACTAGTAAGGTAGGGGCAAAGCTGTTGTGACTATGGCTACTTCCACTGTCAGCATCTCCCTCCTCTTGTGCTGTAACTGGCTGAGGATACTACTTTGTTTTTCAACTTCTAAGAATGGGCATCAACTTTCAATTGGGTAATGAGAAAGGAAGGCATACGGTCTTGTACAATATCAGAGATATTACTGAATGTGGGGAATAGAGTTCCTCTATTTTTATTAACATGAAGGTCAACCACAGCCCTTAAGGCAGGTGGCAAAAAGCACCTTGCCATTTCTGATGTTCCTAAGCTCAGCCTGAGATTCATAGAGGTCAAGGATATACATACTTTGACATTGGGAATCCACCTTAGAGCATAGAGGATAGGGTAACTTCATATGAGGTTAGATTCGTAGATTGAAAAGCCAATTTTCTATTTTCCTTAAAAGAGTTGTCTTAGTTTGGTTTCTGTTGCTGTTATAATCATAATGGCCAAAAGAAACTTGGGTAATAAAGGGTTTGTTTCATCTTATAGCTTACAGTCCACCTTAGAGGAAAGTCATGGCAGAAACTCAAGGCAAGAACCTAAAGACAGGAACTAAAAGTAGAAGCTATTGAATAAGGCTGTTTACTGGATTTCTCTCCTTCATTCTCCCAGGACAACCTGTTCAAAGTTGATATCATCCAAAATGGGCTGTGCCCTTACAAATTAATCATTAATCAACAAAGTATCCCACAGATGTGCCTGCAGGCCAATATGATGGAGGCATTTTTCAACTGAGGTTCTCTCTTCCCACATAAATCTGGCTGTTGTGAAGTTGACAAAATCTAACCAGCACAGGGACCAAGCAATCTATCACAGTAGTTAAAACCTGGACCAGTTCTTTTTTCCTACTCTATGTGAGGACAAAGGCCATCCCAGGAAGATGTTAGATTTCCTTTGCCTCCTTTGACTCCTTTGCTTTATGACACCATTCTCTGTGTCTTAATTCATTGTCAAACCAGAAAACATCAAACAATATCAGTCAGATAAAAAGATGAACTTTTACCTCCCCATATAAAGTGCATTCCAAGGTTCCCAGCCTGAATACTTTTAGTATTTCAGACAAATTTATTATTTAAAAGCAGTGCAGAATAGTACTAAAAATGGATTATAGAGGATCATAAATACATCTCACAACATCATCATCACATGATGAATATACTAATTCACATGGAATAATAGGCTTATGGAAGGAGAAAATGAAAATGGACTTAGACTAGACTTCAGTGGCTTCCTGCTGTGAGCAATTCACTGATTCCAATATGCCCACAACCAAAAGAACTGGCCTCTTGATGGTGACCTCAGCATACACCTACCATCGCTATATGATTTTTTAGCCATAACTAGTGCTCTAAATCATCCAAGTGTGTTTTCTGATCCACCAACCTCCTGCTTGCCACTTTGCCATAATCTGTAGCCAAAGCTATTTCTTCACTAAAAACTAAAGCAAAATGAATGTTTTGATGAAATTACTGACTATTGGTTTTGTCTCCAAACCCACATATCTCCCATGTCTCACTGCACAGTCTGAGCTTTTGAGACATATGTTCCAAAAGAGCATCTGGGCTGTGTCTATGTTTGTTTTGAACATAAGCACGGGAGGGATTTTGATATCACACATGAAGTGACAAGGGTGAACTTAATACTTACAGAAGACCTTCACACTGTTCCCACAAAAAGACATGACTTTGCCACAGGGTAAAATCATATGCTGAAATAGAACCCCAAAATCTTCCTGTCTGCTGGATCAAAGTAAAAAGTTGCTTCACATTATTCTTTCTAATCTGAGATTACTCTTATTGAATTACCTCAGGACTTTAACATACAAAGCAAGATGTGCCTTTCTATGGGAACCCTTCATCACACTCCTTTTTCTTTATAAAAGGAGAAACGGAGGCCAGAGTATGAGGGATGCTTTGCTTAATATTAGAATATGATGTAGTTGTTAAACCAAGGCTTAAACTTAGATCTGAGCTCAGCCCTTTTTCAAATGTCACACATGTGTTCCTTCATTGACCACATTGGGTAAGACACCTGATTTTTCTGAGTCCTGTCTTGCTTGCTTATACATCAGATGTTATATTCTTTTCTCTGTTTATCTCACAGGAATGTTGGGAAGGCCCATGTAGGTAAGAAACAGTATAGAACTTTTGTAAAACCTTACTGTCATGTTAAATTAAGACATATTAAATAGTGTCACTTATTTAGCAAATGGCAATATCTTACTGGGGAAGTCACATTTTACTATCCTGGATACAGGGCCAAGGATAGGGACTGGCTAGGTAGATACATTAAATGACCCTTGGGGTCAGCTCAAGAGTCTTAGGTTCAGAGAGTTATTTGGAACAACATTCAGAAGCAACACTTGGGAGCAAAGTGGTTTTCATGAAAACTACTACCTTCATCCCTCACACCAGGAAGCCACTACCAAGTATTAGAGACAGATTTCAGTTTACTGAAGATACTCCCCAATCAGCCCCAGCCAGTGTCCATTCATTTTTGAAACTCATAAATCTCTCACTTAAGATGTCATTAACTATTATGATGGTGGCACATGAAGACAACAATCATTGTTACTTCTTTTGTTTACTTACTTTTATTTAAAACTTAGTTATGGTATGGAGGCAAAGCTACATATATAACCAGAGCAGATGACATCTTGACATAATTATCTAAGTACTGTCCTAAGGCTTTCAAAAGGCAGCAGCCATGTGGCAATACAGACTAAGGAGTTCTTAGGATCTGCCAGGTAAAATATTCATTTTTAATGAAAGTAACCCCAAATGCCATCAGCTTTTATTCTGTGAATTATCCTGGAAGAATTAATCACTGGGCATCATTTCCCTAAGCTAACCCTTACTAGTGATCTCATATTCTCCCAAAGGAACTCTACCCTTCAGATTAAGGCTTTGATACCTTAAGAAAAAAATAAGTTCCCTGAAGAAATAACACTTGAACTTGTTAATCACATATAATTTAGTATAACTCTTATGAAATGCCTGGCATAAGGTAATTTTATTTTTAAAAAAGAGAGAGATTTATGCATTTCAGGTGTGGAGGCTCAAAATTCAAACACATGCTATGGGTCCTGGTGATGCCTTAGTTGAGTTTCTTCATGGGGAGATGGATCACAGGAGACATGTGGATCAAGGTTCACATCTCAAGGCAGAAAGCACAGTGCTAAGTGGGTTTTCCCAGAAAGGCTATCATTAGTGAATCAAGAGAGGCAGTATGAAGAACACTTAAGTCCTAAACCAATTCTGTGGGTGTTCTCCTCATGATCCAAAAGACCACCTGTTACTAGAATTTCCAACCATCCCTAATCCTTCTAGCTCTAGTACCAAGCCTCCAACTCTTTGACCTTCAGGAACACTTGAAGACACTGATAATGTATCAAAACTACATCATTTCATGAGGAAGATCTCTGAGTTCTCACTCAAATGAGAAGGTCTACAATAGCAAATTACATCATACATTGCAAACTTTGTGAGTTCATCACAGAATAATAGATTGCTTCACATTTATTGATGCTAAGTCTGTATAATAATTTTAATATGCATTATCTTATTTAGCCCTCATAGCCACTTATAAGGAAGAACTGGTTGTGTTCCCATTTTATAAAGAGACTGAAGCTTCAATATGGAAAATCACATGGCCACTGTCACATAGCAATCGATCTCTTGGCAGGGGTTTGAGCCTAGATGATGCTCATTCTGGGGGTCACATGCCAATCACCACACTGCTTAGGGGCTTTTTCAAAATTTAAGAATCTTTCTGATGACAGTCAATATGGGACTGAAGCTAAGAGATGATGGGACAGTCTCTTCCAACAATTAAATCTCTGAGGTTGACTTACTTCAAGGATTATCTTTACTTTGCCACCAATTTATGTACTGGGTGTGTATGTAGTTTTCTCCTGTCATATGTGGTGTGTGTGTGTGTGTGTGTGTGTGTGTGTGTGTGTGTGTGTGTATTCTGTTTATCATGATGATCTTAAGTTTCATACATTCT
Source organism: Peromyscus eremicus (assembly GCF_949786415.1). Taxonomy (NCBI): domain Eukaryota; kingdom Metazoa; phylum Chordata; class Mammalia; order Rodentia; family Cricetidae; genus Peromyscus; species Peromyscus eremicus. Next base: position 199,218,919 of record NC_081416.1, read on the forward strand.
CTGCAAATGACATGATTTTGTTCTTTATGACTGAAGCAATCTCTCTTGTATATCTATACCTTATTTTCTTTATCCATTAATATGTTGCTGGGCATTTAGGCTGATCTCATAACTTGTACCATGTGAATAGCGTTTTAATAAACATGGACATACAGGTATCACTATTGTATGCCACGTAGATACTTTTATGTATCCGCACTGATTTCCATGGTGGCTAGAATAACTTAGAATAATTAGCAATGTATGAAGTCCCACCCCATCCTTGTCAGTGTTTCTGATAGTTTGTCTCCTTAAGGTCATGCAATGTATGAGACTTTTCATGTTTCTGTTTTATGAGTGAAGAAACCAATACCCAGAGGGTCACATTACCAGTCAGTAAGCTGAACAAGTCCTCAAGCCTAAATTCTTCAGAGTGCCTTTATTTCAGTCCAACATTGAGAAATGCTTACACCATTGTTCCTTCTATATCATTGAGTATATCTTACTAAAATGTGTCAGGCTGAAATTTAAGAGAGTAATTGTATGTTTCAACTTAGGAAATGAAAGAATAAATTGGACCTTCTGTGCATCTAATGAAGTAACCCAAGGTATATCCATGCCACTTGAGAGATAGGTGGTGGAATCCCACAAATGGCTCAGTAAACATAGAAACTTAAATGCATATCCCAATGAGCATACACATGCCCACAAATAGAAAACAATATGTTCAGTTTTGCCTTTCTAAAGTCATACATATATCCAAGAAAGAAGAGCTATTTGGGGCAGGTTTGCTCAGCTGGATCTTACAGCACATCATTTTTAAAATTTAAAAATAAAAATAAATTTATTCATATATTTTACATCCACAATTTTTCCTTCCTCCTCCCCTTCTATTCCCTCCCCGTCACTTCCCCTTTGTCCCCTCTCCCAATCCACTCCACCTCTGTTTCTGTTCAGAAAGGGGCAGGCCTCCCATGGGTATCAACAAAGCATAGCATATCAAGTTGAGGTAGGACCATGCTCCTCCCCTTGTATTAAGGCTGGGCAAGACAACCCAGGATGAGGAATAGGTTCTCAAAAGCTAACCAAAACATTAGGGAAAGCTCTTGCTCCCACTGCTAATAGTCGCAGAAGTAGACTAAGCTATACTACTATCACACTTATATAGAGGGCCAAGCTTGTCTCATGCAGGCTCCCTGGCTGTTGGTTCAGAGTCTTTGAGCTCCTATGAGCCCAGGTTAGTTGTTTCTGTGCATTCCCCCTGTGATGTCCTTGATCTCCCTGGCTCTTACAATCCTTCCTCCCTCTCTTCAGTGGGATTCCTCAAGGTTGGTCCAGTGCTTGGCATGGATCTCTGCATCTGCTTCCATCAGTTCTGGATGAAGGCTCTCTGATGACACCAACCTATGAGTATAACAGAATATCGTTAGGCATCCTTAATGTTGACTTTTTTCCTCCAATAGTGTTTGGTTTTGTCCTAGGTCTCTGTGCCATCCCGCCTCTGGGTCCTGGCACTCCAGGCAGTATCGGGGTGGAGGGGGTCTCACTCTCTTGGTATGGGTCTGAGTTTGGACCAGTCATTGGTGGGCCATTCCCACAACCTGTTAGCCATTCTTACCCCCTTCACCCCAGCACATCCCATAGACAAGACAGATTGTAGATCAAAGATTGTGTGGCTGGGCCAGTATCCCAATCCCTCCACTGGAAGTCCTGCCCACTCACAGGAAATGGCCAGTTCAAGCTACACATCCACCATTGCTAGGAGTCTTATCTGGGGTCATCTTCATAGATTTCTGGGAGTTTCCCTTGTCTCAGGTTTCTACCTGATCTGTAAATGCCACCCCTTTCCAGGCCTCTCTTTCAGTACTCTCCCCCTCCACTGTGGTGGGTAGCTGTTCCAGCTTTGACCTAGGAGTACTACCCCCATTGAGGCTTCCAGTAACTGTCATGCCTACAAGGTGGGCCGAGAGAGGAGCCCTTAAGACCCGTGATCTGGATGTGCCGGCTTACTTGGTTCCTGGATCCTGGATGTTGGATGTAGACTTAGCAGAGTTCTCCAGAGAACATCACTGGACTGCACTTCACCTCTCCCGGACCCTGTAACCTATCCCTTTACTTGTAAGTTCCCCCACAAAATAAACCTCCCTTTTAACTACGTGGAGTGGCCTTAATACTTCCACCAATACTTCATTTACTCCAACCCGATCCCTCATGTTTCCACCCCCGCCAACCTCCAGTCCACCCATGAGATCTCTTCTATTTCCACTTCCCTGAGAGATCCATGTATCCCTCCTTGGTCTTTCCTTGTTGTGCAGCCTCTCTGAGACTGTGGAGTGTAACATAGTTTTCCTTCACTTTACTACTAATATCCATTCATACGTGAGTACATACCATGTTTGTCTTTCTGAGTTTGGGTTACCTCACTCAGTAAGTATGATTTTTTTCTTCCACACATTTGCCTTCAAATTTCTTGAAATCTTTGCTTTGAAGAGTTGAGTAATACTCCATTGTATAAATGTGCCACATTTTGTTCATCCATCCTTCAGTTGAGAGGCATCTAGGTTGTTTCAAGGCTCTGGCTATGACAAATAAAACTGCCATGAACATAGATGAGCAAATGTCCTTGTGGTATGATTGAACATCCTTTAGGTATATCCCTAAAAGTGGTATAGCTGGGTCTTGAGGTAGATTGATTACCAAATTTCTGAGAAACCACTATATTGATTTCCAAAGTAACTGTACAAGTTTGCATTCCCACCAGCAATGGAGAAGTGTTCCCCTTCCTTCACATCCTCTCCAGCATAAGCTATCATTTGTGTTTTTAATCTTAGTCATTACGACCAGTATAAGATGGAATCTCCAAGTCATTTTGAATTACATTTCCCTGATGGCTAAGGATGTTGAACATTTCTTTAAAAGTATCTCTGCCATTTGAGATTCTTCTGTTGAAAAATATCTGCTTAGATCTGTACCCAATTTTTAAATTAGATTATTGGGGTTTTTATGTCTAGTTTCCTAAGTTCTTTATATATTTTGGAGATCAGCCCTCTAATGGATGTGGGGTTGGTGAAGATCTTTTCCCATTCTGTAGGCTGCCCTTTTATCCTATGAATCCACACACCTATCAGCACCTGAGTTTTGACATAGAAGACAAAAGTATACAATGGAAAAAGAAAGCATCTTCAACAAATGGTACTGGTCAAACTAGATGTCTGCATGTAGAAGGCAAATAGATCCATATCTATGACCCTGCACAAAACTAAAGTCCAAGTGGATCAAAGACCTCAATAGCAATCCAGGTACACTAAACCTGATAGAATAGAAAGTGAGAAATAATCTTGAACACATTGGCACAAGAGACAACTTCCTGAATAAAATGCTAGTAGAATAGACACTGAGATCAACACTTAATAAATAGGACTTCATGAAACTGAAAAGTTTATATAAGGCAAAGAACAGAGCACTTTAAAAAGTGGAAAAACACTAGAGATCCCAGTTTTACACTTTCTCAGGAGCAATAAATCTTAGAAAGAGATGGTAATGCACTGTATATGTCATTAGCTCTTGCCTGCTCCCCAGTATGAGACTGAAAACTCTTGAAAGCTGATGGGCCTCAGAACCTGGGATAAGATTCCACGCAACCTAGAACTGTGAAAAAATAAGCCCATCTGAATAAAGAGCTTACAATAGTCCTGGTACTGTTGACTTTAAATAAAGTCACAGTTGACTTTAAAGAACTTCTGGTTTTGCATTCTTAATAACTACATGAATCAGGCTAGCTTTTAATTGACCCATTGTGTAAAGGATTAAACCCACACCCAGAAAGACTACCTTACCAAAGCCACATAAGCCAGTAAAAGGAGGGCCAGAATGTGAACACCAGTCTTTCAACACAACACGTCAGTACCATCTATGGGTTTATGTTTACTCTTTTCTTCTTATTTTTCATCATGGATAAGGAAGCATGAAGAAATACTTTTATTTATTTATTTGTTTGTTTGTTTATGCAAAAAATTTTTACAATTCTTGCAGCTTCTTATTTTTGGCAAGACGCTTTCTGGATTACATAGATATAATTCAGTTAGGTATACATAGATATAATTCAGTTAGTTAGGTAATCTTCAAACACTTCAAAGACCTACAGAATATGGCATTTAAAATGTCTTAAAAACATAGACTTTCTGGACAGTGAGACACAGTTTCTCCTGGCAGGAACGATTTACTTCAAAGAAATGGGCATTGAAGACAATCTATATAGAGTTTATCTTCTTCTTGGCAAAAATGGTAAGGTAGCCATTTGGGCAAGAAACTGTTCTTACCTAGACTGCCTGACAAAATGTTGTGTTGACTGGACATGCAGGACCAATAGAAAGGTGGCCAATGAAATTTGCAAGGAGAAGTGGTCCTTTAGGTTTCTGCTTCACAGAGGAAACTGCAAGACATTCTACAAGACACAGAGAAAAGTGACTAAGAGACTCTAGGCCTGTGGGCTGAAGATGGATGCTCCAACATTACAGAGGAACTTTGGATGACTATCTAGGCAGGCAGTTGTCTCTGTCATTCTAGATTTTTGGCAGTTGCTTACAAAGCCTTTCCTGTTTACTTAGGTAATATTATATCCTTCTGAGGTCTTTGATGTAGTTGAAGACTAGATAGTTATAATTTTTCTTAATTATGTTAAAAGATAAGTTAGATATGAAACCTTAGACACACAAATACAGGATAAATAGAATATTTTCTTTGAATTTGCCAAATATAAGTAGACCAGATATTGTAGCTGTAATTCATGCTTGATAACTCTTTTATTGTATATACTTTTGTAGCTTGAGTTTTCCTGCCTGGCCCACAGTCAGGACAAATCTCTCTCACCTGCCAGTCCCACAGCTGCTCAGACCCGACCAAGTAAACACAGAGACTTATATTGGTTTCAAACTGTATGGCCATGGCAGGCTTCTTGCTAACTGTTCTTACAGCTTAAATTAATCCGTTTTTATAAATCTATACCTTGCCACGTGGCTTGTGGCTTACTGGCATCTTCACATGCTGTTTGTCATCATGGTGGCTGGCAGTGTCTCTCTGACTCAGCCTTCCACTTCCCAGCTTTATTCTCCTCCTTGTCCAGCCTATACTTCCTGCCTGGCCACTGGCCAATCAGTGATTTATTTATTGACCAATCAGCAACACACTTGACAAACAGACCATTCCACAGCACTTCCCCCTTTTTTTTTCCAAAAAGGAAGGTTTTAACCTTAACAAAGTAAAATTTACATATAATTTGGGAATTTGGGTGTAGCTTTTCTTACTACTTCCTGCTGGAGGGGGGCGCTGTATCTTATGGGGACACAAAGAAAATTTAAGGATCATGGAGTAGTCCGTGAGGCTGTATCATCTGAGCCAATTGCCTTGAAACAATTTTGGATGTTGGATCATCTGGGCTATGGTGTCATCAGAAACTTTTCAGGTGGTCTTGGCTGGACAAACCTGATGTATTTTAATCTGGAACAAATCCATAGCCTCTGGCTTTCTGTGGAAACAAAAGCAGAGCCTCCTTTCCATAGCAACATATCCTTACATCCAAAATTTGAAGTCAAGGTACCTTTAAAATATACATTTTGGCATAACTCAACAGCTTTTACAATCAAATGTTTTTCTTCAGTTACAAATATCAAAGACAACATAATCCAGATTCTCTGTTTGGTAGCCATCTTTACGTGGCTTATTTTTTATATTGCCTTGGGCCTATTGCTTTAAACTGCAGCATTCTAAGACTGAAAAGGCTCTGTGGCTGCTGGCTCTGCCCACTTCAGCTTCCCAACATGGCGGTGGTTCATTTTCTCCCAGCTCTGGGAGCCATCAACTCTCAGAAATAGTGGGTCAATGCTTTTATCCAAGCAGCATGTAGCCCAGAAACCTCTTTTTTGTTTTGTACTAACAAAGGCTAAATCCACCACACAGCTTAATGTGCCACTCACAGAGGCCCAGCTTAATGTGCCACTTGTAGAGGCCTCATTCCCACCATACTGCAGGTTGAGCACGCACGCCAGGAACCCGCCTTAGTAGCTCAAACACACAGGCTGCTGCTAACTTGAGAAAGACAACTAGGAACTGTTTTTTAGCTCCATTGTAGAATCTTTTTTCTCAGCTTTATTCTCCTCCTTGTCCCACCTATACTTCCTGCCTGGCCACTGGCCAATCAGTGATTTATTTATTGACCAATCAGCAACACACTTGACAAACAGACCATCCCTCAGCATACTTTTACTATATTAAAATTAAAACCTTCTTTTTTAATTAAACAGAAAATGGGAAATGCTATGGGATAATGCTTTGGTACACTGGTTTAATAAAACTCTCATTGGTCAGTAGCCAGGCAGAAAATATAGGCAAGATAAGCAAACAAGGAGAATTCTGGAAGAGAAAGGCTGAGTCAGGAGATGCCAGTCTACCATCCAGGGAACAGCATCTAATAGCACACAGGTAAAGCCATGCAACATGTGGCAACATATAGATTAACAGAAATGGGCTAAGTTTAAGTGCAATTGCTAGTCAGTAGTTAGCCAAGCAGTTATAAATAATATTAAGCCTCTGTGTGATTATTTTATAAAGCAAGCCACGGGACTACAGGGCCTAGGCAGGACTGGAGAAACTTTTAGCTACACCTGTCTTCTGCATAGGGCACACTCATGTTGGGATCTTTTGTAAGCAAGTGGTATGCTTAGTGTAATGAGTGAAGAACAAGGCATCTTGGGAAGTTTCATGTCTCACTGACTAGATTTGTGTCATGACCTGGGGCACTGGAAATAATTCTGTAGTAAAGGGCAGGCCAGGCAAGGATAACATGGGTGGACCTCGCTTAGAGCCTACCCTATTTTATTTCATTATGTGCTGAATGGCCATGCATTTCTGAAAGGCTCAAGGACATGTCCTCGAGAAAACAATAATAGTGCTTCAAAGCTGAGCATACATAAGTTTGGGTCACCAACCTCAAGGTAAGAGAATATGAAGATACCCAACACAAGTGCTGTTTCTGGGTAAAGTTCAATTCAGTGTGTTCCTGGACAAATGTTTATTTAGGGGTTGAAAACACTGGCATATGCACAGAAAGATTAAGTCTCATGATATCTCTAATTTTAGGTGAAAAGAAGTGTTTAGTTATAGACAACAGTTGTGAGTAAAGTGGAGAGGGAAAAATAAGCTTGACCTTGGTTTACTTTAGAATCTAGGAAAGACAATAACTAATAACAATGACAAATAATTTTTTCAGCACTTACTATATAATAGATTCCATATGCCAAGGCTTTTAAACACCACACCTTACTTAATCCCCATGACAGCTGCAGTAAGTAGATCTTAATCTGGACTGGGACTCCAGATCACCCTTATTGGACAGTGAGCAAAAGCTGAGCTTACTACACACACACACACACACACACACACACACACACACACACACACACACACACGGAGGAAATGGCTGTGTCTTAGTCTGTAGTAGAAGGAGAAAACTGGAAGAGAGATCTAAGATCTAGAAGGCACAGAAGCAGAAGGACTCCAGGGGCAAACCACCCAGCTACACAGCAAGCCATGGAATAAGAGTAAGATTTATGGAAGTGAGAGAATGGGAAAAGCCAGAGGCAAAAGGTAGAGGGGACAGTTTAAGAAAAACTGGCTAGAAACTAAGTCAAGCTAAGACTGGGCATTCATAATTAAGAATAAGCCTCTGTATGTGATTTAATTGGGAGATGGGTGGTGGGCTGCCCAAAAAAGAGCCAAAAAAAAAACAAAAACAAAAACAAAAACAACAAATTGTTACCCAATGTGGGGCACTTGAATTTCCATAGGGCCTGAGAAAGCTTGTAAAGAAAAGGAAAAAGAAAAAGGACACGGCTCCTTTAAGAGGTGCTGCTGTTCAGCTGGCAGCACTAAATAAAAACTGCAAGCTAAGTAAAAAACCACCTGTGGCAACAAAGGTACTGGCTTCCTTAGCTGGGAAGGTTGAATACAGTTTTTGGTCACCTACTTCAGACTGGGAGGAGGGTTTTAGGCTTGGCTTTCATGTGAAGTGGGCAGAGCCAGCCAAGAGAGACAGTTGGAGAATCCAGGTGTACCTGAGTAGTTTAAAAGTTTGCTCATGTAGTCAAAAAAAGACTAGAGATACACAGTAAAGGAGGTCCAGATGAAAAAAGCTCTAAGTAGGTTACAGTGTGTTTAACAATGTGTGTAGGCTTAAGGCAAGGAAAAGGGTATAGTCATAGAAAAAACATGAATACTTTATAAAATAAAAGTTTTTAAAGAGAGAAGTAAAGAAGCATAAAAAAAGAAAAAAAGCCACAAAAGATGGGAAATACACAGGTAATTTGGATTCTGTTTGTTATTGTGTTGATTTTGAATTTTTTGACTGTTGAGAAGCAAAAGACAGCTGTTAAGACACATGGGATTGTGAACTGGGCTGCTAAATGGAACTAATCTAGATATTTTAGAAATGCCTTAACTTTAAAAGGAAGTCAAAAAATATATTTGTCAAATGGAAATCAACAATGCTTTGGAATTTTGTTCCCACAGGAGATGAGAGGCTATGGATTCCTACAGGGTTAATATGGATCAGGTTTGATCAGGTGAGACTTCCTGAGACTTGACAGGTAAGATCTATCAGCTTTATCCAACCTTGGTCTCAACAATTCTCGCTCATATAAACCCTCCTCTTTCTAGCCTATTGGACTCCCAGAGCTCCACCCGGGGTCTGGCCGTGGATCTCTGCATCCAATTCCCTCAGTCATTGGATGGGGTTTCTAGCACGACAATTAGGATATTTGGCCATCCCTATCGACAGAGTAGGTCAGTTCAGGCTGTCTCTCGACCATTGCCAGCAGTCTATTGTGGGGGCATCTTTGTGGATTACTGTGGGCCTCTCTAGCACTTTGCTTCTTCCTATTCCCATGGGGTATTCATTTACCATGGTCTCCTATTCCTTGTTCTCCCTCTCTGTTCTTGATCCAGTTGGGATCTCCCACTCCCCCAAGCTCTCTTTCCTTCGACCCTTGCCCTTCATTACCCCCACTCACGTCCAGGCTGTTCATGTAGATCTCATTCATTTCTCCGTCATTGGGCGATCCCTGTGTCTTTCTTGGGGCCCTGTTTTACAGGTAGCCTCCCTGGTGTTGTGAGTGGCCAAAGGAATGGAAACACATGAACTATGAACCAATGGCTGAGGGGCCCCAAACTGGATCAGGCCCTCTGAATAGGTGAGACAGTTGATTGGCTTGATCTGTTTGGGAGGCATCCAGGCAGTGGGATCAGGTCCCGTGCTCAGTGCACGAGTTGGCTGTTTGAAACCTGGGGCTTATGCAGGGACGCTTGGCTCAGCCTGGGAGGAGGGGATTGGACCTACCTGGACTGAGTCTACCAGGTTGATCTCAATCCTCGGGGGAGTCTTTGCCCTGGAGGAGATGGGAATGAGGGGTGGGCTGGGGGGAAGGGGAGGGGTAAGAACAAGGGAATCCGTGGTTGATATGTAGAATTAAATTATATTGTAAAATAAAATTAAATTAAATTTAAAAAAAAAGATCTATCAGCTAAGGTTACTGCTGGTCTTCCCAAGACTTAGTCATTATCTCAAATTTTCTCTCTGGAACCCTAAAGATACTTTGTCCACAGACAGCAGGAAGAAGTATGGAGAATACTACACATACATTCCTAAGAGATGGGATAGGTGATCTTTGGTTATTTGGTGAGTTTTGGATGTTAGTTAAGATAGAAAATAAATTAGGTGTAAAATTTTGGATTCATTAAGATAGGATAGATAATACATTATTTTACCTGAATATGCAAACTACAAATGGACTGAATATTGTAAATTAATTCTTACTTGGTAACTGTTTTTGTTGTATGTAGTTATACTACAGTAAAATTAAAAACCTTTACTTTTATTTTAGACAAAAGGAGGAAATGTATTAGAGTATTATTTTAAGATGTGTTACTTTTGTTTATGTTGCATTTGTTTAACTCTGTGAAGATATGTTACTGTGCCTGTGTAAAACACCTGTTGGTCTAATAAAGAACTGGCTAATAGCAAGGCAGGAGAAAGGATAGGTGTGGCTGGCAGGCAGAGAGTATATATAGAAGGAGAAAACTGAGAGAGAGATCTAAGATCTAGGAGCCACAGAAGCAGGAGTAAGAGTAAGATGTATGATAGTAAGAGAATGGGAAAAGCCAGAGGCAAAAGATAGATGGGACAGTTTAAGAAAAACTGGCTAGAAACTAAGTTAAGCTAAGACTGGGCATTCCTAATTAAGAATAAGCCTCTGTGTGTAACTTAATTGGGAGATGGGTGGTGGGCCCCCCCAAAAAGAGCCAAAAACACAACAACAACATTACTCAGCATTCTACCTGTGTGAAGAGACACCATGACCCTGGCAACTCTTATACAGATATTTGTTACATATAGTTTATATAAACTCTTATAAAGCATTTAATTGGAGCTGGCTTAGAGTTCATAGGTTTAGTCCATTACCTACATGCCACCATGGTGGTGTCCAGGCAGACATAATGCTGGACAAAAAGCTGAGAGTTGAACAAATGGATCCACATGGAGCAAGTAGAGAGAGAGCCACTGGGCCTAGCTTGGGCTTCTGAAACTCCAAAGCTCACCCCTAGTAACACACTTCCTCCAACAAGGTAATGTCTGCCCCACCTAAGCCACCCCTCCTAATCCTTACTAATAATGCCATTCCCTGAGCATTCAAATATATAAGCATATGAGGGCCATTCTTATTCAAACTACCACAAGCTGCATCTGAAAAGAGCCTTTGGTTTTATAGCTCTTTCTATAGGCAATTAGGAAGCACTGTTTGTCAAGTACCACTCAGGCATCTTGTGCTTATCATCTGAAACCAAACCTTGATTCTGAGTGCTGAGGACTTGGGAGGCAGCCCTATGATAATGAAAATTTACTCAGTAGAAGACAAGTCTCTAACATGCAATATGTATCATTTACAGAAAATCTGTAGATGACATGTGCCCTTCTAATGGCACAAAGGGGCTGCTAGCTGCAAATTGCAGAAGTGTTTAAGGTCAGCCTGGAAACTCTGGCATTGAATCATTACTCTACTTACCAACTCAGATAGTTAACATAAGAGAAAACTCAAGCCATTTGCTTTTATATTGTAGATTTCCAAAGAGCATTTGTTAGGCATTGTTTGAATCATCTCTATTTCTTTTTGGGGTAAGAGGGGTTATTAAAAGTTTATACCTAACCTCAGGTATTTCTGTAGATTCATTAAATATACACAGTTTGAAAGCATGAAGGGAGTGGTGAGGGGCAATTTTGAATTAATGAAAAGCAGTAAACATAACTGTCCAAGAGATAAGTTCCAGAGAGTAGGAGACAGCCTCATGAGGGAAAATAGCTTAGGTTGATTCTGGTGATGTGAGACGCAGCTTCTTGGCTGACAAGGATTAGGCACACTGTTACCCCTTGCTCAATATTCTAGGCATTACTACATATACATATCTAAAATGTAATTAGAGATACACACAACAATCAAAATATAAATAAAAAATAAGCATCTTCCAATGATCATAAAAAAGAGAGGTGAACCCCCCTTCTGTCTCCTGCTTTTAGTTTCAGGATGTTTATACTCTCCAAATGTCCTTACTGTCTCTATTCCTGCTGTAGGACATTGCAACAGAGATGATACCCAGGTTGCAGAACTTAAGGCCTCTCTGAGGAGAAAAATCTCAAACACAGTCACATGTGTTTGTGACAAAGGATATCTAAAGAGAAGTTTCTATAACTGAATTATTTTCACACCATGAAAGAGGGTTTTTATTGCTGTCTATTAATAGAATCCTGGTTCCTGCCTCTTGTTCTGGAACTTGGCAGTGTCCCTCCTCTGGGAGCCAGGTATACTTTTCCACCTCTTGATTCTGTTTAACCACATGATTTGCTTAAGGGTGATGTTGGATAAGATCCAAAATGAGCTTCAACAGCACTTGTATAAATGACTTTTCCTCTTTGGCTCTCAGTCACTGCCATGAAGAAGGGTTATGAGTCATCTGCTTTTTCCTGAAGACTATGAAACAAATGCTGAAACATCTCCAAAGAACTCATCAGACATTGTATAGAATATCTTTTCCTGAAAATATTTCTTGCTTTTAAAGAGACTGAACCTTTGTTGCATCTTGCAAGCAAGTAAATAATACACCTTATGATCATTTAAAATTAGACTCAATATGCTGTCCTACTTCACACTCAGCCTGTTTAAGTTTAATTTGCCTTAAAAAAAAAAAAAAGGTGTAGCCAACCATACTCTCTCCCTTGGATTTCACACATAGTCAGCTTTTACAAAACCTAAACTAAATATAGCTTTAATCTTGAGGTCTTCCATAGCTCCAATCCAGAAGAATATAATGTGTGCATGTGCGTGTTGTGGAAATCATTTGCTGAAAACAGCCAACAGTTGAAAGCAACCTCAGACAACAAATACCCTTTAAATGTTGGAAGCCACATGTGGATATAAGTTGATAACACGTGTGTGTGTTTTTGGTGAGTACTATTCTGGATAAGTGAAGTAACTTCTTCCCTTGTAAAGCTCTGTTAAACATTTTTATAGAAAATCCTCTCTCATTCCTTTTTCACACTGTGTTGTTTGTGCTGTCCATTAAGTACAGAGCAAAGCCTTTTGTTAACAAGAGGAAACAGACAACAGGACAGAGACATATTTCTCTCTCTCCCCTCCCTCCCCCTCTCCTCCTTCTCCCCTCCCTCCCACTTCTCTCTCTCTCTCTCTCTCTCTCTCTCTCTCTCTCTCTGATACACACACACACACACACACACACACACACACACACACACACACACGAAAACAGCAGACATGGAGCACAAACTACAGACAGATGGAAGGCACAGGGGGAGAAGCAGAGAATTCAAAATTGGGCTTGCTTTTGGTCTAAACCTCTCCACATTTTCATTCCTTAACCACATCCACACACCCTTGCATCTATATCAGTGATTCTCAACCTTCCTAATGCTGCAACAGTTCTTCATGTTGCGGTGACCCCAAACCATGAAATTATTTTCTTGTTACTTCATAATTGCAATTTTGCTACTATTATGAATTGTAATGTATGAATCTGATATGTATGATAGCTGATATGACCCCTAAATGGGTCAAGACTCACACGTTAAGAACCACTGAGCTATATGAATGAATGAATGCTGCTTTAAGCAACAGAATTTAGTAGGGGCTTGTCCCACATAGATTTTTTTAGTTGGCAACAGCAGGAAGATATTGATACCATAGAAATAAGACTACATGTAGCAGCATACTGTCATATTCCAAATCAAACCTTATTCCACAACCATCTCTGAAGAATCAAATGTCCCATAGGAGTGTAAAGTTTCATTTGTTCCTTCTACCTGATCAATTGTAGGTAATATGGTTTTCTATGTTAGTAAGTTCATGTGGAGTCAAACTATCATACTCTTCAGTGTTTTAGTTTCTTATTTTGTGATGTTTTTCTGTTGGCTTAGCAGCTGCACATGAATCTACTAATATTTTAATTACCATCTGTGGCTCCACAATCTTGCAGTTAGTAATTGACAGCCACTCAGACCACACCTGGCAGGGCTTCTGGTCCCACAGCCCTGGCTCTATTGTTCTATTTACCAACAAAGACTTGGAAGTCAGTTGTGGAGATGAAAGTCTGCTAGATCAGAGAGGCCAAGAAGCAACCAGCTGACCTTGCTTTTTGCTCAGAAACAATGTAAGAGATGCATCTCTTCCCTCATCCCAGAACCAAAAAGAAAGCTCAAACTCCATTCCAAGTCCTTTCCTTTCTATGTATCTTCTCTATCTAAACTTCTGGCTTCTCTATAGCTAATTATGGTCAGCTAATTACTGGCTCCACTCCCTGATTAAAGATAAACATTATTGACAGTCTGGACTGTCACAGTGTGATCAAAATATCCCACAACAATTTTGTTTCATTTTGCTTTTTTTTTTTTTTTTAATACAAGATCTCACTTTGTAGCCCTTGCTGTCCTTAAACTCAGACTGATGATCCTGCCTCAGCCTCCTAAGTGCTGGGATTAATGGCATGAACCATATGATTGTGATTGTTTATCTACAAGTATAAATATTATAAATTAAGTGTAAATATGGTAGATCAGAGTTCAGAAAAGTAGCCAATTATAAAGAAAATCAAAGTATCAAGTTTGATATAAACAGATTCTGACAAGAAAACACAGTGGCTAAAATTATCTGATTCCCCATCACAGAAAACATAACAATAAGCAAACAGAAATAATATCAAAATGTGTGTTTCCTTTTGACTTTCTCAAAGGCCTTTAGTGTTAATTATTCTTCTACACATTTCTCCCTCTACCCTTTTCTCCTATTCTACACCCCCACTCAATGGTTCCTGCTCCATTATTCCCCACCTCTCCTTCACCCCACCTCTGTTCCATCTCCTGTGCATTGAGAGTCAGGAATTTATTTCATCAATGCTTTATAAGTTTGAAATTTGTGTGTACATGTGTATGCATGTGTCTGTATTCATGCACATGAAGGCAATATGTGTGGAGGTCAGAAGATGGCATCAGGCCACCTAGAGTTGCAGTTGCAGGTAGTTTTAAGACACACAAGTAAAATGCTAGAAAATGAACTTGAGTTCTCTTTGAGAGAAACAAGCTCCTTTATCCACTGAGATCTCTCTCCAGATCCTGTCATTTTTATTTGAGAGAACGTTTACCTGTTTAAGTGTATCCCTAATCATTTAATTTTATAGCTGTTCAAAATGAGATGATTTCCATTTCAAATATTTAACTATTCACAAAAAGCAACAATCCTGATTTATTTTTGTTGTTTTTGTATCCTGCCACTCTGTTGAATTGAAGTATTAATAGTAACAGTTTACTTGTAGAGTATTTGGAGTTTTCTTTGTATAAAATTATGCCTTCTGCAGACAACAATGGTTGAGTGACTTCTGTCCCAATTTGGATCACTCTGGATGGTACTTCCAATACCATATGGAAATAAAATGCTGGCTGTGGACATGCTTTGTCTTGCTCTAGACTTTATAAAGTGCTTACCCTTTCCCATTTACTATAACATTAATAATTGGATAGTCTTTTATGGTCTTCTTTCTAAAAGTAATTTTACTCTGTATCTTTCAGTATTTTATCACAAAGAGATACTGAATTTTACTAAATGCCTTTGTTATATTTATTGAGATTACTACATAGTTTCTGTTGATCTGGTATACCATGTTTAGTCATGTTCATTTGCCTATTTCAAAATAGGTCTATCTGCATACCTACATAAATAATATGTATTTAGAAGAATTCTTTCCTCCCATAAGCCTTGGAATGACATTAGGATAATTGATATTATTTTTTCTATGGTTCCTCAATAGAACTTAGCAGTGGTAGCATATGGTCCAAGGCTTTTTCTATGATCAGAGAATTTCCATTACTGAATCTGTCTCATTACTAATTATCAATATGTATAAATCTATTTCTTTGTCTTAATTAAGGTTTCTATTGCTGTGATGAGATACCATCACCATGGTAACTCTTATAAAGGAAAACATTTAATGGGTTGGCTTACAGTTTCAGAGGTTTAGTCTGTCATGGTGGAACATGGTGGCCTGCAGGCAGAGATAGTGCTGGAGAGGGAGCTGATAGTCCTACATCTTAACCTGCAGTCAACAGAAAGTGAACTGAGACACTGGACATGGCTTGAGCATGTATAAGACACCAAAACCTGCCTCCACAGTGACACACTTCCTCTGATAAGGCCAGACCTACTCCAAAAAAGCCACACATCCTAATAGTGCCACTCCCTATGAATCTATGGGAGCCAATTACATTCAAACTACCACACTTTGTGATTTAACTTTGTTAAGTTGTATACGTGTAGGAACTTTCCCAGTTTTCCTAGATGTAAATATTTGATGGAGATAATTTTCCAAAATAACTTCTCATCATTCTTTGTAGTGTCAGCTGCTGTCTCTCTTTTCATCTTATTGATTTTTTGTTTTATTTCTTTGTCCTTTTCTCTTTCTTAGTCTAGGTAACTGTTTGCTTATCTTTGTAGATGTAACGGTCTTATTAAATAAGAAACACAGAGCCAAATGCAGAGTTAAAAGCCCAAGAGGTCAGAGCAGTAACTAAGAGCTGAAACTAAAAGCCTTCTTATTACCACACGTTGCTGCTGCCGTCCTTCCCCTGAAAGGAGAGCTACTTCCTGTGTATCTGTCTTTTATTAACTTTCTGTTCTGCCTTCTCATTGGTTTTAAACCCAACCACATGACCTCCTCATCACTGCTTGTCTATACAGACCTCCAGGTATTTTATGGTTGATATTGAGATTAAAGACGCGTGTCTCCACACTGGTGGTAGGTATCCTTGAACCCAGAGATCTGCCTGTCATGTGATCAGGATTAAGGGCGTGTGCTACCACTGCCAGACTTCTGCTATGGCTTGCTATTAGCTCTGACCCCCAGGCACTTTTATTTATTAACATACAAATAAAATCACATTTCAGCACAAATAAAATATCACCATATGTCTTTTTAAAGAACAAGCTTCTCTCCCACTGATCATTTGCAATGTTTCAGTTTTCATTACATTTACTGATATGATCTTAGTATTTTTAATTTTAGCCTATAGTAAATTTAGGTCTAGGTTTTCTTACTATCCTAATTTCTTGAGATATGAAAATAGGTTATTTATCTGAGTTCTCTCTACTCTTTTTTTTTCTTTTTTTTTTTTTTTTTGGTTTTTCAAGACAGGGATTTTCTGTGTAGCTTTGCGCCTTTCCCGGAACTCACTTGGTAGTCCAGGCTGGCCTCAAACTCACAGAGATCCACCTGGCTCTGCCTCCCGAGTGCTGGGATTAAAGGCTTGCGCCACCACCTTCCGGCTTCTCTCTACTCTTCTGTTGTGTGATTATTATAAATCTCCAGCTAATACTGCTTCTACCATATCCTCTTAGTTTCAGTATGTAGTATCTCATTTTAATCTGTTGCAAGACATCTGAAATTTTCCTTCTTCACACATTTGACTCACTGGTCATTTAAAATTATTTTGGTAGCCATGCATTTGTATAATTTCCAAAATTTTCCTGTTATCAATTTTTTATTGCCTTGCAGTTTGAAAAGATACTATATGTATATTGTTTTCTATCATTTGTTGAGGCTAGTGTTAAAGTCTATCATATGATCTGTCCTCAGTAATGGTTCATGGACTGTTGAGAAAAATATGAATTCTGCAGCCATTGGATAAGGTGTTCTGTAGATGATTGTTAAGTACATTAAGGCATCATTAAGGTTTGCTGTACCATCATTGATTTTCTTCTTAGATCTGTATGTTTATGAATATAAGATTTTAAAGCCCCCAACCAGCATTGTATCAACATCTACACCTCCCTTTGGTCTGTTAATATTTGCTTTATATATGTGAGTGTTCTTATATTGGGCTCACACATACATAGAAATATTATTACTATTGCTAAAGTGCCCCTTTGTCATTACACAATGATCTTCCTTATCTTATTTTACTGCCTTTGACTTCATTTCATCTTATGTGAATGTGGCTGCTGAACCTCTATTTGTGTGTAGGTTTGTTTTTTTTTTGTGTGTGTGTGTGTGTGTGTGTGTATGTGTGTGTGAAATATCTCACTCAGTCTCAACTTTTATTTTGTGTATGCCCTTAAACATACAGTCAGTTTGTATAAGAATTATATAGTAAGATTTTTACTTATATCACCTCACCCATTCTAGGCCAATTAGATAATTTGAAACCATTTATATGGGTGCATTTAATCAGTTCTTAAATCAGCCATTCTGCATTATTTTTTCAATCTTGTAATTTATTTCTTTTCCTTATTCTTTTCATTGTCTACCTTAATATTTAAGTTAGTGATTTTCTCTAATGGTGTGTTTTCATTCCTCATTTACTTCTTTATATTTTTGTTTCTTTAAATACCACAAGACTTACAAATATACTTTTTGACTATAACATACAATTTAAAAATAATAGCAACTAAGTAATTATAAAGATGAGAGAAACAAAATGAAAATATAATAAAGTCGTATACTTGTACATCATTCTTCCCACACTTAGTGTTTCTACCATCTTATTTTATGTCTTTCCACAATGCCTACCTGCTCTCATTTTAAAGGATGGTTATTATTTTGTCATTTTTTTATATACTGAAAATATTTGTAGTTTATGTACTGCATTTACAATAAACATTAGACTATTGTACATTGTTGTAAATTTTTCATGGGGTTTTATACCTCCACATGTGCTCTTCTTACTCACAAATGCCTTTTTCCTTCCTTTGGAAAAATTCATGTTGTAGAGATACTCTCTGTTGCCTCCTGTTTGAAGATTCCCTTATCATTGCTCTATTTATAAAGGAAGGCTTCACTGCCTACTATATTCCTCATTTCCATGAAAAATATCATGCTTTTCTCTCCTGGATTGTAAGGCTTTTTTTCTTTTTTGCAGACAGGGACCTTAATAATGAACTGACACAAGAAACTATAGGAATCGTGTGACACTAAGCACCTGATATGCTTGGCTTGGAAAAGATTTTTTTAAACAGGCAATAAAAGAACTGGTCATAACGTAACTGGTGATAATGGGGGGCAGGAGGGAAGATAGAATCAGTTTGAGTGCCATGAAGGCAGAGAAACTGAGTAATATAACTCTACCCATCTCTCCTTGGGAGAAAGACTGGATTAGCTGAGGCAATATGAGGGAAACCAGCCTTCAATGAACTGTTTCATATGTGCTACTGGGAATACTCAGTTATTATCATCTGAGATTCTCATGAACATTGGAGAATGAAAGACAATAGAAGAACAGACATTTCTAAGGGACCTGGGAATGACAGAAGCCACATTTAATCCTTAGTTCACCAAGCCAGACACAGCTGTGTTCAGAGGAGAATTAAAAAGAAATTTATTCAGCAAGGACCTCAAGACTGATATGAGGCTTCAGTGTTTTGTTTTGTTTTTTTCTGAGTCCCATGGTTGGACTTTCTGCTGCAGTTGGGGCTTTAGTAGATACTGGAGCCAAGACTACCTTCATTCTTGGCAATCTGCCTAAAGGACCAGGGGCAATGACCAGTGGTGAGTAGATAGTGAAATAAAACAGTACAGGTTAAAAACCATCAACTTTGTTCTATAGAAGTATAATATTTGTCCCAATCAAACTGTATGTTTCTCCCCTGAAAAAAAAAATAGTATGCTGGGGAATGGAAATTGTTCACCTATCATGAGGCTCCCACTACAGTTAGGAATGACTGAGGGAGAGACAATGGAAGTGGCTGCAACTGTAGTTCAGACTCCAAATCAGGTGAAGGTCCTGAATTAACTAAAGCAGCTTGAGCTAGCCTCACCATGCCCATAAAAGTACAAAATTTATGAATGCCCCAAGAAAGGTGCCCCAGGAGAAAGACAGACAACTGATAGAAGAGATGGAATCTTTTACAAACTATATTAGATCCTGTTAATGCTCTTTTGAAAAAAAATTCACTTGGTTCCTGGATCCCAAGATTAGTTTGCATCTACTTAAAATGTTCAACAACGGGTTTTCGGAATAAGTATCCAAGCTCACTGTAGAGTAATAGGCCAATGGAAAAATTACCCTGCCCCTTGCATGTCCCCAAACCTAGGAGTTGGAAATCTCCACCCTCATGACTCAGGATAAATGGCCACTCCCTACTTCAAGGCATGTTATACTTTTCCACTAGCTCACTGAACATGCTCCATTAGCTCACTGCACACACTACAAAGACCCTATAAAAGCCTGCTCCTCTACCCAGCCCCCTTTTATTCTTTTATTCTCTCCAATAAACCTCTTGTTTGAGGTTTATTGCTTGGTGTGACTTTGTGGTATTCCTTAACTCTCAGCTTCCAAGATGCACTTGTGTCAGAAAAAAAAAAAAAAAAAAACATTTCATTGGTGTCATGACTCTTACAGGCTCTTCTGGTGCCTGTGCTTCCTCTCAGGGTCAGAGCTACAGCAGGACCCTATTCCTCATTTTCAGTTCACCCACAACAGACTCACTTTCCAGCTTACTGAATGATCAGCATCCCATCTACCACTGGTAATTTAGTAAGTTTCCCCTTTGATTGGCATAAGAACTTCCCTGAGACAAGCATCCAGAACACTTCTTGTACCCTTGAAGGAGGAGATACCCCCAGCCACACTCTTTATGGCTACAGCTGGCCCTCTTCACTGACATCACCCCTGGAACACCGTCAGAGCTATAATCTGGGCTATTGTGACCCTTTCCTGACCCAGTCGCTGTTTTGCCTCTCCCTCAGAGCTGTCTGTAATCCACAGTTTCCCCATGCCCTGTTCCCTATCCCTTTCCCATAGATGAGACCTCATTCCTGAGCCCAGTTTTTTGTTGCCTTCTGGCAAGTCCTCTGGCCTTGTCAAAAGCCCTGGTACCAGATTCTGAGACTCCTCAGGCAGTTAGCACTGACTCCTGTTGAGTGTGGTGATGCCATAAAATGACTTGGTCCTCTTTTGGTCCTCCCTGCATTCTGGGGATGCTCTCAACTACAACCTGCTACAACTTCCTCCCACCTCATCCATGGAATGGTGTCAGCTATATCCTCTCATTCCCTCTTGGGATACCACTTAGAAAACTTCCAGCCTGTCTATCTGGCACCTAACCTGAACGAACCCAAAATTACTTTTGCAATCAAATTTGGCCTCAATATCCTTCAGATAACCAATACAAATGGCAACATAATGGCACCCTAGATACTAATATTATGTGGGACTTTTATAACTACTGTGAATGATTGGGGAAATGGGAAGAGATTCCGAATTCCTTACATTCTAGCTTTCTCTTATCTCTACTCCAAGCGCTCTCTCTCTTTCTCTCTCTCTCTCTCTCTCTCTCTCTCTCTCTCTCTCTCTCTCTCTTTCTCTCTCTCTCTCTGTTCTTTCTCTTCCCCACTTAAATTTAGCTATGAAACCCAAACTACTTCTGATCCAGCCAATGAACCGTCCCCCTGTTGTTATCAGCCCAAAACTCCCTCTTTTCCCCCAACCCCTTCAGTTTCCCCTTTTCCCATCCAAATCAAGTCTCTATGTTGCCCATGTTCAGCCCACTGGCAATCTTTAGTCCTCCTGCTACTCACTCCTGCTCTGCCACAGGACCCATTCTACCTTCCCCTACCTGGCTTAATCTGGTCACAGTTCTCCCTTTGCAGGAAGCTGCTGGGGTGAATAGCTTGGTCAGGGTATATGTGCCCTTCTCACTAAGTGGACTGTCTCAAATAGAAAAAAAAAGTGGGGTCCTAATCCCTCCACCTTTGTTAAAGAATTTCAATATTTTACCCAAGTTTACAACCTCACCTTTCATGACAGTCACATGATTCTCACTAATAACCTTCTCTCCAAGGAGTACAGATGAGTCTGGGACCAGGCTAGGGAATGTGCATATGAAACTCACTAAACTAATGCAGGCCACCCATTTGGGGCTGAGGCAGTCCCCTAGATTCATAACAGGACTACAGTACCATGAGAACATTCTCGATTGTGATGAATTATTAACTTGCGTCCTGGCCGGTCTCATTAAGGTGGCCCTTAAAAAATTATAAAAAAAAAAAATCTAAGAGATCATCCAGGACAAACATGAAAACCCATCTAAATTCCTAGACCACCTTACAAAGGCCCCCTTTCAGTATACCAATATGAATCCTGAAACCCCAGGTGGGAAACAACTCCTTATGACCTACTTCTCCCAGAGTTTCCTCAATATTAGGGTAAAATTTAAATGCCTAGAGAGGGAACCGCTGACTCCACAGGCAAATATCTTAGCAGTGGCCTTCAAGGTGTACCATGAAAGAGATGAAAAGGCCTAAAATCAAAAATACCTGATGTGGGTTAAGGCCTTTCAACTGATCATAGGAACTGCTCAAGCTCCATCACCTCCAAAACCCTGAGAACTTCTGGGTCCCTGAATCAAATGCAGTCAGAAGAGACAACTGGGCCTGAGCCTACCCAAGTCTTTGTAAACCACTTCAACCATGTCCAAGGTGCCATCAAAAGGGACATTGGGCTGTTGATTGCTTTGATGTCCCTCATGGCATGGGAACATCAGGCCCAGATTGCTCTATAGCCAACCTCTTAGGCCTAGCCATGGATGACTGAGGGCACCTGGGCTCCCTTGGCCCTACTACCTCTATCTCTGACAGGGAGCCCTACATAATCATCATGGTAACAGGAAAAACCATCTGCTTCCTTCTGGACACCAGTGCTGACAGAGTTTTGGGGACCCACCTCTCTTTCTTGTTCCCTATTGTCAGGGTAGAGGGACAGTATAACCAACCTTATTAGACCATGTCTTACAAATGAACCTTAGTTGTATCTTACCTACTCCTTTCTAATGGTACCAACCTGTCTTGTCTCCTTGCTTGGGAGGGTCCACCTAGCCCAAATGGGAGCCTTCCCCATTTGCTGGACAATAGGCTTGCCAACCATTCCCCTCCCCCTTCTCCAAATCACATAATTCAACATAGTTTTTGACCTTGCAAGCTCCCTTATACATCTGAGTATAAGACACTCAAAACCACTCTATAGCCAAACATCAATAATTACCCTCTCATTCAACTACAAAGCACTTTCACTCCCATCTAGCGCAAAAAGCAAGATGTCATCTGCTTGCCAGGTTCTGATTATTTGGAAAGTTTTATATGTCTATTTGGGTGTGCAGGTGGGTCTGTGTTGCCTAGTGTGTCCATAAGTCTTGTCAAAAACATGAGAGATGAGGTAGAAAAGAGTCAGACTTAGTTGAATGTATGAATAATGGTGGCCACTGAATGTTTTATTTCTGATTGGTCTCCTTGGACTGTGTGAGCTTTCTGTGTTCTGTGATTACTGGTTTTGTTTTTGCTTTCCCTGCTGCTGCCAATTGCCAGTCATCACCACTAATGTTGACTGCATTGGATGCTTTGTGGCCAGGACTCAGAATTTATCTCTGGGCTTTCTGTTCACAGGGTTCAGTTTAGCAGGGATTCAAATGTCTTTTTAGGTGGATAATATTAAAGTTGTTTTGTGCTGTTCTGCTTTATTGGAAAGCTAACTCTGGAACTGGGTTATGGCTTCCCCTCCTCTAGACCCAAGCATGTTTGTTTTAAGGTTTCCTCCACAATCTCTAACCCTGTCGGGTGGGTCACCTGACTGTGACAAAGAAAGGAGAGCAAAACAAGACAAAATGATTTAAACCAGTAGTTCTCAACCTTTCTAATGCTATGACCCTTTAATATAGTTCCCCATGTTATGGTGACCCCCAAACATAAAATTGTTTTGTTGCAACTTCATAACTGTAATTTTGCTCCTGTTATGAATTGTAATGTTAATATCTGATATGCAGGGTATCTGATATGTAGCCTCCAAAGGGTTGTGACCCACAGGTTGAAAACTGCTGATTTAAATGAACTTGCTTTGCAATGGGTGCTCTCAGTAATAACTACTCATATCTCTGATAAATGGTTAGACAGGAAACGTGAAAGCTTAAGTGGGTTCTGAAGGTCTAAGAAAGTGTCTGAGGATGTGAAAGCTAGTGTTTCACTATATGTAAATGCAAATTGTAAAGGTGTAAGAAAGTAATCTAACGTAATGAAAAATGTTTCAGATTCCTTTCCTCCTTTATTTTATTTATTTTGAAGGTTCAGAGTTTTAACATTGATCAGTGGAGTTCTGATAAGCTGATAAAGCATTGACGACTATTATTAGTCATAAGCTGAAGATTTTAAATTTCCTTCGGTTGTCTTCTAAGTATAGACTTAAAGGTACTTCTCATCGTGCTAAAACATCTTTGTCCAATCCATATTTCCAACTCTCTCAACAGAGGAAAACATTCATTTTTTCTTTATTTACATACCAACCACAGTTTCCCCTCCCTCCTCTCCTCCCATTCCCTCCCCCAACCTTCCTTCTATCTCCTATCCACTCCTCCTCCCTCTCCATTCAGATGGGTAATGTCTCCCTCTGGAATCAACAAAGCATGGCATATCAAGTTGCAGCAGGACCAAGCTCCTCCTCCCTGGATCAAGGCTGAACAAGGCACCCTACAATAGGGAATAGGTTCCAAAGAGCCAGCTCATGCATCAAGGAAAGGTCCTGGTGTCAGTGCTAGGGGCTCCACAAAAGATCGAGCTACACAACTGTCACCCAGATGCAGAGGGCCTAGGTCAGTCCCATGCCAGCTTTCTAGCTGTCGATCCAAAGTTCATGAGCTCCCACAAGCTCAGGATAGCTGTCTCTGTGGATTTTCCGGTCATGATCTTGATGCCCCCTTTTTCATATAATCCCTCCACCCTCTCTTCAACTGGACTCCTGGAGCTCAGCTCAGTGCTTGGCTGTGGATCTCTACTTCTGCTTTCATCAGATACTGGATGAAGGATTTATGACAATTAGGTTGTTCACCAATCTGATTACCAGGATAGGCCAGTTCAGGCACACTCTGCACTATTGCTAGGAGTCTTAGTGGGAGTCATCCTTGTGGTTTCCAGGGAGTTTCACTGGCACCAGGTTTCTCTCTAGCCCCATAATGCCCCCCTCAATTAAGATGTCTTTAATTACTCTCCCCCTGCATCTCATCCCCAATGCCACCATCCTGATCCCTCATGTTCCCATCCCCCGATACCCCCCACCCCCAATTTACCCAGAAGATCTTATCTATTTCCTCTTCCCTGAAAGATCCATGCATCTGTCTTAAGGTCCTCCTTGTTAGCTAGCTTCTCTGGGGCTAAGGATTGTAGTCTGTTTATCCTTTGCTTTACAGCTAATATCCACATATGAGTCAGTACATACTATGTTTGTCCTTCTGGGTCTGGGTTACCTCACTCAGGATGATTTTTTTTTCTATTTCTATTCATTTGCTTGTAAATTTCATGATGTCATTGATTTTCCCTGCTGAGTAATACTCCATTGTACAGAAATACCACATTTTCTTTATTCATTCTTTGATTGAGGGGCATCTAGGTTATTTCCAGGTGTTGGCTATTATGAATAATGCTGCTATGAATATAGTTGAACAAGTGTCCTTGTATTGAGCATTCCTTGGGTATATGCTTAAGAGTGGAATAGCTGGGTCTTGAAATAAATTGATTCCCAATTTTCTGAGAAACTACCATACTGATTTCCAAAGTGGCTGTACAAGTTTGCACTCCCACCAGCAGTAAAGGAGTGTACCTGCACATCCTCTTCCACATAGGCTGTCATTAGCGTTTTTTTGATCTTGGCCATTCTGACAGGTGTAAGATGGTATCTCAGATTCATTTTGATTTTCATTTCCCTGATAGCTAAGGACGATGAACACTTCTCTAAGTGTATTTTGGCCATTTGAGATTCTTCTGTTGAGAATTCTCTGTTTAAATCTGTACCCGATTTTTTAATTGGATTATTTGGTATTTTGATGTCTAGTTTCTTGAGTTCTTTATATAATTTTGGGTATCAGTCCTCTGTCAGATGTGGGGTTGGTAAAAATCTTCTCCCATTCTGTAGGCTGCTATTTTGTCTTATTGACAGTGTCTTTTGCCTTACAGAGGCTTTTCAGTTTCAAGAGGTCCCTGGCGCCCAACGTGTTGGCAAGAGTTCCCACCTAAAACCTGAGAAAAAAGATTCTAAAACGGAGCTAAAAACAGTTCCTAGTTGTTTCTCTCAAGTTAGTGGCAGCCTGCGTGTTTGAGCTGCTATGGCGGGTTTCTGGTGTGTGCGCTCGACCTGCAGTTTGGCGGGAATGAGGCCTCCGCAAGTGGCACTTTAAGCTGCATCGTGGATTTAGCCTTTGCTAGTACAAAACAAAAAAAGAGGTTTCTGGGCTACATGCTACTTTGATAGACCCACTATTTCTGAGAGTTGATAGTGAAGATGCCGGTAAGCCACGAGCCACGTGGCAAGGTACAGATTTATGGAAATGGATTAATTTAAGCTGTAAGAACAGTTAGCAAGAAGCCTGCCACTTATATTGTAAGTCTCTGTGTTTACTTGGTTGGGTCTGAGCGGCTGTGGGACTGGTGGGTGACAAAGATTTGTCCTGACTGTGGGCAAGGCAGGAAAACTCTAGCTACAGGTCCCATTTATTAATTATAGATCTCATAATATAGATAGTGCTCCTGGCATTGTATTCAGGAAATAGTCTCCTACTCCAGTGTGTTCAAGGCTACTTTCCACTTTCTCTTCTATCAACTTCAGTATAATTGGGTTTGTGTTGAGGTCTTTGATTCACTTGGACCTGAGTATTGTGCAGGGCAATAGATATGGATCTATTTGCATTCTTCTACATGCCACCATCCAGTTATGCTAGCACCATTTGTTGAAGATGCTTTCTTTTTTCCATTGTATATTTTTGGCCTCTTTGTTAAAAATCAGGTGTTCACAGGTGTGTGGATTTATGTCAGTGTCTTCTATTCAATTCCCTTGATCCATGTGTCTGTTTTTATGCCAATATCAAACTGTTTTTAATAGTATAGCTCTATAGTAGAGCTTGAAGTCAAAGATGGTAATACCTTCAGAAGTTCCTTTATTGTACAGGATTGTTTTAGCTATCCTGGGTTTTTTGTTTTTCTATATTAAGGTGAGAATTGTTCTTTCAATGTCTGAGAAGAATTGTGTTGAGATTTTGATGAGCATTACATTTGATGTCAATTGCTTTTGGTAAAATTGCCATTTTTACTATTTTAATCCTACGAAGTCATGAGCATGAAAGATCTTTCCATTTTCTGATCTTTTCCCTATTTTTTTCTTCAAAGACTTAAAATTCTTGTCATATAGGTCTTTCACTTGTTTAGTTAGAATTACCCCAAGATATTTTATGTTATTTGTGGCTATTGTAAAGGGTATTGTTTCCCTTATTTCTTTCTCAGCCAATTTATCATTTAGACTTTTGGTGCAAAATCACATTTGAAACTATTGGGTTAGACTTTTGGTGCAGAATCACAACCTGCTGACAGGATTATCTAGATATCTACAAGGGCCACAAACCACAGAGAGAATGTCTGCAGGAGCATCTGGATCTTGTTAAACTTTACTGTTCTGTTTCTTTCTTTTTTTTTTTTTTTTTTTTTTTTTGGTTTTTCGAGACAGGGTTTCTCTGTGTAGCTTTGTGCCTTTCCTGGGACTCACTTGGTAGTCCAGGCTGGCCTCGAACTCACAGAGATCTGCCTGGCTCTGCCTCCCGGGTGCTGGGATTAAAGGCGTGCACCACCACCACTCGGCTCTGTCCTGTTTCTTAATTGACTGCTTCTAGGGTATCTGAGTTGTCATGACACATTCCTGAGGTTCTTCCTGGAACTGAGTATGGCCTCCAGTCACCAGGTGGCCTAAGATGGTGGCCCTTTCCTAAGATGGAGTCTATAAAGTCAAATCTAGGCCTTTATATTGCCTTCACATTCCCCTACTTCACAAGTACTAATAACAAGACTCAGCCATGAGTCCTACCTGTCCAGAAGTTCAAGGGTATTGGGACCCAAGTATTACCAGCTAACAGATTTTTCTAGGGCAAGATGTATTCTCTTCTGGAACTTCCAGCTTCATCTCTTCTAGCTCACATTGGGGTGTCATTGTTAGGGCCCCCAAAAAAGGCTGAAAAGCTTGTCAAAGGCTAAGCAATGGGGCATCTGCCAGAAGCATGTGGCTATCTGACTCTGCAGAGACAGGGAACAATCACATTGGCTGGGCTAGTCCATGTCAGCTTTTAGCAAGTCCAGAGCTCATAGTCATCTGGAGCAGGATAGTCAGAAACTGTAGCTTGGAGGTGTCTGCCAGCCAAGTGAAAACCTGTTGAAAAATATTTAAACTAGAAACAGAAGTTAAAATTTATGAACTTATTTGGTTTCACATTCTTAGTAACTAGGAAGATCAGGAGTCCTGAGACCAGGAGAGAGAAAAAAAATACTATCCTTAGGAATAGACAAGTGGAGAAAATTTAAGCTGTTCTTCTCTGGAGTCCTAACCTCTGTGAAGTGGATCTAGGTTTTATGACTCTTTTAATCCTCTGAGGCCTACATGAACTATCTTACAAAATGACATAAAAGCTTTAGATATATTAGTATTACCAATCTGTACTGAAATCCATATCATAGACAAAGCAGGTGATAGGTATCTGTAAAACAGCAGAAGTGGACTCATACCTTTGT
This sequence comes from Peromyscus eremicus, assembly GCF_949786415.1. Lineage (NCBI taxonomy): Eukaryota > Metazoa > Chordata > Mammalia > Rodentia > Cricetidae > Peromyscus > Peromyscus eremicus. The sequence continues at coordinate 199,247,077 of NC_081416.1, forward strand.
GTCCCAACAAAAACTACAGATTTGTGTTAAAAGCTTGTGCATTTTCCTTCTGTCCAGAGAGCCAGGTATAATTTAGACAGAGTTTTTTGGCCTGATGAGAAACACTTTTAAGTTTATATTTAGAAGACAATCAAAATGAATCTAAAATGTTGAGCTTATGACTGAACAGTAAGTAGTCATTGCTCTACCAGCTTATCAGAACTCTATTAAATATTAAGCTCTGAACTGTTATGCTGTGGGATGGTCTGTATGTCAAATTACTCTGATTGGTCAATAAATAAAACACAGATTGGCCAGTGACTAGGCAGGAAATATAGGTGGGGCTAACAGAGAGAAGAAAAGAAAGAACAGGACGGCGGAAGGAGTCACTGCCAGCTGCCACCATGACTAGCAACATGTGAAGATGCCGGTAAGCCATGAGCCACGTGGCAAGGTACAGATTTATGGCAATGGATTAATTTAAGCTGTAAGAACAGTTAACAAGAAGCCTGCCACAGACATACAATTTGTAAGCAATATAAGTCTCTGTGTTTACTGGTTGGGTCTGAGTGGCTGTGGGACTGGCAGGTGTCAGAGATTTGTCCTGACTGTGGGCCAGGCAGGAAAACTCTAGCTACACTGTTATACCATAGAAGGGGAGAGAAATCTGAAACACTTCTCATAATCTAAATCATTTATTTATCTCTTTACAAATTGCATTTATATCTTAAATCATTTTCTGAGATCCTCAAAGCTTATAAGCTTTATATATATTAATGCATTTTCTTAAAAATGAGCTAACAAGCTGGCTATAGCCTTGCAAAAGGATCTAGTTGTCTGATGCTGTCAAGCTGACAAAGTTATAGACACAAGTATCAGAACAGCATCAATCTTCTTTGGCCAACAGGCCCATAAGGTAGAGTTTTTCCTGTGAAAGAGGGACACTAGGGAAACACTGACTTTACTTTGACTAGGCAAAAGGGGTGCAACCAATTTTTAGTGTCCTTCTGCTTGTCTACAGTCTGAGCTGGATCCTGGTGGCAGACATTGCATTGGGGGCATCTTGCCCAGTGGTCATCATTGCCATAATCCAGGTAGAGATGTTATGGTGTCCTGTACATAATCTTCTTTGGAGACCTTGTGTCACTGCTAGGATCTGGAAGTATGTCTGATATAATAAGCTTTTAGATCAACATTTTAAATGACATATTGTTCAGATCTCTGAAGTATGAGGGCTGTCCAGATATATCTGAATAGACAAACTGAAAACATATGTAAGGTACTGAGTAAAGCTTATCCTTGCAATGAACTACATCGGTACTTAGCATGACTATAGTTAAAGAACTTGATTATTTATAAGGTGACTATTTACTTATATTCGCTAACAGTCTACAATAAGTAGCCTTAAAAACAATGATTTTGAATTGAAGCTCTTCTAGTATCAAATATGGGTTCAGTAAAAAAATAAATAAGTAAATATTTAAAACATTTGTATGACTCAGTTTATCCAAACAGTTTAAGCTTAACAAATTTAGCAAAGACAAAGAGACTAAGCATACATTCTTAAGCCTGAATGGACCTTGAGTAAGGAAAAATATTCTCAAAGTCACTGGTTCTCCACTTTCTCAATGCTGTTCCATAACTTTAGTTTTGCCATTGTTATGAATCTCAATGTAAACATCTGACATGCAGGTGGTCCTAGGCTACCCCTGTAAAAATATTTTTTCAACCCCCAAAGGGTCAAGAATCATGGAGTCAGAAGCTGTTCCAAGCCCTTTGCCTAGGTCACTGTCTTGCTACATCACAAGATATGAACATTTCAGTTCCTGGTGACTATCACTTCAGTGGTTCTTACATTACAAAGCTTAGCTGCCAGAGAAAGGTACATTCTTGCATATAAAAGCATTGAGGTGCAGCTTTAATATTTATCAAATACTTTATATATTAAACACTTGTAGCTGTTTATTTAAATTCTTTTTAATAATAATAACTTGGCAAAGACATAAGTACTTAGGTGTAAATCTCCAAGTTAGCTTTGTTAACCTGAATAGAGCTTTATAACCTCTAGTAAAAGATGGCTGCCAGCCACATGGTTGTCTATGAGGTCAACAGCCAAGATGGAGGAAAGCCATATGGTTGCTGTTTGAAACATGTTATTCTAAACAACAATTACTTGCACACATACACACAGTTGGATCCGAGTTATACACAGATACATACAGTTAAAGTAACCTATATTCACACTTAGAGTAAAAACCAAGTCACATATGTGTCCACATACATACATGTATATATCTCCATTTTTAACAAAAACGGTTTGCAGAATCATCAGCTAATTTAAATGAAAATCAGCCAGAATTAACTTTTAAATTCAGTGTTTTCAGGTATAAGAAACCAGAACAAACGGTTCACATCACACCCCCTCTGACCTTCTACAGCCTCCTATGTACTCTCATTCCGTTCCTTTGATTCCTTAGACATTTACTTCAAACAAATTTCTCTCTTCCCTTTTTAAACACAGAAACTCTTATCAAAGTCTTTCTTCCGATTTCCCTCAGTAGTCTAGAACATATTGTAAAGCTACTATAATAGAAATACATGCATATATCATAACAAGAATAACTCTAAATTTGCATCAACACTGTAATGGTGTGCAGAATCTATTGGATCTAAATGATCAAGACAGCCCAGCTATAGCATTATAATATAGCCACCATAGCTTAGCAACCAGAGGCAGTGAGATTCCATTCCACCTTTGGAGCCAAATCTTGGTCAGGTTTGGCAGGCAGCCCTCAGGGCAGGTCTGGGGGCCCCACCCATCAGCATGGGAGAGGAAGGGCACAGTGTGCAGCATGGGGACAAAAGACTGTTGTTAAACTTGGATTCTCAACTGCACAAGAATGGCAGACTGGAAGGGACTCCATGCCCCAGCCGGGGCCCCTCTGGGGCTGTGACACCAGAGGGACAGTTCTCCATCAGCCCTGAGTTCCACATCATGTCTGGGTCAGGCATGCTCCAAGCTACACAAGTGCTCTGCACTACTCCACCCTTTGGCTCCCCAAGCAAGCAGGGGCCTTGCCCTGAACCTGCCATGTGTGGGCCCTGCAGTGTACACAGCCTGCTCTAGCTCCTGGCCATTCAGCAGTGCCCCAGGTCCTTGCAGTAGTCTCTGGGCTGCCCTGGAAGTGCCCACCCATTTGCCACACCACAACAATGTGCTCCCAGCCTGCCACAGCCTGTGTTCCTGGTCAGAGAGCAAGGAAGTGATGGAGACTAAGTACTCTTAGTCTGTCCCAGTTCAACCAAAGGGGCCCTCTGTCCCTTCTGCTGGCTATTCAGCTCCAAAGGCTGTCCACAGGAGTCACAATGCACACACAAGCCCAGGCATAAAACATTCATACTGTGGCCACAATTCTCACACATTCACACATTCATGTAGGTAGGACATACCAACAGAAAGGCAAACAATTTTCCCAGGGAAACAGTGTCAACTGGCTACAAACAGATATGGGACACTCTGCCCCACTACAGATCTGAGGTCCTCTGTCCTCCTCAATCAGATATGGAGGGGTCTCCACCCTACTACAGATAAACAGATGTGGAGTTCTCCACCCCCTCTACTGGGGTCTGAAACGTCTTTCAGCCCTTTGTAATCATGATCCTCAGGCCCTTGTAATCATGATCCTCAGGCACATGCACCCCTTAACCATTGCTGATCACAATCATTGACTTAGGCATGCCACATAAACAAAAGTGAACACAGACAAACAGGACAGACAGACACTTAGAGACACACTTACCCCCCAGTCCAGAGTTCAAATTACATGCCTTGGCATCTTGGGATTGGATAGAAGGGATAGAAGGGATAGAAACTATTGTTCTAGACTTTTGGCATGAAACCACATTTGAAACTATTAGGTTAGATTTTTGGCACAGAACCACAACCTGCTGACAGGATTATCTAGATGTCTGCAAGATCCATTGTTATTTATTAAGCAGCAGTGTTTCCTGTGCGAGAGAAACCGTGAGGCACAACAAAACCCACTATAAGAGTTTATTAAGGGAAAAGAATAGAAAAGATGTGCATTGGCCTATGGAATGACCACACAGAAAGAGTGAGAAGAAATAGGTGGAACCCAATCTTATAGTCCCCCCCACACCCTGCACATGTACATTGAGCTTATGTAGTTACACCACACATGGGCATAGATTATGTGATCACACTGCATGTAGATTACATGATCAAGCAGCACACAGATTACATAGGACATAAGGCCCTAGGATGACTGAGCATCTTGCCTGGCTACTGGACAGTGCATATGCAGTCATGTAGCTGGGGAAGTGGATAGGAATTCCAAATTCCAAACTTCTTGTTCTTATAAAAAAAAATGGCAAGAGAATGGGAATGGGGGTGCCGTGTCTCCTGAAACTGCTTCCAGCTGACTCAGTGGACATCAGTCAACTTTTGGGGGTAGGGAAGTGGATTTTTAAGGTAGCCAGACGTCCTGAGGTAGTTGATTATCCTCCACTGCTTTAGTAATCATCCATCACCTTTTGCTGCTTTGGGCTCAGCAGAATCATCTGTTGCCACTTGGATCTGACTGTTTGGGTCTGACAAGGTGCTGACAAGGCAGAAGAGAAAGTTTAGAAAAAATTTTACCTTGGGGGGAGTCCCCAGTAGACCCCAGGGTGAGGGATGGGGGTCCCAGGACCAGGAAAGTTTGAATTATATTTATCTGAAGTGGATCTGTCTTGTCCAGAGCTCAGAAGAATTTTTAAGCATAGTAAGAGGCAGCCCCAGGGAATTTAAAATCTTGAGATGGTAGCCATGATATAATGTTTGGTACTCTGCTATCAGAATTTTATTGGTTAGTGTTAGCAAGAGAGAGAGAAATCTGGAACATGTTTTTTGTTTGTTTGTTTGTTTTTGTTTTTTTTCTGAGATGGTCATAAATGACAGGCTTAAGTCCCTTAAGGCTCTGGAGTGAGAGAGAGTACTGAGCTTGGGTAATGTATCTGGTGGGGTCCTGCAACTGGATAATAATAGGGGGATGGTGCCTAGCAATAGAAGGATTTTGGTTGTCCCAGACTGTGGGGTCTACTTGAGAAGCTGGCAAGGGAAATGAAATGTTAGAGTTAGTAGGCTGGGTGGCTAGGAGGAGGAGGAGAGGAGCTGCTGATGAGTCTGGGGTAAGGCAAATGGGGTTAGCAAACAAAATAAAAGCTCCTGCCACAGCTAGAAAATCTCTTCCCATTAGGAGCATAGGGCAGGTTGGCACAACTAAAAATGTGTGGGTGAGAGGGATACCCCTGAAAATACAATTAAGTGGTAGGATCTGGTGATGTAGGTAAGGCTGTCCCAATACCCCAAAGATAGGGAGACGAGAAGGAGATTTGGGACCCCAAATTCCCTCAGGACTTCAGTATCCAAAAGGAAGGAAATGGATCACCCCAATACTGTAATGGCTACCCTAGCTTCCTTGTGAGAGATGGCTGTTGCGGGCAGGGAACAGGGCACCTTCAGTCATCTATCACCAAGCCTAGGAGATCAGCTGAAGGGTGGTCTTCATTTGATGACCCCATGTCACGAGGTGTACAGGGGCAGTCAACTGACCAATGTCCCTCTTAGTGGCGTTTTGGACAAGGCCCAGGTGGCCCATGTGAGACAAGGGAGGCAAGAGCCCAGTCATCTTTTCTACCACATTTAAAACAAGAACCTCAAGGCCTTCAAGTGGCTAGTTGGGAAGCATGTGCTAACATTTGGCAGTTCTGTTTGCAGGCTTTTTCATCTCTCCCATGGTATACTTTAAAAGCCACTGCTAAGACTTCTGCCTGTTGGGTCAGAGGTCCTCTCTCCAGATGCTTAAGTTTAGCCCTAATGCCAGGGAAGCTCTGTGAGATAAAACGGGCCATAAGGAGCTGTCTGCCCTCTGGGCTCTCAGGATCCAGACTAGTATATTGTAAGAGAGTCTTTGTAAGCAGTTTTAAAAAATGAGATAGATTTTCTTCCTTATCTTGAATTACATTTTTTTTTTTTTTAGCTTTTCTTAGTTTACTGGTTTGAGGACAGCCTTACAAAGACCTGCCAGGAGGGAGGTTGTAAACCAATCCCTAGTTAAAGAACCACCTGGGGTATTATAATCCCAATGTGGGTCCTGATCAGGAATTGCCTCAGCCTCGGGTGGATGGGCAGCATTAGTCTGATGAACCTCATCTGCATGTATCCTAGCCTGCTCCCAAACCTATCTGTGCTCCACAGGAAGTAGGTTATTGGAAAGGATCATGTATATATCATGAAAGGTGAAACTATAACATTGGATAATATATTGGAATTGCTTAATAAGTGAAGTAGAATTAGAGGTATAAGAGCCCAGTTTTGCCGGGTATTGGTGGTGCACACATTTAATCCCAGAACTCAGGAGGCAGAGGCAGGCGGTTCTCTGTGAGTTCAAGGCCAGCCTGATCTACAAAGTGAGTTCCAGGAAAGGCGCAAAACTACACAGAGAAACCCTGTCTCAAAAAACCAAAAGAACTCAGTTTTTTTTGTTTGTTTGTTTGTTTGTTTGTTTTAACTGAGAATGTTCCAAGAGGGAGAAAGGGATGTGAACCTTAACCCCTCCATTCACTCCAGCTTCCTCTTGCAAAGGGAGAATGGTTGCCAGGTTGCCACAGCTGGAGTTGGGTCCCTTAGCAGCTCAAGAACGAGTGATAGAAAGAATAAAGGTTGAAGCCAGAGTCAGACAGTCAGAGTGGCCCAATATCAGAGAGGGGGAGGGGGTTAGAGGAGCCGTAAGAGCAGAAGCCCGAGGAGTGGGAACGAGCAGTTAGATAGGCAGAGGTTCTTTAGCAGGGTCCAGAGCAGTAGTCAGAGATTCCTCAGGTTCAGGTTGCATAGCTAGGAGCATGTGGGCAGGAGAAAAGGAATCAAGAAGGGAGAGTTTAGAGCTGAGATAAAAGAAAGCTTGGATGTAAGGTAACTCCATTTGCCTGTTTGCTAGAAGAAGATGGATAATTCCTGTAAAATATCAGGGTCCAGCGAACCATTAGATGGCCATTTTTTTATTGTTATCTAAGAGATATTTAGACCATTTTTAGTGCATGGGTGGAAAAGCTTAGAGGTTTTTAAGTAAAGCATTAGCTGAGAGGCTTAAGAATTTCTAGAAGACATCCCAGAGAAGTGGGATTAATGGAATTGGAAGCCTTGTTTCGCATGGCTACAGCAGAAAGAAAAAAAAGTAAATAAATAAAACAAATGTGATCCAAAGGCTACAATCTCAGGTATCCCCGAGATCAAGTGAGGGCCACAGCTTATGTAGCCCGAAGACAAGGGTCCAATATCAAGAACAATATCTCAGACTGAAGTCCTGGAGAATGGCTAAAGATTTAAGCCTGCAGTGGGGCCTGACTATAGCTGATGAAGGCTGTCAACAGGGGTTCCCCCAGTCTGAAGGACACTAGAGGGACTCCAGATGATAAATGGTCATTCCCATGGGTTCAGGGAACAGTTTGCACTGGCTGGTAAAGAGAAAACTCACCAATCTAAGCAGCCAGTATTGTGTGAAATGTTCTTCAGGCCTGGCAAATGGAAAAGTGGGCAGTTGTAAGTAGAGCAAACTTCGGTACAGGATCCCAGCACAGGGTTCAGGGAAGGCCCACTTCATCTTGGCACCAATGCTATTTATTAAGCATCACTGTTTACTGTGTGAGAGCAGCCACAAGACACAACAAAACCCACTATAAGAGTTTATTAAGGGAAGAGAATAGAAAAGATGTACATAGGCCTATGGAATGACCATACAGGAAGAGAGAGAAAGAATAGGTGGAAATCACATTTACAGGAACGCCCCGCACATGCATGTATGGGCTTACATAGCTATACCACGTGTGTGCATAGATTATGTGATCATGCAGCTCACAGATTATATAGGACATAAGGCCTTAGGATGACTAAGCATCTTGCCTGGCTACTGGACAACGCACACACGGTCATGTAGCTGGGGGAGTGGCTAGGAATTCTAACAGCCATAAACTGCAGACAGAATGTCTGCAGGAGCATCTGGATCCTGTTAATGTTTACTGCCCTGTTTCTTAATTGACTGCTTCTAGGGTATCTGTTTGAGTTGTCATGGCACATTCCTGAGGTTCTTCCTGGAACTGAGTACAGCCCTGGTCACCAGGTGACCTAAGATGGTGGCCTTTCCCTAAGATGGAGTCTGTAAATTCAAGTCTAGGCCTTCGTATTGTTCTCACAGTTATATCCCCCTTTTCATTTCTGATTTTGTTAATTTGGATATTCTATCTCTGCCTTTTGGTTAGTTTGGATAAGGGTTTGTCTGTTTTGTTGATCTTCTCAAAGAACCAACTCTTTGTTTTACTGATTCTTTGTATTGTTCTCTTTGTTTCTATTTTATTGACTTCAGCCCTGAGTTTGAATATTTCCTGTCATGTATTCCTCCTGGGTGAATTTGCTTCTTTTGTTCTAGAGCTTTCAGGTGTGTTTTTAAATTGCTTGTATGAGATTTCTCCAAATTCTTTATGTAGGCATTTAGTGCTATCAACTTTCTTTAGTACTGCTTTCATTGTGTCCCATCAGTTTGGGTATTTTATGGTTTCATTTTCATTAAATTCTAGGAAGACTTTCATTTCTTTCTTTATTTTTTCCTTGACTCAGAGGTGGTTCAATTGAGAGTTGTTCCATTTCCATGAGTTTGTAGGGTTACTGTAATTTATGTTATTGTTGAAGTCTAACTTTAGTCCATGGTGGTCTGATAACATACAAAGGATTATTCCAAGTACTTTGTATCTATTGATGCTTGCTTTATGACCGAGCATGTGGTCAATCTTAGAGACGGTTCCATGGGGTGCTAAGAAGGTATATTCTTTTGTGTTTGAGTGAAGTGTTCTGCAAATATCTGTTAAGTCCATTGGAGTCATAAAATCTGTTAGTTCTGTTGTTTCTTTGTTAAGTTTCTGTCTGACCTGTCCATTGCTGAGAGTGGGGTGTTGAAGTCTCCCACTATTAATGTGTGGGGTTTGATATGTGATTTAAGCTTTAATAAAGTTTCTTTTACAAATTTACATGCCCTTGTATTTGGGGCATAGATGCTCAGAATTGAGACTTTATCTTGATGGTTTTTTCCTTTGATGAATATGAAATGTTCTTCTCCATCTCTTTTAATTGATTTTAGTTTGAAGTCTATTTTGTTTGGTATAATGATAGCTACACCAGCTTGCTTTTTAGATCCATTTAATTGGAAAATCTTGTCCTAACCCTTTACTCTGAGGTAATGTCTGTCACTGAAGTTGAGGTGTGTTTCTTGTATGCATCAGAAAGATGGATCCTGTTTTTTGTATCTATTCTGTTAGCCTGTGTCTTTTTATTGGTGAATTGAGTCCACTGATATTAAGATATATTATGGACCAGTGATTGTTAATTCCTGTTATTTTTTGTTTTGGTAGTGATGGTGGTATTGTTTCTCTTCTTTGGTTTTTGTTGTTGTGAGATTATCTATTGCCTGTGTTTTCATGGATGTAATTGAGTTGATGGATGAAAAATTGGTTTGGAGTTTTTCTTCTAGTATTTTCTGTAATGCTAGATATGTGGGTTGGCATTGTTTAAATCTGGTTTTGTCATGAAATATTTTGTTTTCTCTGTCTATGTTGATTGAAAGTTTTGCTGGGTATAGTAGTCTGGGCTGGCATCCATGGTCCCTTAGTATCTGTAAAACATCTGTCCAGGACCTTCTGGTTTTTAGAGTCTCCAATGAGAAGTCAGGTATAATTCTGATAGGTCTGCCTTTATATGTTACTTGGCATTTTTCCTTTGCAGCTCTTAAAATTCTTTCTTTATTCTGTATGTTTAGTGTTTTGATTATTATGTGGCAAGGGGATTTGTTTTTGGGTCCAGCCTATTTGGTAATCTGTAAGTTTCTTATATCTTTATAGGCATATCCTTCTTTAGGTTGGGAAAGTTTTCTTCTGTGATTTTGTTGAATATATTTTATGTGCCTTTGAGCTGGTATTCTTCTCCTTCTTCTACCTCTATTTTTCTTAGGTTTGGTCTTTTCATGGTATCCGAGATTTTCTGGATGTTTTGTGTTAGGAATTTATTGGATCTAACATTTTCTTTGACTGATGAATATATTTCCTCTATTGTATCTTCAACTCCTGAATTTCTCTTTTCCATCTCTTGTATCTGTTGGTGATGCTTACATCTGTAATCCTGTTCATTTTCCATCTCCAGGATTCCCTTGGTTTGTGTTTTCTTTATTGTTTCTGTTTCCTTCACCCTATTGATTGTTTTTTCTTGGCTTTCTTGCTTTCATTAAGTAATTTATTGATTTATTCCAATTTTTTGTTTGTCTTTTTCTTGACTTCTTTAAGGAAAATTTTCATTTCCTCTTTAAGAGCCTCTATCATCTTCATTAAGTAATTTTTTAGTTTGTTTCTTGTGGTTTAGCAGCATTGGAATGTTCAGGTTTTGATGCTCTGAGATTATTGGGTTCTGGTGGTACCATATTGCTTGCTCAGTTGTTGAACGTATTCTTACACTGGCATTTACTCGCATCTTCCAACTGTGCCTGTGCCTGTTCTTCCAACTGTTGTGATTTGCACCTAGGCCTATGTAGTCTGCTGTTTTTCCAATTGATGTGGCTTTTGCATGTATCTATGTAGTCTGCTGGGGTTGTGGGGGGTGGCCATAGGGAGGGTATTCAGATGTTTGGGGTTGGGTGGCAGAGTGGGTCTTGGCAGGACAGCATCCAGTGGGTGGCCAGGGTGGGTTGCAGCCTGGAGGCAGGTATCTTACCTGCTTACAGGCTGCTCAAGCCAGTAGCAGAGCAGTGGAATTCCGCCAATGGTTGGGGCAGGGTCCAGCTGCCTTGCTAATAGTGGGATGTGAATTGGAGTGGCACAGAATGTGCCCTGGGGTTTAGTTAGGGTCTGGACTTTGGGGCAGTCCAGCTGTGAGGCCAGTCACTCACCAGTTTTTCCAACTGGTGTGGTTTGTGTCTATGCCTATGTAGTCTGCTGGGTTTGTGGGGGAGGGCTGGCCACAGAGAGGATGTTTACGTTCTTGTGGTTGGGTGGCAGAATGCATCTTGGTGGGAAAGTGTCTAGGGTAGGCACACAACCTGGAGGTAGGTATCTCATCTGCCTGCATGCTGGTAAGGACTGCAGCAGAGCAGTCACATTCATGTTTTTTGTAACCCTAATCTTCTGCTGTGACTTCTGCATAACACTTGGAAGCTGCTTTTTCTACAATGTGGATTTCAGTACAGATTACAAACAGCAATAATGCTAATATCTCTTCTTCTAAACAAAAAATCCATGTAAGCTTAAGGGAATCATAAGATTTGGATCCATCTCTCACAGGCCAAAGGACTCCAAATAAGTACAGCCTAGGTTTCCCCACTTCACTATTCTTGAGGGTATAATTCTCTCTTCTATGGTCTTGGGACTCCTCCTCTCCCCCCAACTACCAGGACAATGGTCCTGAAAATTCCAAATATATGATTTTCCTCTAAGTTTCTGAACTTTATCTTATGTCCCTAGTCTATATCTCCTTCAACATATTTCCACTTAGCTGACAGATACCATCCAGGAATCAGCTACAGTTTAAAAACTACCCCAAATGGCTCTAAGTCATGGACTTGCTGAAAACTGATGTGAATCAGTCCAGACAATGTGATAGCTCCCTGTCTCTTCAGCTCTGTCAGAAAACAATATGCTTCTCATGAATGCTCCATGTCCTGAATTCCCTCCTGGCCTTTGACTAGCATTCCAGCCTTCCTGGTCCCTGGTATCAAAGTCTTAACATCAGCAGGAGGCAGTTACAGAAGACAGCACATTGCCCCTTATCCTCTACAAAAGGCTGGAGTATTAGGTCCAAATGAAACTCTCTGGCATAGAGGACAAAATGACTACCCATATAGTGCCTATTGGCATACTAGGAAAGGTACCTGGTAAGACCAAATAGACACAAATCTATAAACATATGGATTTGTTAGCTGAAATAGTTCTACAATATGCTAGGATGCTTGACATGCCTTATGCAGGGCAAGGAGGTTACTATGCATCTTTAAAAATTATTGTTTCTATGAAAACCATTTGAAAACCATTAGAGAAATCAGCAAGTATTTGATCTATTAACAGCAGAGAAGGAGGAGTGTGGTCTTTGCCTCTTCCACGGGGAGAAATACTTCTTTTATGTTAACCAAGTAAAGGACAAGATCCAACAACTACAGACATATCTCCAAAATAGTAACAAACAGCTCGATGCTAATAGAGTATTGACAGTCCAATATAGAATGGGATACTGCCCTCCTAACCCCCCTTCTCCTTTTCCTAACCTGTAGTCAGAAGTTTTCCTGTGTCTTGCCTGTCCCACAGCTGCTTAGACAAGTAAACACACAGAGGCTTATATTATTTACAAACTGTATCACCTAATGGCTCAGGCATCTCACTAGCTAGCTAACTTAACCCATTTCTATTAATCTACACATTGCCACATGGCCATAGTTTACCAGTATTTTCACATCTTCCTTCTCCTGGTGGCAACTGGCATTTCCTCTCTGCCTGTGCCTCTCCTTTTCCTGTCTCTGTCCTGGCCTATGTATATTTTTACATATAATGTAAACAATTTAGATGTTTATTCCATCTGAATCTGTTTTATTGTGAATCTATTGCTTTAAACTGTAGTGTGGCTAGGGCAGAAGCAGTAGCCTTGGTGCTGACTCCTCAGATTCCCAATATGGCAGAGGTAATTCACCACCAGCTCTGGGAACCATGTTGTCTGCTGACTCTAGGAGGCAGTGAGTCCCTGCCTCCATCCAGCAATGTGTAGCCCAGAAACCTCTTTTGTTGTTGTTGTTGTTGCTTGTACTAACAAAAGCTAAATCCACCAACCAGTGCACTTCATGTCTTGGAGAAACCTCTGTGTACCTCAGCAGGAGTCTGCCATGCTGTAGCTCAAGCCTGCACACCATGAATTTGCCATGGCCAGGGGACATATCATTGTACCTTGGCCCATCATGAGTGGCATGAACTAGGAAGGTGCTCTTAGCTACATTTATAATGTCTTCTTAAGCTCTTTCAGGTGTTGGGTGGAAACTCTTGCCCCACATTGGGCACCATTTGTAGTCAGAAGGTTTCTCCGGTCCTGGCCAGCCCACAGTTCCACAGCCACTTATAAAATAATTACCCAGAGGCTTATATTCTTCCCAATTGCATGGCCTATGGCAGAATTCTTGCTAGCTAGCTCTTATAACTTAACCCATTTCTATTAATCTGTATTTTGTCACATGCCCATGGCTTTACCGGTCTGCTGGCATCTTGCTTCTCCTTTGGCACTGGCTGGCTTCTCTTCCCCTCTCCTTTCTTCTTCCTGTCTCTTTCTGTATTTCCTGCCTGCCTCTAAGCTGCCTTGCCATAGGCCAAAACAGCTTTATTTATCAACCAATCAGAGTGACATATATTCACAGCATACAGAAAGACATCCCACAGCACTAACCCTACTAATTGCTCCCTGTTTTATAAACTTCTTATTTAGACTGCTTTGACAACAGATTCAAAAGTTTTTTAAACAGACCTTTAATCAGTTGTTATTACAGGATTATCATCCCCTGGATACAGAATCAGAGGCCCATGACTCCTAATATGCCCTGAAGGTGAAGATCAAGCTTCCCCCAATGACTTCAACACCTCTGTACAAAAGGAAGTAGTCTAACATATCCCTCATTCCTAAACCATGATTAGATATCAAGAATAAACAAAAAGGTAGGAATTATGTTAATAAGCCAGTGGAAAATCAACTTGCCCTTGACTATCTCCAAACTCAGGACTCATAAATCTCCACTCTCTTTTCATGACTCATCATCCATGTTAAATACATTGTGTATTGTGTTCAAGTGGCTGTCTTTGAGTCATTCCTGCTCCTGTAAGTAACCCCAATAAAGTTGTTAGTTTGCCAAGTTGAACTTTGGTACACTTGATAATAATTTATAATTTGATCTGTCATTGGAACCCTATCTGGGCTCGTGTTTATTTCATACCCCCAGAAAATTCTCGCACAACATTCCTAAGTTAATTTTCCCCACCTTCTTCAAGCAGGAGGCATCAGTCTCCATGCTGAGATGCTTGCATTACGGGAAGTTAAATGTGGGTAATTTCTTCCTTTTCTGCTAAAAGAAGGTGTTCTGGTTTCTGGGTTTGTTTCTTTAGTTTTATAAACATTGTGTATTGTGCATATAGATTATAAGTTTTGTATAAATACAGGGATGATATTGTCCATGGTGAGATATTATTCATCTGCCCTTTTGCTCCATCATCTACTTAAAACTTAACTGATTATAATAATTGCATTTATGAGACAGTATGACAACTCAATATATGTAGACAATATGATGTTCAAATCAATCCATTGATTTATTTATTACCTCAAAAATTGATTGCTTACTTGTTATTGGTGTGATAGTCTCAGTTGCCAACTTGATGCATTCCAGAATCACCTGGGAAGAGAAAAACACTTAGTTGTTATCCTGTGGGCATGTGTATATGGAAAGGTCCATACATCATGGATGACACCATTCCTTGGCTTTGTATCCTGTAATGCATTAGTAAAGAAAGTGATATTAGCATTAAGTTTGCACACATTTATTATTCTGTGCTCAGGATTGTGGATGTTATATGGCTAGTTGTCTTAAACTCCTACAACTGTGACTTCTCCACAGTGATAGGCTACAACCTAGAATTGGAAACAAAACTAAACCTTTTCTCTTCTAAGTTACTTTTTGTCATGGTATTTTATTGCAGCAACAGAAGTGAACCTAGGACAATTGGAATAATTAAACTCTCCATTATGAGCTTTTTTGAAATATACAATTACCTGTTACTAACTAAGAAGGCCAGGCAAATACCATGACAGGCTTCTAATAACTCTTTTAAAATCAAGGCCTCAATTCCTGTCTCTTGAAACTGGACAGACAATTTCTGAAGAAGCCATGAACAAAGGGCAATCAATGACCAATGCTCCCAACAAGGATGAGGGGGATTGCACATACCAGGCCTAAGCCAGCCCTCTCAGTATCTCAAGGAAATAACCAACTAAAGACAGAGCCTAGGACTTGTTCAAACTTGCCCAAAAATGGAAAAACTATAACTTTAGCCAACACCTGCTAGCCCTAACCAATCTGGAATGTCCTAATGTGATTGTCACTCACATAAGCCGATCTTAGATAGAATGACCTCAATGCCTTTAGAATTCTTTAGCTATGTATACTGCAAACTTCTCTCAGGGTTGCCATTTTGCCTTTGTGTTGGATGTGAGGCCCCAGCATGCTGGAACTTTTCACTCTCAAGAATTAAATGCTCTTGTTGATTGCATACATGTCTGGTGGTCTTTTGTGGGTCTTCCTGTGGACTCTAACACAAACCACTATGCTGTAGCATGTTAAAATGATCTCCCTGAACTAACTATATCCTTGTACTCATGATGCATCTTCTTCCACTCACTTTTCCCCAGATTTTGCTGGCTTTTATTCTAATATTTTCTCTATGACATGTACCTTTTAAACTTTCATATGTGAGAATAAAATCTGTGCCTAATTTCAATTAGCATTATGTCTTTCAGGATCACTCATGTTGCCTCAAATTACAGAACTGCATTCTTTATTACAACTGAAGAGTATCTTGCTGTGTGTATATGTATCACCTTTGCTTCATTCAGCTTTTAATGCAATTGAGACTTTAATAGCTAAGGCACTATTGAATAGCACAGTTAAGCATACAGATATGCACCTGAAGTACAAAAGGAGTCCATAAACGCAATGATATGGTTGAAGTTATTTGATATTTTCAAGACCAGACCAAGTACATGAAAGCATCTGAAAATATTACATCTGCTCTATGTTCAGTGTAGAGCAGTTAGATGATATTTTGGAGGCAAGACCAGGACTAAAAGGGAGGGAAATAGCGTGGGAGATTATTGTAGCCATCCCCAGGTAAGTGTGTTTCCTGTGGAGAATGATCTACAGAAGCTGTCCTTTTAGTTTCAAGTGTGAGTTTATTAAGTATGGATCATGCAAAAGTAAAAGAGCAAATAGCAAGTAGCAGATAAACATCAAAATATTGAACACTTACAGCATCCAGAAGAAATGACTGGAGTAGCTTGATTGAAAAATAGCTAAAGTAAAATTAAATTAGAACCTCACAATATCTAGTAGAAATGATTGGGGAAGCCCTACTGAGAGTCACCCTGGAGCTCCTAACAGAGATTTCTAAACAGAGTAGGTCATTCTCCTTGGATAAGTTTCTGGCTTCTCTTTGCTACCACAGGCATTTCCATACCATGGGTAAACAAGAGTACCCTCTGTTTGAAATGTTTGATTTCTGGCTCTTCTC
Source organism: Peromyscus eremicus (assembly GCF_949786415.1). Classification (NCBI taxonomy): domain Eukaryota; kingdom Metazoa; phylum Chordata; class Mammalia; order Rodentia; family Cricetidae; genus Peromyscus; species Peromyscus eremicus. The sequence goes on from NC_081416.1 coordinate 199,263,454, forward strand.
AGAGGTACAGTGTTTTCAACACTCTTAGCTGTTTGCTGTTCCTTGTTACGGAGGCAAGGAGCCAACATATCCCAGACTGGGAGTTTTGGCAGGTATTGAAGTAAACATACTTGAGTCTGAGATAATGTAGCTTGCTTGGTCCTCAGAGTCAGCTCTCAGGAAGCACAAACAGCACATGGCAATTCACCAAGATAATTTATATTACAGAAGTGATAAAGCCTGACCCAATGGGAACATGAGTGAGAGCTTAAAAGGGAAACATGGACAGGATAATCTGATTTGTAAGAAAGAGATTCAAAAGTAGAATGTTTGGACCTGGGTGATGGGGAGAATGATCACTCTGCTGGAAGAACCACAAAGGGTTTAAAGACTATAAGATTTGAGAAGAAAGAATAATGCACTTTTATCTTTAGACATATGGTCCATCTTCCCCATTCAGTGGATACTTTGTCACTCATAACAATCAGTAATACACTGATAGTCAACAAAGAAAGGTATTGGTGGTAAAATCCTATTCATTTTGTCCTACAGCTAAGCGCAGCGCAACCTTCCACATCTCTAACAACCTTTAAAAGGTTTCTTTCTTAATGACACATGTTTTATTAGGGAGGAATCTGTACCAGCTTCATCCCAAAAGCACTAAAGTGGAAGCAGCTGGTGGCACAAGGGGTGTGTGTGTGTGTGTGTGTGTGTGTGTGTGTGTGTGTGTGTGTTAGATCTGTCACTGACATTAAAAGTACACACAATGAAAAGGTTTCCAGCCTATGAAATCAAGTGTGACAGGACTATGCACCTCCAGGAGTTGGAGATAAACTGTTTCCCATTTGCCTAATCATATTATACATGGCCTACCTAGTAATTAGAGTCTACAGTATGTGTATTAATGAACACATGTGAGTTTAAAAATGTAGGTTTTGTGCCACAGTTATTGAACAATTAATTATGCAGGTGCTCCTTCCAGATGCCCTAAATTAAAATCACATTGCTATTTTGTTTATATAGACTCTCATTTTTATGTACAAATTGATTTTGAGAATCATTTTCTCTTACTATTGGAGTAAAAACCTTCATGTTCAGCATACCTCAGTCAATTTGCTTCTTGTCAGAAGTAGAAGTCCATCAGTTTGAGATGAAAAATTTGACCAACAGAAAATGAGAAAGTGGCTTTATTCCTTCACCAGTAATGATGCTGCACGTGTGTAACTCAGCCCTCCTCAGACATGTTTTGCTATGTAACAAAAAGGGATGGTGGGCAGAAGAGGAACTTAGAACTATCCAAAAGCATGGGTGATCCTCAGACTTCTGCATTGGCTGGTTCTAGTAAAGTTTTGCAAGGTCAAGGAAGGCTGGAAGAAGTAGAACCCTCCTTGGAGGGGATCAGAAGGTGAGGTGCAAATATCTCATATGTTAATAAAACTAGTTTCTTAAGCCTTTGTCTATTTGTGATATAAGTTGTTTATTTTGCCCTTTCAGAATTTCATCTTGACCTGGCTTGTCATTTTCTCTACCTTTGCTCTTCTACTTTTCACACATGTTGGATGTCATATTAACCCACTCTTGCCAGAAGTTCCTTTCTTCTGATTCTTTCCCTTTATGATATAGTCACCCATTCCATGACACAATAGAACACTCAGTTATGTTTCCTGGGCTCTCTTGACTCCAATCTTCTCAGGCCTGTTTTGCTGTGTATGCTCTGGCCTGAGTTTCCCCAGTGTGTGTGTGTGTGTGCGTGCGTGCGTGCGTGCGTGCGTGCGTGCGTGCGTGCGTGTGTGTGTGTGTGTGTGTGTAAAATAACTCACCTTTATTGAGAAAATCAACATGGTATCAAAAATCAGGTCTTACCACACCTTTAATCTCAGCACTCAGGAGGCAGAGGCAGAGGCATTGGAAGATGGATCTCTGTGAGATGGAGGCCTGCCTGGTCTCCACACAAGTTCCAGATCAGCTAGGGCTATAAGCATTACAGATCAGATGGAAAGGTATCCTGGTAGTTGGGAGCCAGGGATTACCACAAAGTCACACCACACAACAAAGCTCACACATGAGATTTATTTGGGGAGAAAAAAAAAGAGGATGCTATTTCTGCTCTATGAGAAACAGCAGGGAACTGAGCAGAAGACAGAGTTTATACAGCTTTTCTTGGGGTGGGGGTCGGGTAGGGTAGGGTGAAGCTTTCCAGTGTGGAGTTGGTGGTATTTCAAGTCCAGAGCTTGAGCTCTTTACTCTGTAGGGTGAGGACAAGTCCAGCTATTAGGGCAGTTAGAGTGTTTTGTAGGTAGAACCTGGTAATTAGAGGTCCTCAGGGGAGGGGCCTGGCCACTCATGTGCCTCCAGTGACTTACATGGGTTACATAGTGAGACTGTCTCAAAACCAAAAACCAGGTCATTAGCATTCAAATGACTGTGTTTGAACACTGAGTTCTAACATATATTAGCCGATACTGAGTGAGAAGGTGCTATTAATAGTAGTTCCATGAGGGTCAATACATACAGTTGTTTTTTTGTGTGTGTGTTTTGTTTTTCTTGTTTTTGTTTTATTTATCACAATACTGGCACATAGCCACTTCATGACTGGATATTGTTTTAGCTGACATAACTTTATTCTTGGTCTTGATGTTGCAAAATATTGAAAAGTAGCTGTATCACTGAAAAGCGCACCCCAACACTGGTGATATGTTGTTAAAGCTGTAATGCTGGGGTTCTCTGCATAGCTAGCAGGCCAATCTACAGTCCAAGAATTTCTTCTCTCTGGAGTTCGGCTGGTCAGAGTCTCCTGACTTAGTAGCTAATTGCTCCATTTTATACTGCTGGGGAGGTATACATGTACTTGAATTTCTCAGCTTTCTGTCCTCCCAGACATGTGACCTCTTGGTGACCTCCTGAGGCATGAGGGGGCCCCTCCCTCCTAGAAGGAGTGCTTCAATTCAGAGGAAGTTACCAAGGAACAGCTGAGATGGAATCAATAGCTGTAAGAAATAACCTCTGAATTCTTTACAAGTAGAATTGAAAAATGCTCTTAAATTCATTATCTGTGGAACCCTATACACCTTGACATCATTCCCATTTTACAGCGGAAGAAACTGACTATGTGACTTGTCACGAAGTTCCCACTGTGATGTTATCATTCTACTAAGGAAGGATCCCTCCTGGTGGCAGGGCACCATCTGGCCACCATGAGGTTCATAAGTGGTCAATGGATATTTAAATGTTCTTTCCCATTGATACCTTAATGTCTTAAACAAAACCCACTCAGATTAAGAGACATGCTCAAGGTTTTGATAAATTAAAAACCATGCAGCACCTAAGACCTTAGAAATTAATATGAATAAAAATAGTTTACATAACTTTTGAAAAATGTCATGAGTTGCATGCAACTTGTCCTTTTAGTAGACATATCTGAATCAGGGCTAGAGAATGGACCAATGATTAAAAGTGCTTATGGCTCTTAATTATGTTTATAGAGAACCAAGGCTGTCTTCCCTGCGTACACATCAGATAGCCTACCATCTGTAACCTCTGTTTCAGGGGATCTGGTACCCTCTACTGACCCCTTCAGGCACCAACATATATGAAGCATATGTATAATTTATTTTATGTGTATAGACCTTTTCTTTCATATGTGTATTTATCTGTATACCACGTGTGAGTTACAGAAGGTTGTGAGCCACCATGTGGGTGCTGAGAATTGAACCTAGGTCTTCTGGAAGAGCAGTGAGTGCTCTTAACTGCTGGACTAGCTCTCTAGATTCTTAGTCAACATTTTAAGGTAAAAGGTGGTCAAGAAAAAGAAGCCTGGTAAAACAGTTGCTTCTGTAGAAGTCAAATCTATCTGTAATGATCACTTTATTCTTTCTTATTGGGGAATTACCCAGATCTTAGTCTATGAACTACAGATTTAGCTATGGAAAAATAAAATTCATTTTCAAAGAACCTTTCAGCATGTGCTTGTTTGAATTGGAAATGTTTTGTTCAAAACCTTTGCTGAGAGCAGAGTGGAAAAGCTGACATCACTGTCTTGAATTCCCACAGGAACCTGAGATTTCTCCCAGCTAGGAAACATTTTCATGTATTTCTGTAAGACTAAAAAGTATCTTCTGATAGTGTTTGCTAACAAAGTTGGATTCTCAGGAAGTCTCTTCTGTGTGTAGTTAAGGTAGTAGGCAGTGGCCTCCAGTGACCAGGGGACATGTAAGCTTGCTTACTTATTAGCATGATTATTTTCTGTTTCTTCACCTAAAAATAGGAATAATGATACTTTTCATTTTCTTCCCACTAATTTCAGATTGTTGGTTATTATTTTTAGGGTCTTAATTTATATTAATAGATTATTTAAAATGTTTTGGTCTTCTATATAAAATAGAAGATTAGTGGCTCCCTCAAGTGTGAGCTAGTGAAAGACTGAATCAGAGGGAAGGACAGACTTTATCTCAGAAAAGAAAATAGAGTAAATGCACACACACACACACACACACACATACACACAAAAATACAAACACATACATACACACACAAACACATTCTTTAAAATGCAGCAAAATGTCAAATCAATAATGTAATGTTCACTAAAAATCATTTATGTGGCAATAAACTACTCAGACTAACTGTTGGAAAGGGTTGGTGTCTAAAAAAAATAGGCATCTTTAAAAATTTCAGAAAAAAATGAGATAGATCAGATACACAGCTTCCCCAGGACAGGGATTAAGCACCATTCAGCACTGCTGTTATTGAATGCTATTAGAGCTGTTGATTCAGTGCTGATATTTTATGAACAACTTCTTGTAAACAGTCTTTATAATCACAGGACCAATTATTTAACTGAAGGTATAAACAGAGGCAGGGCAATTGATAAAATAATTAGAAAAGGTGTTTTACAACCAAGCACCAGGCCAAGCTCTGGGAGTCCAGTCGAAGAGAGGGAAGAGGGATTATATGAGCAAGGGCAGGGGTCAAGATCATGGTGGAGAAATTTACAGAAACAACTGAACCAAGCTCATAGAAACTCACAAACTTTAGACTAACAGCTATGGAACCTGAATAGGACCAGACTAGACCCTCTGCATATTGAAGATAGTTGTGTAGCTTGGTCTGTCTGAGGGGCCCCTGGCAGTGTGATCAGGATCTATTCTTGATGCATGAGCTGGCTTTCTGAATCGTATTACCTATGGTCAGACACTTTGCTCACCCTTGAGGCAGCAGGGAGGGGCTGCCCTTTCTCAGTTGATTTTCTTATACAAGCCAGGACCAACTGCCCAGGGGTTGGTCACTCACTGCACCACCCACAGTGACTTGGACCCTCCCATATCAACCATGAATCAAGAAATGCCCCACAGACTTGCTTGCCTACAGGTCAATCAGATGAAGACAATTCCTCAGTTGAGGTTCCCACTTCCTACATGACTCTCGAATTTGTCAAGTTGACAAAAAAAAAAACAAAAAACAAAAAACAACTAACCATCAAAAATAGTATTTAGAATATTCAAAAATGAAAAATAGAATCAAAACACTACAAAAACTGTATGGGAACATTCTTAAACTACATATGTAAACAAAACATTATAGAGTATCTTAAAAATATAAACAGATTATGTGTGTCCTAAACATTAAACTCTCAATAATGACCGAAATTTTGACTAAAATTTACAATTCCCATGTATGAAACTATAGTTCCATACACATCTTCTAATATAGTAGGCAAAATATTTCAATGACCCCATGCCATAGTCTACAAATATTTCAGTGACCCCATGCCATTTTCCACAAATCTTTGACTATTTCTATTATGACACCATCTGACAACCTGCCTCACTTCTAAACATCAAATAACTGGTTGGCTGGTTCAAACCTAATAGTAAATGTGTTTTTTTGTAAAGATTTATTTTTATTTTTAATTGTGTGGGAGGGTGCACATTGGTACAGATGCCTATGGAGCCCCTTGGATCTGGAATTATAGGAAGTCTTGAGCCACCTAATGTGGGTGCTGGAAATCAAACTGGGATCATCTGCAAGCATTACAAGTGCTTTTAACCACTAGGCATCCCTTCAGCTCCATAGGCATGCTTTTCATGCTTCTGGCAAATGATTAAATGATTAAAACTTCCCAGAACACCCATTTGATAGGGTGCTAGAAAGCAGTCAAATTTTACTCTTGGCAGCCCAGGAGTCTCACATATTCTGCAGTCATTCTGAAAACACCACACCAGCTGCGAAGGACCAGTGTGAACCTGGCTAAATCATGTTCAAGTCAGACCACTCCATATGAATGAACCAGACCAGTCATGGAAAGCAGGGCTCCAAGACAGAGACAACCCTGGGTAAATACAGGATGATCCTGCAGCTATCTTTATCCAAGCCAGAGAACTTTCTCAGCCTCAGCAGAATATTTGTGCCTAGAGTTGGCACTTGCTCACTACATCTGTGCCACACCCACTATCTGTATATGTGAACAGGCCACTTCACACACTTCTTGGGTTTTCCAGCTCTATTTCAATAAAGTCTTCCTATAGTTGAAACATTAAGCCTCTCTAAAGACTTTCTGACAAATGGCATCCAGTTTGCGATCTTTGTTGAAGTCTGGGCTGGTAACTTGAAGAAGGTGGCAGCAGCAAAGGCAGGAGCAGAATCAGTTTAGAGAGCAATAGCAGAGATAGAGGCAGCTAAAGGAACATGAGAGAATGACCAAGAACAAAAGCTATAGGGTAAGAGATGCTGAGGGTCAATGGAATACTGGGAAGGTACATGCGAGGCAATAAACAGCAGAGAACTTAGATGATGACACTCAGTTCTCACCTTGTTTGACTTTCAAACTCTAGGCTCATTGGTAAAGGCTTTCATCACACACATGCACATTCAACACACATCCACACTACATAAAAATATTAAGAGGGGTGTGGTGTATGTGCATGTGTGTGTATGTGCGTGTGTTTTGAATACAGGAAGCACATGCTTTTAAGAAAACCTCTGTATATCAATAGCTGACCATTAAGCTAATAAACCAATAACTTCAATGGATGGACATGACAAAGTACAATTTTTATTAAATAAGCTTAAAAGAATCCTATAATCCATGACAAATACCAACACAAATCTAGAGGGAGATAGTAAAAATTCAAAAGTCATCACATTATTTTATTTTCAATTTTCTATTTAGAAGAAGAATTTACAAGATATATGGTAACATAATAATGGTTTGTTTTGTTTTTCAGTCTCTTTACAGATATGTGTCCAGGCTGCAGCCCATGTACTGCAAATGTACCAAGATAGCTATGAATATGGTACGATATGCTTGTAGATGAATTCATATTGCAACATCAAAAGATTTACATCTGCATGTTAGAAATTACAAATCAAAGGATTTATGATTGTGTGTTATTGGCACTTTTGAAGTCTAAAATACTGCTTGTGTTTTTGTTTGATTGTTTTGAGGGATAGGGTCTCAGGTAGCCCAGGACAGCTTCAGATGCTCTATAAAGCTGAGTATGATCTTGAACCCATTGCTGACACCTCCCAAATTTTAGGATTACAGCATGCAACCACCACACCTGATATACGCTGTGCTGGGGATCAAACCCAATTCTTTGTGCATGCTAGGCAATTCTCTCAACTAAGTTGAATTCCCAGGCCCTAAAGCATAATTTTTTCTAGTTCTTAAAACTTAAGCATACCCCCTATTTATTGCTTTAAAATTCCTGTATATACAAAATTCATCAAGCATTCTAAAGAAGTTATTCACATATGTTTGGTTCATATGTTCAATATATAATAAAGTAATTCATTTTGTGATAGTGTCAATGTCACCTAAGATAATTATAAATGTGTCACATCATCCTTTTTCAATAAATCTCTGTACAATATTTTTAAAATATTCTGTACTGAATCTTTACGTATAAAGGCTTTGAGAAAATGTACCATATATTCTATGTGCTGGACAATATGAACTACTGTAATTGTTTCAAATTAATAACTATTGCGTTTGTCATAAACAATGTTATTTTTCTAATTACAAGTCTTATTGTCTTTATTAAACAATGTATTGTTTGACAACTTCATATATCGGTATAAAGTGTTTTGTTCATTTAATCACCTCCCATTGCCTTCTATTTCACCCTTATACTAGAACCCTTCCTCTCCTCAATATCTATCTTAGTTCCATGTCCTTTTCTTTTTTATTACCCATTGAATTAAATTAGCTTTTCTTGCATGAACATGTGTGTGGGGTCTATTGATTGGATTATAGACAACCTGCCTGTGGCTACATTGTGAAAAAAATGAGTCACTTCTCCCCAGCAGCCATAAATTGCTAGCAACTGTGAGGGGTAAGACCTCATGTTCCTTTCCCCAATCTATCCTGGAATGTTGACCACACTGCCATGACTTTATGAATACCATGACCATGTACTATCCAGATCTGAGATAGAATGTCACAACACATTTTTCCATCCTCCAACTCTTATAATCTTGAGGGTGGAATATTCTTGAGGCTTAAAGTGTGTTGGGGGTTGCTGATAGAAACATCACATTTATGACTAAGCACTCAACAGTCCTTAGTAGAACAAAATGGTAGCATGATATTAATTTCAGAATTATGGGAGCAAAAGTCATCAAAGAACACTCTATACATGCATGAACATGTCATATTGAACTATTAGTTTATACACTTAATATATACTAATATAAAAGTATACCTGTAGCAAAAAGAGTGCATGATTCTTAGAGACTTTCTGGCATAACACTGTAAGTAGTTTCATGGGCTTGAAACTTAGAAAAATTCATGAAAATAATTTTGAAATAAAAAATGATTATTTATTGCCTCTGGTGGTTCCTGGTATATAGTTCATCATAAAGCACTTGTCAAGATGGAGAAAAAGTTCAGCAATTAAGAGATTAAGAGTATATCTTATCATCTATAGGAGCACTTCTTATAGAGGACCTGAGTTAGGAGCTTATAACCATCTGTAATTCCAGTGCTAGGGGAGTGGACACCTCTTTCTGAACTTCATGGCCACCTGCACTCACACATGTACATAACCAACACACAGACATACACATTTACATTCTGTTGGTTTGAGTGAGAATGACTCCAATAAGATCATATATTTAAATGCTTAGTCTGCAGTTTGTAAAACTGTTTGAGGAGGATTAGGAAGTGTAGCCTTGTTGGAGGATGTGTATCACTGGGAGTAGGCTTTAAAGTTCAAAAGCCTATGCCATTCCCAATTAAGTCTTCTCCTCTTCCTCTCTCTGCCTTATGCTTGTGGATCAGATATAAGCCCCCAGCTACTGCTCCAACACCATGCCTGCCTGTCTGTTGCCATGCTTCCCACCATGATGGTCATGACTCTAGTCTTCTCCAACTGTGAGTCTCTAAATTTAATGCTTTCTTTTTCTTTTATAAGTTGCTTTGGTCATGGTGTTTTTATCATGGCAACAGAAAAATAACCAAGACACCACCAATGGAATGCTAATTAAAATTAGTTTGAGATTCTATATTACTCCAGTTTGAATGAATATTATCAAAACAAATAAAAACAAATCCTTCTGAGGATATGAGGGAAGGGAAGGAGATCGCTTAGCTATTATTGGTGGGAGGGTGAACTGTGTAATTACTATGGAAATCAGATATAGTTTTCTCAAAATCTAAAAACAGAACTATTGCAGGGCCTATCTATATTACTCCTTGGCATATACCAAAAGGATCCCATGTCCTTAAGCAGAGATACCTGCACATTCATGTTCATTCTATCAACTGGGAAACAAACGTTTAGCTATATGAACCCATGGGAGCAGTTCCCATCCTAACTACTACAGATGCTCTCATAGAAGTTAAGACTATAGTGGCGCTGCACTGAGACAGAGAGGGGTTGATTAGTGTTTAACACTAAGCTGCAACTAGATAGGAACAAAAAGTTCTGGTGTGTTATTGTACAGGAGAGTATACTCCTATATAATACAGGAGGTTATATACAATACTGTACTGGGCACACCAAATGTAAGAATAAATCATTTCAGAAGATTTTATTACAGAGAATAATATATGACTGAGAATATGTGAATTTTTAATCTAATTTGAACATTATCCAATTTATACCATGTTTAAATGTATATTTTTACCTTATTCATGTGCATAGTTTCATTTTTCTTGAAACAATTTGGTTTCTGACCCATGTTCTATTTATCCTGAGTAATAACTAACAATCCACAGGTCACAATGATATCATCCTACACTTTCTTCTTAGAGAAGATACAGAATTAGAGTTTGTGTTGTATATCTGTGATTCATTTTTTGAAGGTAATCTTTCACAAATACTGTAAGAAAATGATCAGTATCCACGTTTTTATATATGGATACCAAACTATTTGAAGAATATTTAGATGGTTATCCTGCATCTTTCTGTTGTTTATAAATTTGTGTGTGTGTGTGTGTGACCTCTTTACATCATTCAAAGACTTTGTACTTTCCTTAAATACATATTTTCTTTTAAAAATAATTTTATTTCTTGATACTTTATGCATTTCTATAATGTATTTCTATCATATATGTCCACCAACACCCTTCAACTCCTCCAAGTCTCACTCACCTTAGATCCTTCCCAACTAAATGTATGCTTCTTTGTGTTATTAAGAACACATTGATCCAATAAGTGCTCCCCTTATATACATGGGTGTGAGGCCATCCACCAGGTCATGGACAACATACCAGCTTCATGTCCTCAAATGATAATGACTCTCCCTCCCTATATACATCACAGAAGAGAGGCCAGAAAAAACGTCAAAACTGGCAGATATTGAGGAGATGTATGAAATCTTGACTTCTGGACATGACATGGCTCTTGCAAATATCACCTCTCAGTAAATGTGCTGATCTGCACAGAGTCTACACAAGAATAAGTCACTAAAACTGCCAGCATGTTTAGAAGAGGAATACTAAGACCTCAAGCCTTGGCAGAGAAGCTACTGGCAGTTGTGGACTATGGAAGGAGGGAGAATAATTCTCCCATAATTGGGTGGCCACAGAGACCCTTAGTCCTCTAATCTCTCCAGCAAGCCATTTGGTTACCTCTATTTTGCTACCCAGGGCCAGTTTGTGCTGGGGAGTTTTAGTATCTGCAATTAGTGGCATGTCTACTGCTATGATGGACTCTGTCAATCCTCTTTCTCACAGCCAGATTCACCAACTCTGAATGGGAGTCTACCTCATGCTGAGATGAGCCAGAATGAGGACACCTCCTCATCTAGCCAGACTATTCCATATACAATTCTAATTCTCCAAACAGCTGAAAAATAGTGATATGGCTACATGATAACCTCTTCTACCCACGAGGAGAAGAAATTATGGGCCAATCATCCTTATGAAGCCAATATAGCCTACCCCTTCCCACTTCTGATTTCATTAGGTTCTGAAAAACTCCTGTAAAAATCTTGGCAGCTTCCTGTTGACTGGGTGAACTCCTAGCAAAGTGGTTTAAGAGACTCCATCCAGTAACATTGGCTGTTACAGGAATTCATTTTTTATTAGCAGTGAAAGAGACTCTACTAAGCACAGAACAGTTGTGTTCCTCCCTGAATGCCCCCCATTAGAGCACCTAAGAAGGAAAGCATTGAACAACAACAACAAAAAAAAAAATCCTGTACTATCATCTGCCCTGTTTATTTACTTAAACCCTTGAGAAAGTATTTTCCATAGTTCTCAGAGTGGTAGATAAAGCAAAAAAAATGGGATTCAGAGAGAGGAATGTGTTAATGCACATTCAAAAATAATTGTGAGTTCATGGACCTAGTTCAAATAAAATGCTACATTGTTATTAAATAAATCATCTCAGTAATGAATTAAAGTGTCAGTGATACATGGCACATTTATTAATAATATCACAAATTTAGAGGGTGTTGTTAAAATTTCTTTCCTAGAGGAGATGTAAACAGTATCTACTTCCTCTTTCTACAGTCTCAATGACAAACCTAGGTGTGATTCCACCAAAACTCACTCGAGGCTGGGTGATCCAATGAGTTTATTAAGCTTTATTTACAGAGAAATAGGTGAGGGGTTATGGGCAAGAATGTGGAAGACCTAAAATCAGCCACACTATACGGTCAGCAGGAGTGTGGATAACCTTAAAACAGCCATACTAGAAGATCTGTAACCAGCATGGATGATGACTCCCCCATGGCTATATAGGGGGAGCCCCCTTTCTTAGTCCTTCCTATTATATATTTCAGCCAGTTCCTGAGACGCCAAGACCATATATAGTTAGAGCAGAATTGCATATAACTGGTTGGGAGAGATGGGTGAATAATCAGGTGAGAGTCATATGACCCTCCCCAGCTCATTCTTCTATGAGAAAACATCAACAGTGAACAAACCAAGCTGTAACATCTTTTGCAAGCACCTAAACTCATGAATATGGCAGCAGTGTGGTTCCAAGGACACTCCTGTAACAGAGAAGGGGAAAAAATTCAAGAATTGTTTTTCATAATATCATTGCTGGATCAAGGAGAATTGTTAGCACCAAGTAAATGTGCCAGAAATGTACCACAACAACCTTGTTTGTTGTTATTTTTTCTTTGTTTATTTGAAACAGGGTTCCCCTGACTGTTCTGGAACTTCTTATACAGAGAGAGACAACCTAGAACTCACGGAGATCTACCTGCCTCTTTCTCCCAAGTGCCAGGGTTAAGGATGTGTCTTTTAACCATGTCCAGCAACATCAAGTTCTGTGTAAACTCATCTTTTTAAAATTACTCAACAAAAGACACATCATTTTTCTCTCCTTACATTGTAGGGCATAAGCCACACATTCCATGATGCCTGCTCGCTTACCTTTTCCATTAAAATATTCAGGCTGCTGGAAGAAAGAGGTAGTGTTTTCAAAGAACTGAGACTAGAAGTGCTAATGAATGCATTAAGTTTATAACTAAGACCAGAAACCAGGACAAATTCCACTAATGAATGCTTAAATGAAGCCTTTAAGTAATGAATGAGGCACACTGAAGCAACAATATTGAGAGATTTTTCTCTAACAATTCCTGCTCAGCCCCTTTTCATACTACAAAATAATTGCAGCCCACAGAAGGTGAACCCTTGCCCCTCATCGAATTTTTTGGGTTTTCACTATTTCATCTCTCTCACCTTTTGTTTCAATTTAAAATCCAAGTTTCAGAAATACAATAGAAAACAAGAAAGAATTGATTGCAGGGCTTTGGGAGGCTTAGAACAATAGATGTAAAGTGAATGTTGGGGGAACCAAGCCCAAAGGATTTATAGGAATAGTATATTCAGAACTGACAGGGTGTGTGTGTGTGTGTGTGTGTGTGTGTGTGTGTGTGTGTGTGTGTTCTCCTTTAGCAGTAAGGAAAACATATTTTTAATTTAGATTATGCACATTAACATGAATTATCTCTTAAAAGAAGAAAAAAAATGTACTTACCCAAAGACTAAAAATATTAGGGGGAAAATGCTAAGATACAATGCGTACAAATGCATTTATTTTTGCCTTGAAATTTTTTAGGATAATTTTGGAGTAGTTGAGATGACTCAGTGAGCGAAGTGGTTGCCATACAAGCATGAGGATATGAGTTCAGAACCTCAGTGCCCACATAAAACCTAAGATCCACACTGCTTGACTATAATCATAGCACTGGCGGGAAGATTCAGGAGCTTCCTGGAGGCTCCCTGTCCAGTTTAGCCATTTGGTGAGCTTCAGGTTCAGTGAAGGACCCTATCTCAAAATATTAGGTGGAGAACATATAAGAAGTCACTTGATACTAATTTCTGGTCTCCACAACTACATGCACAAGCATACAAGCATACATCACACACACACACACACACACACACACACACACACACACTATTTGTATGTGTACACACATATAGATACTACATGCACAAGCATACACCACACACACACACACACACACACACACACACACACACAATTTGTATGTGTACACACATATAGATAGATAAAGAGAGGAAGGCTTATGATTGTGTATCACTCTGAAGTAAAATTTTCAGACTATATTTGTGATTGAAACCCAATGTTCATCCTTGGCTCGACATACTCTCAGGACTCTTGTAGATGATATTTAGTTCCAAAAACAAAATAAAAACCTCACTTTCAGTTTGTTTAGAAAGTGACAAAAAACTGAACACTATATATCTATATGAATCTTTGTATTACAAGAAATCAACTATATGCCTTGAGGACTTTCTCAAGGGATAACACTTAGCATAAGTCTTTTCAATATTTATTAGTGACATGGATGTAGATGCAAAAAAATTTAAATCACCAACATATAAACCCATTAGTTTGCAAAAAGAATTCCCTGACATCCCTCAAATCTAATAATTATTCCACAATGAGTGCACAGTAAATGTTATTATTATGCTGAAAGATTTCCTAATATATGCTGGGAACTCATGTTAAGTATCTAATTTCAAAGGATCCTTAAATCATAATATCATTATTTCCAGGGACAGGATATTTGAGAAACTGTCTTAAGACCCACCATTGAAAAGTTGTGAACATCAATAATGTAATTAAGCTTCTCATACCAATTCAATAATTTTCCCCAGAGCTCATGATAAAACTTTAGCATATATTCTCACTACACTTTCCAAAACCAATATTAGCAGGCCACTAATGTAGCTAAGGCTGTAAAAGCACACCCAGTACCCCATGTACTTTTTTCTAGCATCCATCCTCTGTATGACTAATTCAGGTCAGTGGAATTAATAGAAAGTCACAAAATAGCTTCCAGATTCAGCCCTTAGAAATTTCCCCTGCATGACTTTTCCATCTTTCTCATCTGGTTCATATGGAACCATTTGGGAAAAAATAGGAAATATGGCCTTGTTGGAGGAGGTCTGTCACTGGGGAGTGGGTTTCAAAAGCCCATGTCATTTCCAGTTATCTTGCCCTCTTTCTGCCTCATGCATGTGGATGAAATGAAAGCACTCAGCTACTGCTCTAGAACCGTGCCTCCCTGCCAGATGCCATGCTCCCTGCCGTGGTGATCATTGGTGAAATGATAAGCAAGTCCTCAATTAAATGCTTTCTTTTATAAGTTGCCTTGGTGATAGTGTCTATTTAGAGGGATAAAAAGTAACTAAGACATTGTTGGTATAGACTCCCAAGAAGTTACACATCACAAACTTTTGAATTCCATCCATTAACACTTTTTAAGTACTGATGAAGGCCTTAGAGAAATACAGAGCCCTTCTCATCCTAGGTGTTCATGACTCAAAGACCATCAGTGGTCAACAAAAGTCAATTGAGATGGTGCTCCAAGTTCCTTATCTCATGTTGGTGAGGAATAAAGACACAGACAAGGTGAGGTGAGTGTGGTGGGGCAAGAGAATAAAGACACAGTCAACGCAAGGTAGGTGTGGCAAAGGAATAAAGACAGAGACAAGGCAAGGTGAGTAAAGTGAGAAAAGGTTCTGAGGCTGGGGGGTGTTATAAGAGAGGAGAAACCACTGAGTTGTTTGTCTAGGGATATTCTATAGGATCTATGGAAAAAGCTGGGCAAAGATCGAGGTAATTTCTAATGAGACTAGTTACTTCTGTAAGCATGTTTGGGGTCAAGCTACTAGGGGACCCACATACTCAGTTTGTGCCACATTGGCCCTACCAGGGAAGTGATCATGATCATGGGCTACTCTCCCAATTAAGAATGTGTTCATGCAAAGAAGACTGCTCCTGCCTCCTTCCATCTTTGGCTTGTTTGTTAGCTGCTGACCTTGGCATCTTGGCTGACATTGCTAGTTGCTGACCTTGGCAAATGTTGCTAGTCATCAACCTTGGCAGGTGTCTTGCTGGCTGTAATTAAACTCTGCCTTCTTTGTTCTCATGTATACATGAGCAGCTTGTAGTTTCCCAATGGGCCTTTTTGCCTTACTCCCTACAGAGAGTGAATTTCTGCCCCAACTCCTATAGACTACTGTGATAGGTGATTTGGAAAGATAATTGATAAGCAATGCTTGTATGGAGCATTAAGCCTTTGACAGAAGACAAGTTGGGAAGAAAAAAAATAGCACAAAAACAAGGTAAATTATTTTTATTGTTGATTAAGTTAAGTATCATAAAACAGATATATGGAAAGTGTCACTGGGAGTCAAAAATAAATGAAGAAATTGTAGCCATTTAGAAGAGCCAGAGCGATCCCTGGGCACCAGCCACTCCAGGGAAGACCTGCCCAACTTGGCCCCAAATTCTGGCCACCAGGCAGGTTCCCTTCTAGCCCCATCGGGAATGATCCCCTTCTCCAAGAACCCTGGCAGACCCTGCAGTCTCCATGCCCTGCGCCTACGCCCATCCACCCGAGCCCCAAGCCTCTTCTTGAGACTTAGAGGCTGGCCCCCAGCTCCCATCTTGCCCCAGACTTCCCTTCTGGAGCACAGAAAGAGAGAGAGAGAAAGGGAGAGAGAGAGAGAGAGAGAGAGAGAGAGAGAGAGAGAGAGAGAGAGAGAGAAGAGCTCCCATCCTGCCCCGGACTTCCAATTTGGACAAGAAAGCTCCCATCTGGACAAGAGAGAGAGACTTCCTGAATCTGTCAGCCCTGTCTGAACCAAGTGTGTGGATAAGGCCAAGAACGAACCACAAGGAGATGGGCAGATGTCAAGGCAGAAACACATACAACAAAATGAATAGCAATACAGCATCACCAGGCCCTAGGCCTCCTCCAACACCTAGACCTGAACATCAGAAATTGGAAGAAGCAGAAGAAAATAGCCTTATGAATGACATCATGAAGAAGCTAGAGGCTCATGTAGAGGAAAAGACAAAAAAATGTGAAGAACGCTGTAAACAACTAGAGGAAAGGGCAAACAAATTAGAAGAAATCAATAAAGCCCTGGAAGAGAACAATAAAGTACTGAAAGAAAATCAAGAAAAATCAATGAAACAAATGAACAAAACAGTCCAAGACATGAAAAGGGAAATAGAAAAAATGAAGAAGACACAAACAGAGGGAATGCTGGAAATAGAAAATCTGAGAAAACGATTGGGAACTTCAGATGCAAGTATAATCAACAGAATGCAAGAGATGGAAGAGAGAATCTCTAGCATTGAAGATACAGTAGAAGAAATAGATTCATCAGTCAAAGAAAACACTAAAGCCAACAAAGTCATGAACCAAAATGTCCAAGAAATTTGGGACACCATGAAAAGACCAAACCTATGAATAATAGGGGTAGAAGAAGGAGAAGAATACCAACTCAAGGGCACAGAAAATATATTCAACAAGATCATAGAAGAAAACTTTCCCAACTTAAAGAAGGAAATGCCTATGAAGATACAGGAAGCCTATAGAACACCAAACAGACTAGACCCCAAAAAAAAGTCCCCTCGCCACATAATAATTAAACAATTAAACGTACAGAATAAAGAAAGAATATTAAGAGCAGCAAAGGAAAAAGGCCAAGTGACATATAAAGGCAAACCTATCAGAATAACACCCGATTTCTCAATGGAGACTTTGAAAGCCAGAAGGTCCTGGACAGATGTAATGCAGACATTAAGAGACCATGGATGTCAGCCTAGACTAATATACCCAGCAAAACTTTCAATCATCATAGATGGAGTGAACAAGACATTCCATGACAAAGCCAGATTTAAACAATATTTATCCACAAACCCAGTCCTACAGAAAGCACTAGAAGGAAAATTCCAACCTAAGGAAGTCAGATACACCCTCGAAAACACAGGCAATAGATAAAGCCACAGCAGTAAACCCCAACAAAGAGAAGTACACACACATCACCACCAAAAAATAACAGGAATGAACAATCACTGGACATTAATATCCCTCAATATCAATGGACTTAATTCACCTATAAAAAGACATAGGCTTACAGAATGGATACGAAAGCAGGACCCATCTTTCTGCTGCATATAGGAAACACATCTCAAATTCAAAGATAGACACTACCTAAAAATAAAAGGCTGGGAAAAGACTTTCCAATCAAATGTTCTTAAGAAACAAGCAGGTGTAGCCATCCTGATATCCAACAAAATAGACTTCAAACTAAAATCAATCAAAAGAGATCAAGAAGGGCATTACATACTCATCACAGGAAAGATCCACCAAGATGAAGTCTCAATTCTGAACATTTATGCCCCAAACACAAGGGCACCCACATATGTAAAAGAAACATTACTAAAGCTTAAATCACATATAAAACCCCACACATTAACAGTGGGAGACCTCAACACCTCACTCTCACCACTGGACAGATCTCCCAAATTGAAACTTAACAGAGAAATAAAGGATTTAACTGATGTCATGACTCAAATGGACTTAATCGACATCTACAGAACATTCCATCCTAACAAAAAAGAATATATCTTCTTCTCAGCACCCCATGGAACCTTCTCTAAAATCGACCACATACTTGGCCACAAAACAAATCTAAACAGATACAAAACAATTGGAATAACCTCCTGTGTTCTATCAGACCACCATGGTCTAAAGTTGGATTTCAACAACAACAAAAACTACAGAAAACCTACAATCTCATGGAAACTGAATAATACCCAACTGAATCACCAATGGGTTAAGGAAGAAATAAAGAAAGAAATTAAAGACTTCCTAGAGATCAATGAAAATGAACACACCACATATCCAAACCTATGGGACACTATGAAAGCAGTACTAAGAGGGAAATTCATAGCACTAAATGCTCACATAAATAAGCTGGAAAAATCTCACACTAGTGACTTAACAGCACACCTGAAAGTTCTAGAACAAGAAGAAGCAAAGTTTCCCAGGAAAAATAGGTGCCAGGAAATTATCAAAGTGAGAGCTGAAATCAATAAAATAGAAACAAAGAGAACAATACAAAAAATTAATGAAACAAAGAGTTGGTTCTTTGAGAAAGTCAACAAGATAGACAAGCCCTTATTCAAACTAACCAAAAGACAGAGAGAGAGCATCCAAATCAACAAAATCAGAAATGAAAAGGGGGACATAACAACAGACATTGAGGAAATCCAGAGAATCATCAGGTCATACTTCAAAAACCTCTATTCCACAAAACTGGAAAACCTAAAAGAAATGGATAATTTTCTGGATAGGTACCACATACCTAAATTAAATCAAGACCAGATAAACTATTTAAATAGTCCAATAACTCCTAACGAAATAGAAACAATCATTAAAAGTCTCCCAACCAAAAAAAGCCCAGGACCAGATGGTTTCAGTGCAGAATTCTACCAGATCTTCAAAGAAGAGTTAATACCAATACTCTCTAAATTGTTCCATACAATAGAAACAGAAGGAACATTACCAAACTCCTTCTATGAGGCTACAATTACCCTGATTCCTAAACCAAACAAGGATACAACAAAGAAAGAGAACTACAGACCAATCTCCCTCATGAACATTGATGCAAAAATACTCAATAAAATACTGGCAAACAGACTCCAAGAACACATCAAAACAATTATCCACCATGATCAAGTAGGATTCATTCCAGGGATGCAAGGATGGTTCAACATACGAAAGTCTGTCAATGTAATACACCATATAAACAAACTCAAAGAAAAAAAACACATGATCATCTCACTAGATGCTGAAAAGGCATTTGACAAAATCCAACACCCCTTCATGATAAAGGTCTTGGAGCTATCAGGAATACAGGGAACATACCTAAACATAATAAAGGCAATTTACAGCAAGCCAACAGCCAACATCAAATTAAATGGAGAGAAACTCAAAGCAATTCCACTAAAATCAGGAATGAGGCAAGGCTGTCTGCTCTCCCCATACTTATTCAATATAGTACTTGAAGTTCTAGCCAGAGCAATAGGACAACATAAGGAGATTAAGGGGATACAAATTGGAAAGGAAGAAGTCAAGCTTTCCCTATTTGCAGATGACATGATAGTATACTTGAGCAACCCCAAAGATTCCACCAAGGAACTGATACAGCTTATAAACACCTTCAGCAACATAGCAGGATACAAGATCAACTCCAAAAAATCAGTAGCCCTCCTATATACAATGGACAAAAAAGCGGAGAAGGAAATCAGAGATACATCACCCTTTACTATAGCCACAAATGACATAAAATACCTTGGGGTAATACTAACCAAGCAAGTAAGTGAAGGACCTATATGACAAGAACTTTAAGTCCCTGAAAAAAGAAATTGAAGAAGATGTCAGAAAATGGAAAAATCTTCCATGCTCATGGATAAGCAGGACTAACATAGTAAAAATGGCAATCTTACCCAAAGCAATCTACAGATTCAATGCAATCCCCATCAAAATACCAACACAATTCTTCACAGACCTGGAAAAAATAATACTCAACTTCATATGGAAAAACAAAAAACCCAGGATAGCCAAAAGAATCCTGTACAATAACACAACCTCTGGAGGCATCACGATCCCTGACTTCAAGCTGTACTATAGAGCTACAGTAATAAAAACAGCTTGGTACTGGCATAAAAACCGACATGTGGACCAATGGAATCGAATTGAAGACCCTGACATTAATCCGCACACCTATGAACAAATAATTTTTGACAAAGAAGCCAAAAGTGCACAATGGAAAAAAGAAAGCATCTTCAACAAATGGTGCTGGCAAAACTGGATATCAACATGTAGAAGGCTGAAAATAGATCCATATCTATCACCGTGCACAAAACTTAAGTCCAAGTGGATCAAGGACCTCAACATAAATCCAGCTACTCTGAACCTGCTAGAAGAGAAAGTAGGAAGTAGTCTTGAATGCATTGGCATAGGAGACCACTTCCTAAATAGAACACCAGTAGCACAGACACTGAGAGAAACAATCAATCAATGGGACCTCTTGAAACTGAGAAGCCTTTGTAGAGCAAAGGATACGGTCAACAAGGCAAAGCGACAGCCTACAGAATGGGAAAAGATCTTCACCAACCCCACATCTGACAGAGGACTGATATCCAGAATATATAAGGAACTCAAGAAATTAGACATCAAAATGCCCAACAGTTCAATTAAGAAATGGGCTGTAGAACTAAACAGAGAATTCTCAACAGAGGAAACTCAAATGGCTGGAAGACATTTAAGGAATTGCTCAACATCCCTAATCATCAGAGAAATGCAAATCAAAACAACTTACGCCTGTCAGAATGGCTAAGATCAAAAACACTGAAGACACTTTATGCTGGAGAGGATGTGGAGGTAGGGGAACTCTCCTCCACTGCTGGTGGGAATGCAAGCTTGTACAACCACTTTGGAAATCAATATGGCACTTTCTTAGAAAATTGGGAATCCATCTCCCCCAAGATCCACTCTTGGGCATATACCCAAGGAATGCTCAACCACACCACAAGCGCACTTGTTCAGCTATGTTCATATCAGCATTGTTTGTAATAGCCAGAACATGGAAACAACCTAGATGCCCTTCAACTGAAGAATGGATAAACAAAATGTGGTACATATACACAATGGAATACTACTCAGCAGAGAAAAACAATGACATCATGAGGTTTGCAAACAAATGGATGGATCTAGAAAAAATCATCCTGAGTGAGGTAACCCAGACTCAGAAAGACAAACATGGTATGTACTCACTCATAGCAGGATACTAGATGTGGAACAAGGATGACTGGACTGCTACTCACATCACCAGGGAGGCTACCTGGAAAACAGGACCCCAAGAAAGACACAGGGATCGCCCAATGACAGAGAAATGGAATGAGATCTACATGAACAGCCTGGACATGAGTGGGGTTAGTGAAGGGCAAGGGTCAAGGGAAAGAGAGCTTGGGGGAGTGGGAGATCCCAGCTGGATCAACAACAGAGAGGGAGAACAAGGAATAGGAGACCATGGTAAATGAAGACCACATGAGAATAGGAAGAAGCAAAGTGCTAGAGAGGCCCACAGAAATCCACAAAGATGCCCCCACAACAGACTGCTGGCAATGGTCAAGAGACAGCCTGAACTGACCTACTCTGGTGATGGGATGGCCAAACACCCTAATTGTCATGCTAGAAACCTCATCCAACTACTGAGGGATCTGGATGCAGAGATCCATGACTAGGCCCCGGGTGGATCTCTGAGAGTCCAATTAGCGAGAATGAGGAGGGTTTATATGAGCGAGAATCATTGAGACCAAGGTTGGATAAAGCACAGAGACAAATAGCCAAACGAACGGAAACACATGAAATATGAACCAATGGCTGAGGGGTCACCAACTGGATCAGGCCCTCTGAGTGGGTGAGACAGTTGATTGGCCTGATCTGTTTGGGAGGCATCCAGGCAGTGGGACCCGGTCCTGTGCTCATTGCATGAGTTGGCTGTTTGAAACCTGGGCCCTATGCAGGGTCACTTGGCTTGGCCTGGGAGGAGGGGACTGGACCTACCTGGACTGAGTCTACCAGGTTGATCTCAGTCTGCGGGGAAGGCTTTGCCCTGGAGGAGATGGGAATGGGGGGCGGGCTGGGGGGAAGGTGAGGGGGGCGGGAGGGGGGAGAACAAGGGAATCCATGGCTGATATGTAGAACTGAATTGTATTGCAAAATAAAAATTAAAAAAAAAAAGAAGAGCCAGAGCATGCTGCAACCCTGAGGTCTAAATACAACTCTTAATGCCTGCCTGTTTCCTCTGCTAGAGTTTCTCAAATCAACTTCATGAGCTCCTTCTGATGAACCTGTTTCTTTTCCCATGTCCCCTGGCTCAGAAAGAGACAAACAAGAAACTGCTGCCCATGCCAGGTACTCTGGAATCTTCCTAGCCTGGGTTTGCACAGTCATGGATCAATGTGTTCATAGTGTACTATTCTTTCTTCTTTGCAGTACTTTTCCCAACTTGTAACAGACTCTGTGCATGTGTGGGCTCATTTCATCAACTAACCTCCCTCACTGCTTAGTAACACCTTAGCTATTGCTCGTAATCATATACTCAGACCAAGTTTTATCCCTGCCCACTAGTGTGTCATAGATAAGGAAGGGTGAATACATGTTAGAAAGGACAGATCTGAATTAATAGCTACCACTAGTTTAAAAAAGATGGACGAAGTCAATAGGAAGAACACTGAAGATGCTGTGGAGTCCTTAATTGCATCCTGAAACCACAGAAGAAGATACTGTCAATGTTAATCCTTGAGTTTTGATAGATAAGCCCTTTGATGTAAGACAGCAGTGTGGCGGGAGGCTGAGAAAAGGAAGAGTCTACTACAAATCCAAAGTTATTTTATAAAATTGAATGTTTTTTGAGAAATGGCCTCAATTTAAGTACAGGTTAGACTCAAACAAATGATCTTTCTGTCTCACCCTCCTAAATGCTGAGATTACAAGCATACATCACCATGCCTGACTAACATTGAACATTTAGCTTTCAGAGTCAACCTTGTCTTACCCTGTTGTACCAGAGGCTGTGTCAGTCTGGTTAGGGCAGTCATATTAGTTGTGACAAGTAGTAGAACCTTTTCTGTGGTATATAATGGGATTGATGAAAGCCATATGTTTAAGGGTATTTTCATAAATGAAGGTATGAGAATAGTGGTGGGATAGAAAGGACCCTGGAGATGCTTAGGTCATCTCTTCAACAAGAGACACTCAGGATGGAAAGCTTATTAATTTGCTCTGTGGTATTCTCTTGCTCCTACCTGTTCTCATCATAGTAGCTGGATGTGGGCCCTTTTCAGCCAATGGCTAGCTGATTCTTCCCATGCTGACCCTGGACTTGGCTTTCAGCATCTGCTTCCCTGCCTTTCCCTTTGGTTTACTGATGGTACCCTTCCCAGATTGCTTTAGATCCTGGTTCCTAGCCATTACTCTACTTTTTACTGCCTTTGAGTTCTGAGAGTTCTCTGTCTATGGGACACAGAAGATGATTTACAGCCACAGATGGAGATGTGTGAGACTCCCCAGCTCAATGCCTTTACTTCAAGCAGAATTATCTCTGAAGGGTAAGCTGTGTCCCAGAGCCTTCTGTGGAGCTAGTCATGTCTGTGCGGTCCCTAGATATCAAACTCTAGCTTAGCTCTTATCTATTCCCTGCCCTGTTTCTTAGGAGAGAGCGGGGTGTGTGTGTATATCTCTAATTTAGACATAGTCTCTGAAAAGTACAAGATTGAAGACACTAAGGCAGTATGTGCAATAGGCTTCAGGATCATTTGCTCAGATGTCAATTTTTAGTCCGAATACCTGTGTGACCTTGGAGATAGTTTCCCTGATCCACGTATCTATGAAGTGGGGAAAACAACACTTGCTTCCCAGCTGACCATAGAGTTTCCTAAAATGTCAAGTGTCTGTTTACCCTTCCCTTGGTTGAGCAGCAAAGCTCCCAAGAAGCCTGGGCTGTGCCTATGGGCCATAGATAATCTCCCTATATGTCTTGTTCAATAGAGGACATTAGCAAATGCTTAGCTGAGTATTCTGGATGCACTTACTCCCACTTCATTCCCATAAAAAGTAAACAGCAGAATAAATTGACCATCTGCTGCCATCAATCACAAATACGATCTTTACCTACTGCAACATGAGGCAAACACAGTAATGACAAAATCCATAGCTAGAGAGATGATGGAGTGTGGGTCTGCTCTTCTCTCCACACAGCTCCAGACTGTGATCTATTATTTAAATGCATAGTAAATGCTAAAGAAATCAGTATGTCACCTGCCTTTGCTGTCACTGGTAGGTAGGCTGCTTTGAGCCTAGTAGCTTCTGGGTGTGTCATTCAGGAGAAGACAGACTAGGACGGAAGAAGACTTGTACTCCAGTTCCTGAGCAAAGGTGCTGTTGACAGTCCACATGTAGAAACTTGTCTTCCTTAGAAAGTAGTGGAAGTCAGGAAAGGGAAGAAGAAGGAAAGGGTGGAAGCCAGGTGTAGGGATGCAACCTATTAACTTCAGCTCAGGAAGCTTAGGTGTAGAATTGTGAGCTCAAGGCCAACCGAGGCTACATAGCAATACTCTGACTTAAAAAAATTATGATAGTAATTCAGTGTTTCAAAGGTTTCCAAGAACATTCATGTCCATAACATAAGTATGTATATAAAGTAAAAATGTGCTGGTTTCAAAAATAGTTGAAATGTGGAAAGCTCAAGGAAGCCAATTTGGATAACATGATTTCATTCTCTCCAAGGCAGCCACTATGAAAATATTACTTTATGTTACTTTAGGATTCTTTTTACATATGTAGGTAAATGCATATCCATGTATAAAATGTTATTATCTACCCCCATATCTCTGTTTCTGTGTATATGAAAGATATATATCTGGGCCTGGAGATATGGTTCAGTGGTTAAGAGCACATATGGCTTTTTCAGAGAATCCAAGTTCACTTCCCAGAACCTGCATCAGGAAGCTCACAATCTTCTATAACTGCAATTCTAGGATCTGGGGCCACTCACATACATCATGCACATGAATATAATTGAAAATATTTTATTCTTTTTTTTTTTTTTTTGGTTTTTCGAGACAGGGTTTCTCTGTGTAGCTTTGCGCCTCTCCTGGAACTCACTTGGTAGCCCAGGCTGGCCTTGAACTCACAGAGATCCGCCTGGCTCTGCCTCCCGAGTGCTGGGATTAAAGGCATGCGCCACCACCGCCCGGCCTGAAAATATTTTAAATGTATAGTTTTATAAGAGATATATTTATGTAGGCATATTTATAAACTATCCAAACAACTATATACATACGTAAAACTGTGTTAATAACATCTTACCTGGCCTAGTTGTTGCATGCCTGTAATTCCAGTACTTGAGAAACACAGTCAGGGTTGTGTGATGTCAGCCTAGGATACAAAGTGAGTTTGAGGACAGTCTGAGCTATGTAACAAGACCCTCATGTCAAAAAAATAATAAAATAATATATGTTAATAAACTACATTGAAGAGTTATATGCCCTTTTATCATTGAATATATCTTAGTTGACATGAGCACTTCCCCACTGTAGGGCCTGGAGTTATTTTGATTTTGCATAATTATGAATGGTGCTCTGCAAACAATGCTGCTCATCAAACTTTGTTACATCTTTCATGAGCTCTTCCTGATCAGGTCCTAGAAGAGTAATCACTAGGTTGATGTGACAAACAGGTCCAGCTTTTTTTAAATGTTCCCAATTGCCCTTCAGAAAAGTTCAGCAGTTTGGATCCCCATCTGTGTGGTTTGCACGTATTTACTTCCTTGAATCCTGACTGACACTGGGTTTTAATCTTTCAAGAAATGAAAATTTGCTAATTAAATAGGTTAAAAACAGCGTTTCATTATTTCAGCTGGAGTTAAGTAAATTTACCAATAGACTCGTTTTGGCCCCAGTCATTGCTGACTTCACCTGGCAGATGAGGCCCAGAGAGGGTAGACTGCTAGCCAGCAGCCAACAAATCACCTCCAAAACTCAAAGGGTAACATTGCTTCCCCACTCAAATCCCAGTAGCCCAAGAGTGATTTGCACTAAAACTATAGAAGTGCCATGTTGTGAAACTTATGTGTGTCATATATTTGAACCTAGTGAAGAAAAAAAATGGTGATGAGTTTGACAAAATGACAATTAATATGAATCTAGGCATGAGTAAGCAATGTCACTTGAGCTATTTTTTCTCTTCTTTCTTTTTCCTCTCTCTTTTTGAGACAAGGTGGTCCCTCTCTGTAGCCCTAGTAGCCATGATCCTCATTTCTCAGTCTGCTGGAGATAGTTTTTTCTGAGTAGCAGGGCATATATGTGTATTTTTGTATGTGCAAATATATGTACATGTGTGTATGTGTGTGCATCCATGCACATATTTGTGTGCTGTACTTATGTTTGTGTGCATGTTTTATGTGTGTGCATAAGTGTGTATGCAGGTGTTGTAGCTATGTATGTGTGCATGTGTTTATATGTGTGTGTTTGAATATATATTATGAATATGTGTATGTGTATATGTATGCATGCATGTGCTTTGTGTGCATATATGTGTGCCTACACATATGTGTGTAATATATTCATGTGTATGTGTATACATACGTCTGTGGATTTGTGTGTATTCATGCCTGTGCATATATATGTATGTGTCTGCATACATATGTGTGTCTATGGGAATGTATGTGTATTTGCTTATGTACTCATGTGCCTTCATGAGCATGCCTTCATGAATGTGCCCTCCACAAACACATATACCTGAGGACTTTGAGGTGTTAGTGTTTACTGAGGCACAGGAATGACCCTGCTACTGCCCTACTGCTCCCTGATGCTTGCGTCATAGCTGTAAGCATGGCCTTCCATGTTAGCAGGGGATCTAGGGGAACAAGCCAATGTCCCTAGGACTGATGTTCCCCAACTATTCTTAAACGTGATTAAGGTTGACTGTTAACACAGGGAAGCCTCCTCCTTCAAGAGGCTCCTGTGTAGTGAAGTGGAGCAAGAAGGCTGATACTAGAGTTATGTTTCAAGATGAAGCTGCCCCCAACGGGCTTATATGTTGAACACTTTATTCCTAGGTGGTGTTTCAGAAACTGGTTGATGCTTTGGAGGATGAGGCCCAGATGGAGAAAGTACGTCATTGGAGCCAAATGTTGGAAGGTTATAATCAGGCTCCAATTGGTTCCTCTCTCTGCTTCTTGTCTACCATGAAGTGAACAGCTCTCTTCTGCCAAGATGCTGTGACCAAGTGTATGGGACCAGTGACCATGGACTGAGCTCTGAAATTGAGACCAAATAATCCCTTCCTGCTTTGTGATGTTATGTCAGGTGTTACATTGTATTGTCAGAATCAGGAGCAATATAAATATTATAAGCACACAGCAAGACTTGTATGTAACTGTGGGTAATCAGGAAAGGAATGATTCTGTAGAAGGAGGTCAACATGGAGATAATGTAAACCACCCAAAGAGCTGCTTCAAAGAGGGAATCTGTGACTATGGTCATGTGCAAGGCTAACCAAGCCAATGAGAAACTTCCATATATCACACATGGAATTCAACAAGAAGTACAATTATGGAATAAATTGATAAATTATTTATACTTTGAATTAGGCTAGCATGGCTGATTCACACAGCAGGTTGTATCTTAAATAAAATAATTTAGCCAGCCATGGCAGCATGCACCTCTAATTGTAGTCCAGGAAGTTCATGAGTTTAAGGCCAGCCTGGGCTGTATTCCAAAATCCTGTCTCACAAAACAAGTTCACTGTGTTATTAATGACTGGTATTGCAACTTTAATTTCATAAGTGTGTTTGTATATCCCATGCTGAGGTCCAGCAGCAGGCATCTTCATGACCGCCTCCCCGCCACCCCAGCAAAAGCATTAGATGAAGCAATTTGAGCTTCTAGAAGTTTGAGAAAACCTCATCACAGGCTTGTGTTGGAGGGCATCCCCCACTACTGTCTGGAATTGCCTAGGAGGAGAGGAGGTTGAGTGTGTGGGTCCAGGCCAAAGCTTCAGTTTCTCAGCTGGGTATTAATTTCCAATAGAACTGCTATGTGGTGATGTCAGCCATGGCCTGCATGCAGAGGGGTCAGACAGCTCTGAAGTCCCTCCAGTCCTCACCAGCCTTCCACCCAAATTCTACAGCCAGCTCATCTTACCCTCACAACATCCTGTCTGTCCTTCCACAGTTCACTGTGAGTTTTTTGAACAGGCAAGCCAACCTGTGTTCAAATCCTGAGCACCAAACAGTCACAGGTTCTTAGGGGAGATACAGAACACAAAACTGGAAAAATAGAAGGAAGGATTTTTGGCCCCAAATAATCCCCAAACTCATATTTATTAACTGTCCTACCAACTGCATCTGGAAAGAGCTTTCCCATATTTCCCATTGCAGGAGGCAGGGCAGGCAGCAGAGGATAGTTAACAAGCACCTTGACATGGTAGCAGGGTGGGTGGTTACAAAAGTGGTTCCCCTGCTGAATGCCTTGCTGGATGAGCCTGCCACCATCTTCTAAATTGAAATCTAATGTGAAAGACTGAAGAGCTCTTAAAACCTTGAAACACCCCCAATAACTTCCAGAGGGGGCTCCATTCTGCCACCCAGAGCCAGACACCCTTCCCATCAGACTGAAGCATTTAAACCCCCAAATGGAGGTGTAACTCAAGCAGATCCTAGACAAGTGGAGAGGGTGGAGAGAGTGTTTGATGTCTCTGGAAGGTGAGACAAATGAACACATATTTTCAGAGGACAAGCAGATTGTTGCCAAGCTCGTGTACATGACTAGAAAACAGCTGGCCCTCCCAAAGGAGAAAGGCCATAGCCTCTACATGCTGTATTTGGGCTCTAGAGTCTACTGCATCCCCAGCTTGTGGACTGGCCATTCCACCAGGAGAGAGTCTATATGAAGATACTCTATTGACAAGAGTATTCCCTCTAAGCTATCTTGGGTCAGAAAGTACATGGCTGTATACAACCTCCCCTTTGCCACTTAAATACCACGTCTTGAGAAAAATGCATAATTTTCCAAAGAAAAATAGTTTCTTTTTCTATAAACTGTAGACCTGAAGGTCCACCTCTTATTATTGTGTTTGTTTATCTCACATGTTAACAGATTTGGCACTTGCAAGACTCAGATTTCAGTGTCTAGTCAGCTCCAGGTCTCTGCTATGGGGTGTGCTTGCCTTCTCATACATTCTCAAAGGCTGTGAACTCACAGGTCTCAGTTGCCTCCCTTGGCACTTGCCCCAGACTGGGGCTGCTGAAAGAAGGAAGGGGGTCAAGATTCTGTTTCAGTCCTGGCAAGATCAGCCCCCACCTATGAAGGGTGGGTGCTAAGTATTTACCATGTATTTGTTGTCTGATTCAACAAACCAGGGGTCTCAAAAGCCTCAGAGGGGCACTGGAATCTTTTCTTTCCACAGAAGAAATCTACCCTCATTGGGCTTATTTAAATTCCCAATGATGAGCTGAAAGATCATTGATTTCAAACTATTCTCCTTCTCCTTTTGAATGCTGAAATCTCACAGCAAGAAAAGCAGACTTTATCTTTAATTTGGATTACATTTACTTAATTTTAAAAAGAAGTGTAAGAAAAGAGTAATCAACCCATCAGGACTTATTTATTCTCATAATTGTGCTTTCTGTGCCCATCACAGGAATTTGCCAGTCTCCCTCCCCAAACCTACCCAAGCATAAGTTATTCTTGATGTAAAATAATAACTATCTGAGAGGAATGCTCAGTCTCCAGCTCCTTTTATTCAGTATGAGGACACATTTGATCAAAGCTGTCAGATCTCTGGGGTGATTCCTCCCCGTGTGCTTTGCCTCCTTGGTCCTCAAGAGAGCATCTTCTTTGACAGTGTTTGCAGCTATGAAAACAGCAGTAGTGATAGTGAGGCTAAAAGTAGAGATTTTATTTCCACAGCAATATACTTATATGTTGAGAATCATGCTTAAATGTTAAGAAGCAGACACAACCTTATCTTCAGCCTCAGCCTCTGCTCAAATGGTCCACAGTCTCTGAACATGAAGGAAGAAGGATGAGACACTTAGTAGGACTCCTTGCCACTGTCTCGTTCTCTCCCCTGCACTTCAGCTCTGTATCCTTTTATTCATCCAGCCCTGGTCTTCCAAAGTGGGGGGAATGGGACACTTGTCTGCTGCTTCCCTATGCTTGCTGAAGCCTGGCTACCATAATGGTATACATCTATAATCCCAGTTCTGGGGAGGGTGAGATACAAGACTGGCAAGTTAAGTCTTCCTCATGGGGGCAAAATGAATTGTATTTCACAAGAGATCATGAAAAAAAATGCTAATTTCATAATAGAAGGATAGAGGGTATTTTCAGTGGCTTCTAAATGTCAGTTCTAACATGAGATACTGTTAATTCACATATATATTTTGTGATTCAACTATTCAAATTCATTTGCACATATATCAAATGTCACAGAAAAGGTACAAAACACACTGGATGAGGGCAGAAGATGGTGATGTTTCTTCATGTTTCTGAAGAATTTGCAAAAAGAAGGAGAGGGGAAAAAAAGAAGACCAATTTGCAAAGTATTCTTCCTTCCTTAGTCTTCCATGAGCCCTTACGTAATTAGAAGAAGAAGACTCTTGCTTCAAAGGATTCTTCATCAATAAACAATTCCACTCTCTCTCTTCAGGCCGTACAGGCTTGATCTCAGTTTTCATGGGAGGTTGCCTGGAGCTCCAAGAAACTATGGACCTGATCAAAATTCTTTCTTTAGTTGCCAAAGCTATTGAGTAGACCTGCCCATTATGGGCTTCACTGGTAGCCTTTTTCTTGGCTGCATCCTGAGCCCTGGCCAGGTGCATTCTTCCTCCCTTGATGGTGTCTATGGGATGCTTCTGGCTTCATTATCTGTACCTTCCCATCTAAATCCCTGCACAAGTATTCAGGGGTGGCAGGTACAATTCCAGCATGTTGTTGCTCTGTTTTTCTCTCAAAGCTAAGAAGTTACTGTCACTGGAACATGTGAAAGCCAGACTGAGGAGAGCTTTGGAATTCTGATCAACAACAGGGTGATAGCAGGATTGGCAGTGGTAGACTAAATAATGTATGGAAAAAGGTTCACATAGGCATTAGGTTTCCAGGAGGGGATTATAGTGTGGTGCTGCACTCCAGCTCTTTGGCTAGAGCAACACAGCTGGAGGAAAAATGAGTTTCACCACCAATGCCATGGACATGTATCAACTCTGTCTTGTGCCAGAAGATCATGAAGCCACTTTCTTCTCTAGTTAAGCCAGCTTTAGAAACAGATAAGCAGTGTTTCCCCCTGCCTTTTTTTCCTATAAAGAGTCTGTCAGAAAAGCAAAAGAGCTTCTTCTACCTGCAGGACCCTCTCAACTGGAAAGAATCTCAGCATCCAGTCATGTTGCCCAGACTACAAAGTCTTCCATAGATGTGGACTATTCTGCATAATGATATTGTGCTGAAAACCCTCAAGAGGCTAATTTAAATTACAGATTCTTAAACGTCATATACTAAAGGTCTGACCAGACAGTAGTGGATTAAACTCTGCTAGTTACTTTTTGTTACTGTGTGTAATGAAACACTATAACCAAAAGTAACTTGTGGAAGAAAGAATTGATTTTGACTTAAAGTTCTGTAGAGAGAGTTTATAATGGTAGGGGAAGCATGACAGTGGGTGTCTGGAACAGGAAACTGAGAAATCACATATTCACTCACTTTCAGTGATGTAATTCCCTCAGCAAGGCTCCACCACCTAAAGGTTCCATAGCCTCCCTAAAGATCACCATCAAGTGTTTAGATACATGAGCTTATGGGGACCATGTTTCATTCACACACACTCAGGACATTGCATTTTGATAAATTACACTCACATGATGCTGGGGACCAAATCTGCAAAACCAAAGGTCCTTAGTACATCCTGCTTAGCATCATTAGTTGGCAAGTATTCTCTCAAAGTCTTGACAGGATCTAGGTTTTCTAACTTTGCCTTGGGTCTGTGAGGAAGGCTGATTCTCTCCAGCTAGCAGGAACCAACGGAGGCTACAGATAGATCTTCTTAAGCCCTCACCTTATGTATACATGTATTTAAATCAAAGCTTGTTCTTTTATCTTCAGCCTCCAAATTGCTGTTGAATTTTTTTCTTCTGTGGAGTCTTCATTCCCAAGTGCATGGAAGAGCTCTTTCTTACATGTGTCTGGATTTCATAGGTAGACCATTTCCTGTGATCTAACATGGGCCTGTCCAAATAAAACTCTGTACTTCCATGTTGGTGTGAACTGCATGTAGACCAGTTACAGCAAGACAGAGAACTATCTGCTTCGGATCTCAGATGCTATTTGTTGACATTTTGAGCTACAGGGTAGGTGTGAGTCGATGTTCTGTTAATATTTTCCAAATATTTTATCTGGCAGTCTGAAGGATGTTAGGCCCGACACAGAGATGGGTGGTAAGTAGCTATTAGGGGGACTTAAGTTAGCTTAAGATAATTTTGGCTCTCAGTTTGCAACCTTCCAACTCTTGAAAATCAGAAGGGGATAATCCTTGATCATTCTGAAGAGCCTTCAATTCGGGTGTTGCTTTTTCAGGGATGTTCAGTTCACAGACCCAAGATTGGAAAGAAAAGGAGTATAGGTATGTTGCAAAACTGCTGGATTTGGCAGAGCCATAAAATGTCAGACTGTAGCAGAGAGGGCATTGTGGTGCCCCACTGTGGGAAGGTGGTTTTCTGTGTGTGTGTGTTTTACTGTTACATCTAATGGCATCATAGAAAATCCCCCTGCTCCTCACCCACTCATCTAATTTACTAACCTTAATGTGTTCCAGGCTTGGGGAATCCAAGTCCATTGAAGCTGCATTACAAACTCTGAATAAACAGAGCTGAGCCAGGGTTGTGATGGGAGCACAGAGACAAGGCTCTGTTGTGCTGGAGTTAACAATCACTGGATGCTTGTAACTTGTGTTCTAGAGCTGCCTTTTTCCTTGGCTAGACCAAAAGTAAGCCTACACTGGCCTTTCTTCAAGTGATAACCTGGGCCTAATATCAAGGTGACCCGGCAGAAGGGGGAGTTTGAATTGACCCCAAAGCTCAAAGGGTGAACAAATAACAATGTATTCAGAGAGTGTTTCCCTTTAAGGCCCAAGAAAGAAAATCTTAGAGAGAAACTTAGAAACCCAAAGCTGTTCATTTAATGTCTTCCTCTCTTGGACAGAGCTTGAGTTCTAAGCTACATAGAACAACTATCAGATGACTACAAGCTTAAGCCAAAAAAAAAAAAAAAGAGGCAAAAAGGCCCACATCCCACCCCCAGGATTTTGCACCCATCCCATAAAATATATATTAACAGAGGCCATGGACATCTGGTCCTTTTGGTGTAGCCTATGTGCCCACCCAGTCCTCCAATGTATATCACTTTACTTTGTCTCTATTAGCAATATGAAATTCTTCAGCCCTTTTGTCTCCTACTTGTGACAACTTTACTCTGACACTCAGGCCACCTTTTCTTCCTCTGACTCAAATCAATTGTCCTCCAGACATCTTCTATGTCTGTTTTAAAATTCTGGAAATAAGAACAGGAATCTGCAAAGGGTACTCCAACTGGTGACATCACCATCTGGAAACTGTTTACACCTTTGAGTCATGGCTATACTATGAGCTTGTATTTTGTATGTGACAACCTGGGAAAAGCCAAGCATTAATATGAACAGGGTCATATCCCCCATAGGCTGCATGCATGGCAGTGACAGCTTCCTGGCTTCCTGGAACTCATGCTTGAGGAACTTGTAGAGGTCTGATCATGCCAAGGACACAGGTCCAAATTGATGCTTACTACAGTGACTGCATTAGCTGACATGGTGTTCCCCAGAGAGAGGCAAGCTCTGTACAGGGACAGAAATGTAGACCAATCTTCTTGTCCTATAAAGAACAGTTTTTGGAATCCACTGCAACTTTTCAAATAACTCTAGGTAAAGTATTGAAGCCTTTTAAGGTTTAAAAAATAATTAAAGCACATCAAAGATGACATGAACAGGCTTAGAAATAGAATTCAAATTTAATTTTTGAAAGATTTTTTTTATTTTATGTGTATGAGTATTTGCCTGCATGTATGCCTGTGTGTCTGTGGAACCCAGAAGAGAACATCAGATTCCCTAAAATTGAAGTTACAGATGTGGGTACTGGGAACTAAACCCTAGTCCTCTGCAAGAGCAGCCATTTAACCACTAAGCCATCTCTCCAGCACCTAGAAACTAAATTTAAAGATGATCATATTTAACACGGAAGAATACTATTTTCATATGCCTTCTTCTTAGAGTATCTCCTGATTTGGGAGAGAAATGCAGCACTGTTCATCCTTGTGTCTGAAGATACCTTGTCTGAGTCCATAAACAGACATCTGGAGTTACACAGATGAGCAAGCCACATCCAGCATCTTGCATAATGTCCATAATTTCAGAAAAAGGACTGAAATGGCACCATGTAGGTTGATATTTAAAAACGAATGCAGACACAGAGCAGATCTTTATGAAGGGGTAAATGTTTCTGGGATTGTCCTACTAGAATTGTTTTCTTGAAGGCAGGCATGGTGTCACATGCCCATCATCCTAGTGCCAGGGAGGCTAAAGCAGGAGCTCTCAAATTTGAGGCCAGCCTGGGCTACATGGTGAGATTTGATGTTGTTACTGTGTGGTTTGCATAGATCCCAGGTTCTCCACAACTTTATGAAAAAGAAAAGTGAGGAAGCAAATGGACAGGAAAAAAAAGCAGAAAAAAGTTGGATATGCAACAAAAGAGCAGTGGGCTTACACAAGACGCTCTGTTTTTAATTTTTTGTTTTCTCAACACAGGGTTTCTCTGTGTAGCAACCCTAGCTGTCCTGGAACTCACTCTGTAGACCAGGCTAGCCTCGAACTCAGAGATCCACCTGCCTCTGCCTCCCAAGTGCTGGAATTAAAGGTGTGTACCACCATGCCCAGCTAGGCAATATGCTCTGAAGTCTTTAGTTCTTTTACTGGTTTTTATGGATTTAAGGGAGATGAGAAACTGAGGAATAGGATGGAAACTAGGGTGAATCTTTTTCTAGACTAATATCTGGTATATTATATAACTTTAGGTGATATCTCTGTATATCTATATCTAAATCTATATTGGAGAAAATAACATATTTAAGCATATCTATGCCCATCAACAATACATATGAGTTGCTAAATAAGGGTTTTTATCTGAGAGATCAGTCCTAGAATTGACATACCCTCCTTAAGCTTGTGCAAAATACTGGCTTCAGCTGCTTCTCTGATGTCTCAGTGACTTTCCTATTGCTGTAATAAAACACCATGACCCAGATAACTTATAAAAGATGATGTTTAAGTTGGAGCTTATGGTTTCATGACTATCATGGCAGGCAGTATGGCAGCAGGCAGGCAGGCATGGCACTGAGCAGGAACTGAGAGCTTGTGTTCTTATCTACAAGTGTGTGCATTTGAAGCCTGAAAACTCAACCCCAGTGACACACCTCCTCCAATAAGGCCACACGTCCTAATCCTTCCCTGCTGTGGGATGGTCTGTATGTCAAATGTGTTGCTCTGATTGGTCAATAAATAAAACATTGATTGGCCAGTAGGAAGTATAGGCAGGACTAACAGAGAGGAGAATCGAGAGAACAGGAAGGCAGAGAGAGACACTGCCAGCTGCTGCCATGACAAGCGGCATGTGAAGATGCTGGTAAGCCACGAGCCATGTGGCAAGGTATAGATTTATAGAAATGGGTTAATTTAAGATGTAAGGACTAGATAACTAGAAGCCTGAGCCATTAGGCCAAACAGTTTAAATAATATAAGCGTCTGTGTGTTTATTTTATAAGTGGGCTGTCAGACTGCCGGGGCTTGGCGGACCCAGAGAGAAAACTCTCCAGCTACACTTCCCAAACAGTTCCAACAACTGGAGACCAAGCATGAAAACATATAACTTACAGGGGGCCATTCTTATTCAAGCAATCACACTCTCCTTCAAGGAAGTGCCTGACCACAAACCACCAAGGTACAGAGGAGCTGGGTATTTTCCTACCAGAAAGTGGCAGACATATTCTCTCAAAGGGAGTTGCCCCCCATAACTGGACTGTCCCTAAACCATTCTACCTCAGACTAACCTTAAAAACCCAACTACAAGCAAAAAAGAATAATCATTTTTATATGTGTTAGATTTTTTATAGAAACATATTCCAATATTTTTCAGCCAATTAGGTATTCTGTCCAGCTACAGTAAGTCTTCAACTAGCACAAAAAGTAAAGTTATCAAAAATTTATCACCTCACACTTGCCACATAACAGACACTACTTCCAATTAGGCCAAGTGGAACAGAAATTGTTAAAAATAAGATTTATGATCACCTAACAAATCAATTTGCAGAAAAAAATGAGCCATAAAAATATACTAACAATCAAGATATAGTATTCATAAACTATTGCAATTTATTATTTAATATAAAATTATGCAAAAAATACTCTTATTTCCAACTTGTTTGATGGACATTGTTATTGTTTCATTATGTTTCATACATAGTATTATTTTTAAATGACCTTTACATTTTATTACCTTTAAATGTGCATTTTCTCTTGTGGTAAAATACAGCTTACCTGAATGGCATTTAGTATTTTTTTCTGTTTTTGGAACCATAAGAATATTAAATATTAGTCTTTTCTACCAAATACTGTAAAATTTGTATTTACAACTGTAAAACTTGTGTTTACAACAGGGAATTCAAATCTTTTTATTTTCTCTACCTCATTAGACTTTTATAGAAATGTTTTAACATACACATCCCTGCTTGCCACCTAGTGAAACACTTAAGTAAATTAAGTGACCCACCCCTTCCTGATTTATTTTGCTCTAATTCTTCTAAAACCTAGCCTGTCATGAGAGATTGTGGGGTCAGACACCAGTCAACTGGAAAAAAAGACATGGCCACCATCTACATTAGTATAGAAATCAAGTGCACTTGCTGCATGATATGTTTACTTTAATGCTTTGTGAATAGTATACTCTTAGTTATTTGTGGAGTGGTGTGCATAAGTCTGTGTGAATGAGCATGTGTTTGTTTGAATCTTGATAGTACTCTTGTAGTAGCATGAATAGCCAGAATCTTCCTACTACCAGACTGCATCTCTGTGCCTAATTCAAAAAAGATATCCAATAGGAAAAGCTACAAGAAACAAATCCATGTGCTCTTCATCTCAGGATAGGACATAGCCAGGCAGGAGACACAGATGCCAATTCTGGATTTCCCCAAAGTTTGCCCTGTAGATCTGGAGTGATCCTATGATTTCTAGAACCTGTAGTGGGTCATTCTGAATAGCCATGATTTTATCAACTAATAAGAATTTATATCTTTTACCTTGGTTTTTATTTTTTGGTCTTTTTGTTATTGTTATTGTTATTTTGTCTTTTTTTTCTGGAGCTGAGGACCAAACCCAGGGCCTTGTGCTTGCTAGACAAGCACTCTATCACTGAGCTAAACCCACAACCCCAAGAATTTATATCTTTAAAAACTGAAACTCTGAGCTGTTACAGTACAGTGGTGTTTGCTGTACTATAATTTAATTCCAAGGAACACCATCAGAAAAAAAAAATGCTCAAAATACATTATTGATTTTGGCTGGGAATTTTTCATAGTCTATGTACCTCTATGCCTTTTCACATAGGAAACATGACTTGGGAGAGTTTTTAGTATTTGTCTTTGTTCTCATGGTTGACATATGGTACCCATGCATCATCTCAGTCAGGGCAAATTTTTTTAAATAATTGTTTTATATTTTCGGAATTTTATGTCTGTTTGTACCATATTTACATCTTTTTCACTCCTCCATCTTTCCCTACTGACTCTTCCCTTCTGCTCCTCATTCTCTCTCAGATTCATACCCTTCGTGTGTGCACATGCGCGCGCGCGCGCACACACACACACACACACACACACACACACACTACTGAGTCCATCTAGTGTTAATTATATGTACATGTGTTTAGGGTTTAGGGATGACCATTTTGGTCCTTTAAGGGGGCTCACCTCTGGAGAAAACTGATTCTCCTGTTCTCAGCAGTCACTGACAGTCGTTCTTCATCTTGGGAAGGGTCCTTGAGAAATTTCCATCATCCCCATTGGCATGTTGCTGTGGGGTGGTCTGAATGTCAAATATGTTGCTGATTAGTCAATAAATAAAACACTGCTTGGCCATTGGCTAGGCAGGAAGTGTAGGTGGGACAAGGAGGAGAATAAAGCTAGGAAGTGGAAGGCTGAGTCAGAGAGACACTGCCAGCCACCACAATGACAAACAGCATGTGAAGATGCCAGTAAGCCACGAGCCACGTGGCAAGGTATAGATTAATAGAAATGGATTAATTTAAGCTGTAAGAACAGTTAGCAAGAAGCCTGCCACGGCCATAAAGTTTGTAACCAATATAAGTCTCTGCGTTTACTTGGTTGGGTCTGAGGCTGTGGGACTGGCAGGTGAGAGAGATTTGCCCTGACCGTGAGCCAGGCAAGAAAACTCTACCTACAAATGGCGCCCAACGTGGGGCTATGGTGATATTTTATTTGTGTTAAAATGTTATTTGTATGTTAATAAATAAAGTTGCCCGGGGGTCAGAGCTATTAGCAAGCCATAGGAAAGCAGGTCAGTGGTGGCGTACGCTTGTAATCTCAGCACTTGGTAGGCAGAGATGGGTAAGTCTCTGTGTGTTCAGGGATATAGCCATTATTGGATACACATGCCTTTAATCTCAATACCAATCATGGAAAACCTGGAGGTCTATACAGACAGGCCGTGATGAGGCGGTCATGTGGTTGGGTTTACAACCAATGAGAAGGCAGGACAGGAACTCTATATAAAGACTTTAACACAGGGGTAGCTCTGGTTCGGAGAGGTAGGACCACTGCAGGAGGAAGGGTAAGGTTTTAGCTCTTAGCTCTGACCTTTTGGCTTTCTTCTTTGCATTGGTTCTGTGTTTCTTATTTAATAAGAAGGTTGGTTACATCTACAAATGGCATCCAATGTGGTGGCAAGAGTTTCCACCTAAAAACTGAGAAAAAAGATTCTAAAACGGAGCTAAAAACAGTTCCTAATTGTCTCTCTCAAATGAGCAGCAGCTGCCCGTTTGAGCTACTGGTGGGTTCCTAGCTTGCGTGTTCGACCTGCAGTATGGCGGGAATGAGGCCTCTGCAAGTGACACATTAAGCTGTGTGGTGGATTTAGCCTTTACTAGTACAAAACAAAAAAAGAGGTTTCTGGGCTATACGCTGCTTGGATAAAAGCATAGAGCCACGATAGCTCCCAGAGCTGGCGGTAAAGTACCACGGCCATGATGGGAAGCTGAGGTGAGTGGGGCCAGCAGCCACAGCTGCTGCAGTTTAAAGCAACAGATTCACAATAAGACAGATTCAGATGTAATAGTTTACAATGTGTGTAAAATATACGTAGGCTTGAAAGAGAAAAAAAAGGTGATATATACAGTTAGAGAAACAAATACATAGTTTTAAAAAATAAAGTCTTTAAAGAGAGAGTAAAATTAATATAAAAAATAAGCCACATAAAGATGAATATTACACAGAGAATCTGGATTGTGTTGTCTTTGGGATTTTTAACTGCAGAAAAACATTTGATTGTAAAAGCTGTTGAGTTATGCCAAAATGTATATTTTAAAGGTACCTTGACTTCAAAATTTGGATATAAGGATATGTTGCTTTGGAAAGGAGACTCTGCTTTTGTTCCCACAGAAAGCCAAAGGCTATGGATTTGTTCAAGATTAAGATACATCAGGTTTGACCAGCCAAGACCCCCTGAAAGGTCTCCGATGACACCATGGCCCAGATGATCCAACATCCAGAACCGTTTGAATGCAACTGGCTCAGA
This sequence comes from Peromyscus eremicus, assembly GCF_949786415.1. NCBI lineage: Eukaryota > Metazoa > Chordata > Mammalia > Rodentia > Cricetidae > Peromyscus > Peromyscus eremicus. The sequence continues at coordinate 199,303,681 of NC_081416.1, forward strand.
CAATACAGCCTCATGGACTATTCCAAAATCCTAAAATTTTCTTTGTGTCCCCATAAGATACAGCGCCCCCCTCCAGCAGGAATTATTAAGAGAAGCTACGCCCAAATTCCCAAATTATATGTAATTTTACTTTGTTAAGGTTAAAACCTTCCTTTTTGAAAAAAAAAAGGGGGGGGGGAGTGCTGTGGGATGGTCTGAATGTCAAATGTGTTGCTGATTAGTCAATAAATAAAACACTGATTGGCCATTGGCTAGGCAGGAAGTGTAGGCGGGACAAGGAGGAGAATAAAACTAGGAAGTGGAAGGCTGAGTCAGAGAGACACTGCCAGCCGCCACAATGACAAACAGCATGTGAAGATGCCGGTAAGCCACGAGCCATGTGGCAAGGTATAGATTAATAGAAATGGATTAATTTAAGCTGTAAGAACAATTAGCAAGAAGCCTGCCATGGCCATACAGTTTGTAACCAATATAAGTCTCTGCGTTTACTTGGTTGGGTCTGAGGCTGTGGGACTGGCAGGTGAGAGAGATTTGCCCTGACCGTGGACCAGGTAAGAAAACTCTACCTACAGCATGTCATCATACAGGTCTTGTTCAGGCAACCATGTTGTTATGATTTTATGAGTATAGCATCCCTCTAATATCTAGAAGACACTATCTTGAAGCTAGCATTCTGGTCCCTCCGACATAGAATCTTTCTGCCTCTTCTACGATGCTCCCTGAGTATGTGTATTTACCACTTGTGGCTGAGCACTCCAAGGCCAGCTCCTCATGGCTGGAGATATCATGGATCTAGAGAAGAAACTGCTATTCCCATCTTCCTGAATCATTATAACTTCTAACTTTATTCTAAAAACTTATCCTCATACACACAGAAAAGTGTAGTTCTTACCACTTATCAAGGAAGCTCCTTTTGCAGCAGATGATGGCTACTACAAGAGACTCATAACTGGTCAAAACACCGTCAAGGTAACTTACTCCCACACTAAGCAGACTTAGGCTTCTGTTGTTTGGATTCCATTGTGATTATTTTACATGTTTTCCATCTGTGGTCTTGTTTTCACTCTTTCTTCTACTTCCCACATCGCCACATTTAATTCCCTACAACTTAAATCATTCATCTTCTATGTGAGCTGGGAGTTATCTGTTGACTCAGAAATATACCCATCTTGTGGAGCAGTGGTGCTGGTAGCCTTCCCTACAGTATAGGTGCTTGCATTCCTTACATTGCTGTGGCACTGAGTACCACCAGGTTGTCCCTTCCCATATGCTTGGCTTGGGGGTCCTCATCAAGGTTGGCTGCCAGTGTCTGGGAAGGGACTGCTCTCCTCTTCTGTATCACTCTTCAAGTTGCTCTGAAAGCTTATTTTTAGTGATTCAATATAAGTTGGGTCAAAGTCATGTATAGTTGCATTAAGCTCTAGTTTTATACATTTTAGGTTCTTTCTTAATTTAGTTCCTGTGCTTTTAACCAGGTGGAAAGTAAGATCTGATTAGAGCAGACCTTGACCAACCAGAGGTTAAGATGAACATTGTCATTTCTATTATATTACCTGCTGTACCTTGCCTGTACCAAGATGGGCAGTGTCTGGCCATGCTTTTTTGAAGCATGCTTCGCTGAGAGGTCCATTGAACAACTGGTAATCACAGGATGATGGAATTCATTCCCGTTTCCTTCCCTTTGGGAACAAGACAGCATTTCCCATTCCTCCTTGGTGTGTTCTGCTTCATTATATGCTTTGACCCATGATATGTGAGCAGAAATGTCCCATGTGACTTCTAGGAGGCGGAGGTGAGGCCCATGCCCACCTGCCATATGCTCTTCCCCAACTCTGCTCCACAGAGGCAGGGTGTAAATTAGGGTCCAGCTGCCCTTGTCCCCACAGGGTGCTGTCCCCTGACAGCCTATGCTTGAACACAGAGAATTAACAAGAGATGATGTAGAATCAAGCATGATGTGCACACCTGTAATCCTAACACTTGGAAAGCTAAGGCAGGAAGAACAAAAGCTAGAGGCAAGCACCAGCTACATAGTAAGTCAGGGTCAACCTTGGCTGCTTAGGGTGACTCTGTCTTAGAACAAACAAAAGCAAAAAATAATCTCTTATACTAACTCTAACTAGCACACCCTGACTTATGCAGACAGCAAGTATGAAGCATAGGTCTCACTCTAGCACACATATTCTTACTAATCCACTTGTTTTTTTGTCTGTGGATGGTTCCAGAGGAAAAGTCTTTAGCTGCAACCTTCAGCCTTACTTAGTTTCAGCAAAACACCTGCTGTGTGTGTTCTGTACCTACAGGGCTGTGTCTCTTCTAATTCCCCAGTCTGCAACAGGAGAAAGATTTTCCTAGACTATTTCAGCTTCATAGGTTCACACCAGGCTTTTTTCATTGTGTATTTTTCCAATTAAGTTTATCAAATTGAAAAGTCCCTTTGTATAATAAGAGATCTCTACTTTCCCTAACTGCTTAGTGGTTTTCAACTACAAAGGCACTTTCTTTCTCCTTTTTATTTGACTTCAAACTCCCTTTGCTAAGCATTTTAATTATCCTAATATAAAAGCAGGGCCACTGGTTTTATACACCATGAAAATGTTTGAAATATGTGTGTGTGTGTGTGTGTGTGTGTGTGTGTGTGTGTGTGTGTGTGTGTGTGTAAGTTATAGCAAGAACCTTATCTTCCCCCCCCAACCCCAAAATCCTTTAAAATGTGCTCAGCCTAGCTAAGGGAAGATAGCCACATCCTCAGCTCAGTGTAGTTGCCCGTAATTACCTTCAGGTGCAAAAGAATTCTTAATGCTTCAAATTCTTTTCCACTGTATTGAAGTAAATAGAAGTGATTTATTATTGAGAGCCCCGCTGCCAGGCTGGATTGGTGGGTGGGAGTTGACATTTGGGATATTGTGTAATGTATAATGAGGCTGAAATGACTGGTTCTGATCCAGTCAGCATCACAGGCAATTTCCCTTGTAAGGCAAAATGCTTGCAAATTAAGTTGCATATCTTCAGGGATGGCATAAACTGTGGAAATATTGATTTTGATGCTGTGTTCCTTTGAAATTGTTTGGGATATGTATTCAGAAACAGATTTTCTCTGTGACAGAACCCTATATTTTCTGCCAGAGAGATATTTCAAAGACATCTTTGGTGAGGATTGTCTTGCAGATGTTATGGAAATAAAATCAAGAGGGGCTAATTTCTACTTGTCACTTTCTTTGAATATTGCCTGATGGGGCTGCAGACCAGCCACAAAATTAGGCTGCAGATCACTGCTCTCTACCTCGCCATTCTGTGCTCTCCAGCATGGCTCTGCAGAATGCCTTTGCCCAGGGGAAACCCAAAAGTGGGACTCACTTGGTAATGGCAAGCTGAATAGGTTATCACCTGGCTAAGAGGAGAAGTGTCCAGATGGGAGGCCTGGCATGCCCAGGCTGCCAACAAATGATAGAGCAGAGAACCACTGCCTCTAAGAGCAGTGTTAGCAACTCAGAATGTGTGACTCCACCTGGAAATCATACTAAAACTGGGCCCATTTTCCCAGAACTGTAGGAAATAGTGTACACTCTGGCTGGCTTGCCCAGTTCTCCAATTTCTTTATCCTTGCCTGCCTCAGTTGGTTTTGGCAACTGCCTTCCTAATCATTTGGAATATGTTAGTCAATGTTGTTGCTCATGGAGTCTTTTCTGCCTTCTGATAGAAATTCAACTTTGGTCATTACTTTGTTGTATTGTTTTCCTCCATTCCCCTTACACATAGGCTAGGCCAGCAAGTTGCTATGGTTTGAACTTGAAATGTCCCCCACAGGCTTATGGCTCATGTATGTGAACACTTAGGCCTCTTGCTGATGACATGGATTGGGAGGTTGTGGAACTTTTGGGACATAGGACCTAGTTGGTAGACATAGGCCACTGGGGAGGGCCTTGACCCCACCTTTGATTCTGGTCTAGGGCTCTCTGCTTCCTGATCCACCAGGGTGTGTGCTGCTACCACTTTATGCTCCTACTGGACAGAGCCACACCAATCACCATATCTTCCCTACCATGACAGGCTGTGATCAAAACAAATCTCCTTCCTCCTAAGTTGCTTCACTCAGATATTTTGTCAGAATGGCAAGAAAAATAATTAAAGTAATGGGTGATTTGCAGATTTCTTCTAAGAGGATGCATGGGGTCAGTCTTAGGAGTAAAAACCCACACCAAAGTCTTCATAAATCCTGGGGTAATAACATTGTTTACTCCTATGAAGAGCCATATGTGGCTACCAGACTTGGCAGGAAGATCAGGGTGAGGCTGGGAGTGGGTAAAAAAAGCATTTCAAGGCAAAGAAACAGACTGTCCCCTTAGGGTTCAGAAGGAACCAGCCCTTATCTGTCTAAGCACAATGATAGACAAGTGAGGCTGATTTTGGACTTCTGACCTCATAACTATATTGTAATGCAGTTGTCTTGGGGGAAGGTAATGGAGACTGAACATAAGCACTCTACCTGTGAGCTATACTTTCAGTAATCTTTCTGTTGCCACCTGGGATCTCTGCCCCATAACCAGCAAACAATCATTCAATGCAGTGGTTCCCACAGTGGAACCAAAAGCTCATTTATTTATCTGGGCTTTCCATACGCACATTCTGGTCTGCTGCCCTAAGGAAACACAGGATCCCCTAGAATTCCTTAGTTCCTTATTTACATAAGCTTGACTTTAGAATTAAGGGTCGGGGGGGCAGACACATGGTTTCTTTATATTTTCATCTTAGTAGAACTGACAGTAACAAAAAATAGCCCTTATTTTCTAATCAATTAGAAAAATCAAAATGCTACAAACCAACAGTCTATATAGCGAACAAAAGAAGAGTTATCTGGAAGCATGGAGCAGGGGGTACAGGGACAATGTCCTCTCTTTCCCTCTCTTCACCTGTCTGAAATAGCAAGAAGCCAGGCACCTAGATCCACCCTTCTCAAATGCGGAAGAGATAGCCAGGTCAATCCCCATTCAACTAAAAGGAAAAAACATTTAGGTCTTTTTGTTTGATGCTCGCAATTGGACTTTTAATACAGTCAAAGCTTCCCTGAGGGGCTTCAAACCCCAGTAACAGCTTGCATTTGAAGCCACTGTGTGTTCTTCTGCAAAGTGCTCCCAGGAGTGTGTTTATGACTGAGGTCAATGTCTCCCACCCTGACTTCCCATCACCAAAACACGCTTGGAGAGTGTGAGATCTGACACTGGACAGTGTTCGTAATTTGACATACTTGCTGCTTTTATCTGTGAACAGCTTGCTCACTGGTTTTATTTTGCACTTTATCTTTTTGCCAATCAATAAAGCTATATTACTAGTACTTAAGATACTACAGTGGATACTGAGGCCAGCAGACAGTACACGCTAATCAATTTTTAATTATGACTTTAATTTTATATGACATCTTTTAATTTTATTGGACACATTAAAGTAAATCTGTCAGACCAGAGGATCTATTGTCCAGGGCCTGGGATAGGGAGCATCTGCCAGGGCTGCATGTGGCCGTGATGTCACAAAGATGCTCATGAGAGATGGGCATCATGATGTGCTATGTGCATCTTTGCTCAAGTAGCTGGAAAGACCTCCTCACTGACAGAATCTGTGTCACCAGCACTGCCTCTCAGAGCAGCTTTGAGACCACACAAATGGTGGTCTGCACGCTGTGAGTCTGGAACCAAGATCATTTCCAAATGTCTTGATGGCCTCAATTAAGTTTTGTTTTCCTCTCTGAGTCTCATTACATACTGGTAAAAATGAAGACTGTATCATTCTCTACTTTTTAAAGAAATGTAAAAGGGTAATTCAAGGTAAGCTATGATTGTCCCATTAACCTCCTACCCCTAAGAATAAGAGAGGGGGGATGGAGGGAGGGAGGGAGGGAAGGAAGAAGGGAAGGAGGGAGGGAGGGAGGGGAGAGAGAGAGGGAGGGAGAAAAAGAGAAACATTGTTGATGTCTTGTATTCAGTCTACCTCAGTATTCATATCCTACCTCAACCTCCATTTGATTTATCTGTTCGCAGCCTTCACGTTAGGCTCACTTTGCATTCATCTCAGAGACTGGAGATGTGTTTGTGACGCCCCAGAAAATGCCCACAGTCATTATTGGACAGAAGCAATGGCTGGTGAAAACTGATTGTATGGGACTTTTCTCTCCATGGTCCAGCTTCTCTTGTTTCCTGTGGAGTTCTGCTAGGTGTGTTTTTCCAGCAAACCTTTTGCATAGACTTTGATTTGGGATAAATGTTTAAAAGCATTAGATAGAAAAAAAGAACTGGGAGACAGATCCTGTCATGGTCTAAGAGAAATCTTTATCTGAACACAGTTTGAAAGGCAGAGGGATTTTACAACAAGACTTCATCAGTTGTCGTGTGTGTGTGTGTGTGTGTGTGTGTGTGTGTGTGTGTGTGTGTGTGAAGAGTGCTAAGGACTATTCCTTCAATGCAGCATGCCTTAAGGTCACTGGGTATGGTACCAAGTGGGAAAGAACAACATTGAGATAGCATCTGATTGCCTAATAAAGATAGTGTTGTGAGAGTCTGAATTCCTGTGCCAGAACTCCTTGCCTGAATTTCCAGAGCTGGTGACAAATGCCACGTGTCCTCAACAATTAATCAAACAGAAAGGGTTCACCTGCATAGTTATCAGGATACACAGCTTCCTGAAGTGAAATAGAAACCAGCTGCCTCAGTGCATCTGGCACTTCAAATAGCAGGAGAATGTGAACAGTTGCTCACTGTCTGAATCTCTACTGTTTCATGATCACAAGGTAGTGGGAACATGGAATCTGGAGTGTGTTCCTTCAAGAGATTTTCAGCAGTCATTTTGAACAGATCTGAGGCTTGCCTGAGCAACATCAAACACTGGGTATTTGTGCTGCTACCTTATGCCTATTGATCTCCCTCACTCTGGCCCTCACATCACCTTATCCAGCAAGGCTTTGGACTCCTATGCAAAAATGGTTCTCTTTCATTCTCCTTTCCAACCTTCTTTTTACCCTTCTTGTGGCACTTGCCACCTTCAGTAACAAGGTGTGCATGCACGTGTGTGTGTGTGTGTGTGTCTCTGTGTGTGTGTGTGTGTGTGTGTGTGTGAAATGTGTTGTGTGTGTAGGTCAGGTGTGTTAATTCATCTGTTCTGCTTAGTTTTTGTCACCTGGAGAGTGACATTGCCTTCAACAGATTGCCCTGTAGGTAAGTCTATGAGCATGTTCTTGATTAATGATTGATGTAAGAGGGCCTATCCCATCATGGGCAGTACCACGCTTGGGCAGGTGGTTCTGTGTTGTACAAGGAAGCAGGCTGAGCAAGCAATGCAGAGCAAGCCAATAAGCAGCACTCCTTCATGGTGTATGCCTCTGCTCCTGCTTTAGTTCCTGCTTGACTTCTCTCAATGATTAACTGTGAGTATGAAGTGTAAGCCAAATAAACCATTTCCTCCCCAAGTTGCTTTCAGTTATGGTGTTTATCACAGCAACAAAGGCAAACTAGAATGCCATCCACTCATTCATTAACAGCAGAGGACATCATGTGGTCAATGTACCACCTATCCATCTCATTGTTTTCTAGGTTTATTGAGATACTTTTATGTGTCTGTATTCCTTTGAGCACAGTGTGATCAGAGTTGAACAAGGTACTGAGGTCTAGAGAACTGGCAGTCTATTAAGGGTAGGATGTTAGGTAAGATAGTTCCTGACAGTGAAAGAAGCTTGATGGAAGTGGCAGTTCAAAAACAGCAAGTTTTGAAAGTGTTGGGAGCTGAAGCTAAGGAGGGGTTTAGGAAGAGGACACTTTTCCAGAGAAGAAACAGGTAGGGATTTGGGAAGAAGAACAAACCAGGGAGAGGTGGGACAGTGGCTGAGAAATATTCTCAAACATGGAGGACAGTGGCCTAGTAGACAAGGTGGAAGCCAATAGGAAACAAGGTCAGTGTCTTAATCAGGTTACTGAGATAAAACACCATGACCAAAAGCAAACTGGGGAGGAAAGGGTTTATTTCAGCCACACTTTCACATCATAGGCCATCACTGAAGGAAGTCAGGGCAGGAATTCAAGCAGGGCAAGGACCTGGAGGAAGGAGCTCATACAGAGGCCATGCTGCTTACTGGCTTGCTCCTCATGGCTTGTTCAGCCTGATTTCTCATAGAACCCAGGACCACCAGCCAAGGGATAGTACCACCCACAATGGTCTTAGGCCCTCACCCATCAATCACTAGTTAAGAAAATGCCCTGCATGCTTAGCTACAACCTGATCTTATGGAGGCATTTTCTCAAATGAAGCTCTTTCCTCTCTGATGACTCTAGCTTGTATCAAGTTGACTTAAAACTAGCCAGCACAGTCAGGATCCTGGGAATGGGCCGTACTGCAGGACTTTGTGGGCAGGAATGGAGCTTAGATTTCCTTGCCAGGAAATCAGTCTGGGGCAACTTATTTGTGTTTTGTGTAAATGTGGGAATGTAGCTCCATGGTAGAGAGCTTGCCTGGCCTGTTCAAGGCTCTGTGTTCCATCCAAATTAATTGAAAAATCAGGTCTGTCCTTGGATGATCACCAAGAATGTGCATCCACCTACCTCTAGAGTTTTAAGTGGTGTAGGCCAGCATGCAAGGACCTGACAGAGAAAAGGCCACTGACTTCAGGCTGAGAGCAGTCTCTTGGCCTAAGCTTTATCATTCTTCAGCCTTTGTTTGGTGGTATGTGTTCCCCAAAATATTGTGCACCCTAATAAATTTATCTGGGGTCAGAGAACAGAACAGCCACTATATACAAAGGCTAGAAAATGGTGGCACTCATGCCTTTAATCCTAGCATTCCAGAGGCAGAAATCCATCTGGATCTCTGAGTTCAAGGCCACACTGGAAACAGCTAGGCATGGTGACACGTGCCTTTAATCCCAGAAAGTGATGGCAGAAAGCAGAAAGGTATTTAAGGCATGAGAACCGGGAACTAGAGTTGGTTAAGCTTTTAGGCTTTAGAGCAGCAGTTCAGCTGAGATCCATTTGGATGAGAACTCAGAGGTTTCCAGTCTGAGGAAACAGGATCAGCTGAGGAATTGGCAAGGTGAGGTGGCTGTGGCTTGTTCCGCTTCTCTGATCTTCCAGTGCTCACCCCAATAACTGGCCTCAGGTTTGATTTTATTAATAAGAACTTTTAAAGATTCCTGCTACACCTTTGAGCCAAAATCAAGCATAGACTTTTAGCCAAATCTTTGGGCTGAGACATGGCTTTCACCATCAGAAGACTTACTTCTCAGAAGGCTTTTGCCTCAGCTTCTTCCTAGGTAGTCCATTCTCCCACACAGTTCTTCATTCCGGATCACACTCTTCAAACTCACAGCACAACCCAACTTTTCTCCTGTTGTTTTACCTCAGAAGTAGGAACCATGTCACAGGAGCCCTGACTTCAGGCACAGGTCAGACTGCTTAGTCGGGACATACAAACTGAAATGCTTGTGCAGAGCAGGTGGGCAAAGGAACCCTGGCAAGACCTATGTAGCCCAGGTAGCTTGAGTCAGCTGCGGAATGATTCAAATACCTCAACCCAGAACTAGCAAGATCTGATTTTGTATAATAAGCTGGAAATTTGTATTACAACTGTGTCAAGTTGCAAATATTGATACTGAACTAACATTTTGACACTTTATAGGAAGACCATTGTAGCCAGAAGTTTTCCTGTGTCCCAGCTGCCAGCGGTCGGGACAAATATTTCTCACTTGCATCCCCCCAAGTAAACATACAGAGGCTTATATTAATTATAACTGCTTGGGCATTAGCTCAGGCTTATTACTGACTAGCTCTTACAATTAAATTAACCCATAATTCTTATCTATGTTTAGCCATGTGGCTTGGTACCTTTTCTCAGTTCTGCCTTGTCTCATCTTGCTTCCTCCACGTCTAGCTGGTGACCTCTGACTCAGCCCTTCTTTCCAGAATTCTCTTCATCTGTTTGCTCTGCCTACACTTCTTGCCTAGCTACTGGCCAATCAGTGTTTTATTTATCAACCAATCAGAGCAACACATATTCAAAGCATACAGAATGACATCCCACAGCACTTCCCCTCTTCTGTCTAATCAAAAAGGAAGGTTTTAACTTTAACATAATAAAATTACATATAATAAAACACTTATCAAGCAAGAATTACAGTTACCATATCTAGTCTACTTGTATTTGACAAAATTAAAGAAAATATTCTATCATCTATCCTATATTTGTGAGTCTAAAGTTTCGTATCTAATTTATCTTTTATCATGACTAAGGAAAACTATAATTATAACTATCTAGTCTTCAACTACATCAAAGACCTCAGAAGGATATAATATTGCCTAAGCATACAGGAAGCACATTGTAAGCAACTTCCAAAAATCTAGAATGACAGAGAGAGCTGGCTACCTGGACAGTCACCCAAAGTTCCTCTGTACTGCTGATTTTTGCCAAGACAAGTGTGGTTGCAACTTTGATAACAGGCATCCTCTGAGGCCAGGACAATATGACACCATTGCCAAAGTGCCTTTGCAATTCAGAAATGGTACAATGCCCCTTCCTTCAAAGGCAGCTGAACAGGCAGTGAACTAATGGCTCCTGGTATACAGTGGAACAGTAGCTGGAACAGTTATTCTTGGAGGAGTAACTAGGCTGAAAGAGTCTGGCCTCTCAATGGTAGACTGCCATTTAATAAAGGAGATGAAACCACCCACAAGCCGAAAAGAATGGGAAGCCAAATTCCAAAAATACCAGCAATTTCCAGAATTTAAAATCCTGAATCATGACATGGCACTAGCAGAATTCAAGTTTACCTGGTACATGGAATACTCACACTGAATATGGGCTTGAGCTGTAGGCCTTGTGTACATCCTGCTTCACAAATGAGTTTGTCAAATATGCTAAGCCTGTAGGCCAAAGATGATGCCCCAATGTTGCACAGAAACCTCAGGTGACTGACCAGGCAGCTGGCTGTTTCAGTCATAACTCACATTTTTGAAAGTTGCTTGCTTGCACTGCCTGTTTTAATAGGTAATATTATTTCCTTCTCTGGTCTCTGAGGTAGTTGAAGATTAGATAGTTATAGTTATAGTTTTCCTTGTTAAGAAATTCAGAAAAGAAATTCACTAAGAGGTGTTAAGTATATAAGTTTGAAAGACATCATAAGATAGTTTTCTGTTGGTTATACAAGATGGGAAAGAAAGTGAATTAGATATATTTTAGATTCACAAAAGGAGGATAGATAATGGAATATTTTCTCTGAATTTGTCAAATGCAAGTGGACTAGACATTGTTGATTTATTTATTGCTTGTATATACTGTATATAGTTATTGTACTTACTGTATATAGTTTTTCTTATATTAGTTATAACTTTTTTATTTTTTATTAGACAAAAATAGGGGAAATGTGGTGATATATTGTGTCCCCCAATATACTGAGTCTCCCTCTAAAACTTACCTGAGGATCAGAAGAAAAAGCCAACCGCTATATTAACATAGAAGTCAGGCAATGGTAGCACACACCTTTAATCCTATCACTTGGGAGGCAGGGATCTGTCTGGATCTCTGTGAGTTCAAGGCCACATTGGGAACTGAGCCAGGCATGGTAATACATGCCTTAATCCCAGCACTAACCATACAAGTCTGGAGGTCTGTACAGATAGACAGGAAGTGACAGAGCTGGGCAGGAAAAGGAAATGATGTAGCTGGGCTGAGAGAGCAAATGACAGAACAGAACAGAAAGACATATAGGTGTGGGAGGACAGGAAGTAGCTCACTTTGGAAGCTGAAGAGTTGGTGAGGTGACGTTAGCTGTGGCTTTTCCTATTCCTCTGATCTATCTTAGGCTTTAATCCCAATTTCTGGCTCTGAGTTTTTTATTAATAAGACCATTTAGAAATTCTCCTATAGACTATGTCTAGTGGCAATGAGCTCTGTTGTGTGGCCTTTCGTTAGGGGCCATGAACAAAGGTCACTTACCCAAGACAGGGCACCAACATACCAGATGGAGCTTGGTGAACCAGTGGGTTTACTAGGGATTCCTTACAGGAAAAAAACAGGACCATCAAATGGCTGCAACCAACATGGCCAATGGAGATATTGGCTAACTGTCCTCTGCTTCAATATAATGTGATCTGTGTCTGCCTAGCCTTACAGACCAGCTGTTCCCATCCTGTATCTGACACTATGACACATATGAAAACACCATGTAAGGACCACAGGGAAGTACACCCTATTGTTGAAGGCCTCCACTCTCACCTTAATTGGCTCATAAATGATCTTCTCTTCATTAAGATTGCCCATAAGACAACCTGTCCAAAGCACCCTCTCGTAATGCCTGTACCATCCAGGAGTATCCACTTTCACTCAGCAAAATTTGAATTTCTTATCTTTTCTTGTCTCAGAATTTTTTTTCAGCTGATAACTAGACTGTGGTGATATTTTGTTTGTGCTAAAACAAATAAAGCTTGCCTGGAGATCAGAGGGCAGAGCTAGCCACTAGTTAACCATAGAGGCCAGGCAGTTGTGGCACACACCTTTAATCCCAGCACTTGGGAGAGGAAACAGGAAGTGATATGGCTAGGCAGAGAGAGGAAGTGATAAGGTAGGGTGGGGACAGGAGCTTGGCCCCTTTCAGGCTGAGGAGTTAGTGAGGTAAGAGGTGGCTGTGGCTTTCTACTTTGTCTCTGATTTTGCAGCATTTACCCCAATATCTGGCTCTGGGTTTTTATTATTAAGACCAATTAGGATTTATGCTACACAAGACAAGAAACACTGACCAATTCTCATTCTGCATAGTCTGTCTCTCTTTGAAACCACTTCAGCAACTCATCAATGGCAACAGAATATTGGAAAGTTTTCAACTCTCTCTCTCTCTCTCTCTCTCTCTCTCTCTCTCTCTCTCTCTCTCTCTCTCTCTCTTCCTGTATGTGTGTGTGTCTGTGTGTCCCACGACTGTGCATCACTCTGTCACTCTGTCTTTCTGTCTCTCTGTCTCTCTGTTTCTGTTTCTATGTCTCTCTCCCTGTCTCAGCTCAAGTTTTTGTTATTTTTATCCAGGAAACAAAGAGTGGACAGATAAGAAAAGGAACATATAAGTTTCATTGTGTGCCTAAGAAATGGAAGTGTTCAGTTCAGAGAAGGACATACTAGCAGATTTTTACACAGAGGTTAGAGGAAGGAGATCTTGGGGCTCTGGATAGAAGGGAGGTAGCAGAGATTTGGAAAGCCAGCACACACACAGAGCAAGGGCTGTAAGTAGATGAAGTTGAATGTAGCAGCCATCTGTGTTCACCTTCAGATTTGAATCATTTCAGATCCTATCTCTCCTTTCTGTGGGAAGATCCTTACTAAATTAAGTGAGGAAAGAGTGTCAGAAAAGCTCCCATCTGCATTTGCTGTTTGCTTTAATGCTGTATATAACAGATATCTTTTGTTGATGTTGTTTTAAGTCAAATTTCTAAAATCTTGTATGTGTGGTGCTTGTGTGTCTAGTGTATAAGCATATCACATGTATGTGAATGTGCAGGTACATGCCCATGTGTGCACATGTAGAGGCCAGAGCATGCCACCAGATGTTTCCTCGTGGCTTTCTGCCTTACTGTCTTGATACAGAGTCTGTCATGGAACCGAGAGCTCACCAGTTCAGCCAGACTGGCCAGTAGTAAACTCTCAGGACTCTGCCCACTAATGCTAGGGTTACAGGCACTCACAGCTACACCTGGCTTTTTACATGGGTGCAAAGAATTTGGACTTAGGACCTCATGCTTGTATGGCAATTGCTCTTACCCTCTAAGCTATCCTTCCCAGTGTTAGACATAGATATCTTTTCAACAAGAAATTTCACATCCATTTCTGTGTCTACAGGTATCTGCACTTTCTTTCAATAGCCAACTCAAAAAGCACCAAAGAAATGTATTTGGGATGGACATTTCACTCTCCTGCAGGAGTCTGTATGACTGCATGGAAGAGTTAAGATAAGACTGCTTGGTATGATGCCTGACCCACAGTAGAAACACACAAAGGCCATTTCCAACTCTTTGAACATCTGTAAGCCTCCTGCCTGAGTCAAAGGCAGACCTTGGCCAAGCCTTGTGAGTGGTTAGAAAGGCCTGGGGAGGTGACTCCTTTAGTGGAGCCATGCCAACTCTAACAATGCTACTGGGATGTGTTCTTCAGGCTGAAAAACAGCTCTGAGTGATAAGCATCCCTGCCCAATTTCTTGCAGTTGACACACAATGTTGACTTGAATACAGCTAATTTTGAAAGGATAGAATTATATAAGAACACGTTTCATCCCTTAAAACATTCTGAAGGGAGCCAAGACTCGGTTGCTTAACTAGCATGTTGGTGTGGCATGGAATCCAGGTGGTGTTCATAGGAACAGAATATCTATGGTCATTACTGCCAATTCTCCGCTGCTGGGTCACACTCTGCCTAAACCATCACACCCAGTTCACAGTGCTATGTCCTGGAAAAACCAGTCCATCCTGATCATTTATTTTGTTGTGGCCAAATACCTGCCAGAAGCAACTTGTTTTTAAAGTGTGTGTGTGTGTGTGTGTGTGTGTGTGTGTGTGTGTGTGTGCTGCATGTACTTGTTAGTGTGAGTTGTGTGCACATATGCTTGACTGTGCATTGGTATAGAAGCCAGATATTGAGATCAGATGTCTTTACTCAACTGCTACTCACCTTTTTTAAATTTTAGATTTACTTCTTTTATGTGTATGGGTGTTTTGCCTGAATGTATGTGGCCTTTGTGTATGTCTGGTGCATATGTAAGTCAGAAGATGGTATCAAAACCCCTGAGTTACAGGTGGTTGTAAGCTGCTATGTAAGTACTAGGAACCAAACACAAGTCCTCTGTGAGAGCAATAACTAGTCTTAACTGCTGAGTCATCTCTCCAGTTCTTCTTTTTTCTTTGTGTGTGTGTGTGTGTGTGTGTGTGTGTGTGTGTTGAGACAGGATTTCTCTGTGTAGCCCTGGCTGTCCTAGAACTCACTCTGTAGACCAAGCTGGCCTGGAACTCAGAGATCTGCGTGCCTCTGCCTCCTGAGTGCTGGAATTAAAGGCATGCATCACTACCACCTGGCTCAGTCCCTCTACTTTTGTTTTGAGACAGAGTTTCTCAGTGGCTCTGAACCTTCTTAATTTAGCTTGACTTACAGGCCAATGAGATTCTGGAGTCCATCTGTCTCTGCCCCTTCCCCATGCTGAGGTAGTATGTCACTGTGTGTTCCTTTTCAAAGGAACTGGTTCTGGAGATTGCCCCCCAGTCCACATGTTTGCACAGCAGCCACATTGCATCTCCTTGTCCCTGTGGAAAACTATTTTAAAGGAGGAAGGATCTCAGGATGCTCAATCATAATGGCAGGGAAGACAAGGCTGTCAGAGGGGTCAGTCTGCAGCATCAGGGGCTTGAAACTACAGTATCCTCACATTGTTTTGGATCAGGAAGCAAAGAGTCACAGCTGGTTATGAGCCACCTACCATGAGAACTGAGCTTGATCCTAGAAGAACATTGAGTGAATTTAGCCACTGAGGCATTTCTCTACCCCCAACTTTATAGATCTTGGTATAAGGAAAGAAGGGGTGTGACATGATGAATCTGCAACAAAAATCTGCTGATAAAATTTTAAGCACCCCAAAGTGGAAGCAACACCAGATTCAGAAATCATGAAAGCCAGATGAAGGACACTGTATTATTAAAAGAAATTAGACTTTCCCAGAAGATTTGCTGCATGATCCATGAAAATAATTACCTCTCCTTTAGCTTAGAGGATCAACTTACCAATCTAGCAACAAAGGTGTGAATAAAGAAAATGTGTGTGTATGTGTTTGTGTGTGTATGTATATATGTGTGTTCATGTGTGCATGAGTATGTGCATTTGTTTGTGAATGTGTGTATGTGTATATACATATGTGTGTATGAGTGTGAATGTGAGTGCCTGTGTGTATGCATATGTGTGTGCATGCATGTGTATGTGTGCATGTATGCTCACGAGTGTTCATGAGTGTATATGTGTGTTTATGAGCATATATGTGTATTTTTGTATGTGCTGGCATGTGCATAATGATATTTTATTCAGCCACAAAGAACATGGAATTGCTGTCATTTTCAGGGAAATGCATACAACTGGAGATTATCATATTATGCTAATTGAATCAGACTCAGAAAGACAAAAAGAAAAATATATGATTTCTCTCACTTGTGACTCTTAGATTTTATACACATAAATAAAACCATGTATAACACAACAAAACATACATGACACAAGGATAAAAATGAAGTTGTATAAAGGAAGGAAGAGGACTAATGGGAGGAGGAGAAGAGAAAAGGAAAGGGTAGGGGTGTGCTAGTTTTATGTCAACTTGACACAGATTCAAATCATTTTGAAAAAGGGAACCTAAATTGAGAAAATGCTCCCACCAGATGGGTCTATTGGCAACCCTGGGATGAATTTTCTTGACTGATAATCACCAATCAAGATGTAGGAGGGTCCAGACCACTGTGGACAGTGCCACCCCTAGAAACGTGGTCTTTGGTGCTATAAGAAAGCAGGCTAAGTAAGCCATGAGGAGCAAATGGGTAAGCAGCACTCTTCCATGATTTCTGCATCAGCTCCTATCCTGTTTGTTTCTGCCCTGGTGTCCCTCTGTGACAGTCTTATAATCTATAAGGAAAAACTCTTTCCTCCTCAAATTGCTTTTGAACATGGTGTTTTATCACAGCAATAGAAACCCTAACTAATAAAGGAGGTATGTATGGGGAGGGAGGCATGCTCAAAGTACATTATGCACCTGTATGGAAAAGTCCTTACAAAACTATTACTATGTATAATGATTGTGGGCTAATGAAAGGGTGATAGGCAGTGGAGGTGATAATGACCTTCTGGAACATGACCACTAGCAAACAGAATTGCCCTTCCAAATTTGGGGATTCAAAGCCATGGAGGGATTTATTAAACATGTGTACAAATTCTCTTGCTGAGGAAGCTGTGCCTCCTCTGGGGCTTGTTGTTCAGAATGGCTAGCAAAATGATAATGGCCAAATCATCCTGCAGGCAGCTGTGGCTGAACAGCACACCGCAGGGAAGCCAGCAGGTCAGTAGTGACCTTCTGGCTGGGCAAGGGCCAAGACATTCAGTTCCCAGAACTTTGCATAGGTCGCTTGTATCAGAACTTTGGGCGAATTTCCAAAACCACAGCCTACTTTGGAGGTTGGGATGGAGGCCAGGTTCATGGGCATCATCTATAAAGGTTGTAAAACAGGCTGCTAGCTTCATACTGGGATGGGAAGGGAGAGTGCAAAATTAAAACAAAAACCAATGACAAGCCCCAAAGGATGGTGAAGAATTGAGCAATTAGGAGCACATGAATGGATGCATTGGAAATGACTGTAATAATTATTCCTTGAATTTATACAACTTACATAACTTTGCATTTCATACATATTACCTCGTTAATTCTCATTGTTTAATAATTTAAAATTGAGTTTCTGTGCATGTAAGTTTTCATTGAGGCTTCATAACCATGCTGGGCAATTTTCACAGGCCCACAGAGACCTTGGCAGAGACATTACAAAGATTTATCCAATCCATCAAGCAAAGAAATGGCACACAAAGGGAAAAAAAGTTAACCCTTATCACCCATTCCACCCACCAAACCCCAGGAGTCACTCCATTCTCAAGTGCTTGTAGGCTTTGCTTCTATTTGCCTTTCCCAGATCTCCAGCTATGGTGTTGGGGTGGGGCTTACATCCCACAGACCTTGTCAAGGCACATCCTAGTCATTGACATCCATTTTTGAGCCTCCTATCCCTAGCTCAACAGGAGTAGCAAACAGAAATATAATTGGTGTTGTGTATAATAAGAAATTTATTTGATATTTTTCTTATTTTTGCCACAGAACTTGTTTTTTCAGAAGAGAAAGAATTGGCAATATCAGTTCCATTGAGACCAGAGAATAAGCCCCAAGTCTGTCTCTCCAAAGATTGGGCTCAAGTTTGTTTGTTTGTTTACTTATTCTGGATGTTTAGGCAGTGTCTCATGTCTTGCCATGTTACCCTAAGGAGGCCAGTTCAAGCTGGCCTAGAACTCATTATGTTTCCTGGTTTGGCTCCAAAATTTTGCTTTCTTTTCTGTGCTCTTTATTAGAATATATTAATAATTCACAATAGTAGGTTGGTTTTATTATAAATATATATAATATATAATATTTTTATTAGAAATGTATGTATATATGTATTTTGTATAACATTTATATACATTTTGTTCATATTCACCCCATTACCATCTTGTCTCTTTCTCACTCCTGCTGATCCCTTCTTTCCCTAACCTAGCACCCATTCTATATTCATGTCTATTATTAAGTTTTGTGGCCCAATAAGTTTAATTAGAGTTACTTACATAAGGATGCACACTGTACCAGAAGCTACACTATTGAAGTAAATATCTTTTCTGTGACAACCATTAACTGCTTATAGTCTTTAAGAGAGAATGGGGCCTCATTGAGTCCCTCCACCACAGGATGCTTAATGACCCCATCTTGTGTAGGTTGTAGGCTGATAGTCACATAGTTATGAATTTAAGAGTGCCAGTGAACACTGTGCCTGGAAGACAGTGTTCCCCAATATGCCACCCCATCCTTTGGCTCTTATATTACTTCTGCAATGTTCTCTGAGTTTCAGAGAGCATAAGATAAATATCCCACTTACGACTGAGCTCTTTTGTTCTTATTTCGTTAACCAGATAGGAGTCTCATAACTGTTGCTCACTGAAAAAAAGAAGCTTCTCTGAACAAAGCTGATAGCAGCACTCACCTATGGGGACAAACAATTATTTAGAAGGCAGTTTGATGAATATATGGTGTCTATTTAACAAAATACCAGCCGAAGCTTCCCCTCTAGGGTCTATGCCCTTCCCAGTTGTGAGAATTTTTATCAGGTTTTATGGTACCAAACAGGAATTCCCTCCTGTGGAGCAGGTCTCAATTCCATTTAGAAAGCAGCTGGTTACCTTTGGCTCATGATTTTAGAGGACTTCCAGTCTGCTGTCTGCTGTCTCCAACACTATCTGCTTGTGATGAGACATAGCAGAGGAAATGTTTTATCCCATGGATCCAGGAACCTGAAGAGAGAGTAAGCCTGCTCTGGTGGTCTTTCTTCTTCCCCTTTTTATTTCCTCTGGACACCGCCACCCAACATATGGGACAGTGTTGCCTGTATTCAGAGCAAGCCTACTACCCTCATTTAACAATTTCTGGAAATTTCTTCACAGACTTACCTGCTATTCACTTCTCAATACAGTCAAGCTGGAAATTAAGGTCAACCATTCTACCTGGCAGACATACGAGCACTGTGCTTTTGAGTTCTGTAGGCCCTCCTAGCAAATTAATGGAACCTAAGGAGGAGTAAGAACCTCACTTAATAATGGCTTACAACTATAAGTGAAAATCCCACTACTTGTAATTGATGTCTGAAGTGGGGGATAGTGTGTATGGGTGAATCTTTTACCTATGGGATCAGACTCTGACTCCAAGCAGGTGGTGTCAGAACTGAAATGAGGTACAAGACAGCCAAGTGGTGTCTGTTGGAGAATGATTTGATATAGAATGTGGTGATTTGAATAAGAATGCCCCCTCAATCTCATATGTTTGAATGCTTGATCCCAGGTTAGTGAAACTGTTTAGGAAGTGTTAGGAGATGTGGCCTTGTTGAAGGAGTTGCATCACTGTGAGTGGGCTTTGAGGTTTCAAAATCCCATGCCAAGCCCAGTCTCTCTCTCTCTCTCTCTCTCTCTCTCTCTCTCTCTCTCTCTCTGGCTATTGCCTGTGGATTAGGATGTAAAGCTCTCTGTGATGATCATGGACTAACTCTGAAACTTTAAGCAAGCCTCAGTTAAATGCATTCTTTTATAAGTTGCCTTGGTCCTAGTGCCTCCTCCTAGCAATGGAATGTAATAAGTGTTCCCCGATATCTGTCCCCAGAAGTTAATTGTATTCAGTATGGTAATAGAAAGAAGTTTGATATTTCTAAAATCCACAAATATCTTTGTAACATGTATTGTTTTGAATGGTTGTTTCAGCAACATGGTACTGAAGTTACATGTGTCCATAGAATATACTGACATATATGAACATGTACTCTTAAGAGCAGGAATCCTATGTCCTATTAACTTTTCTACCCTTTCTGTAGTTGATAATGTGACTGACAGATGCCATGTAATCAGCAGATGTCCATCTTCATCAAACCTCCTGATTTAATAGCAGCACTGGAGAGCACCTGGCTAGGGCTCCACATCCTGTGGCTCATAGGGCATTTCTGGCACACATTCCACAGCTCTTCAGGCAAGGGTTTGAGTAGAAGTGGGTATTTGGATGGACTTAGTAAGGGGAGGCAGCTGGCTGACAGTGTTATCCAGACAGATTCTACCAGGGGTGGCCTAATCAAATCCCATGAGCAACTCTGGAGTCAGTGGGGACACAGTCTCATGGCTTTCCCACCCTGCTCTGCAAGTCATTTTCAGACTGCTTCCAAGGATATCAACTCCCCAGCAACTTCACACCTTCATGATTCCAGCAGGTGGAGAGATCGGCAGGTGGAATAACACAGGGTGTGGCATTAGAATCAGACTAGAAATAAATATAGGGAAGGGATGGAAGGGCACAAGGACTATCTACCATATCTGCTCAGGAGAACTAGAGGACATGCTGACCTGAAACCTAGTTTGTGAGTCCTGGGTTCTATCTTTGCACCAGAGTCCTCAGAATCTGTCTCAGTATCTGCTGAGTAGAATGAAGATGAAATTTCCTCATGATTCATACCCAGAGTTTCCCAACAGTTGAGACTGCTAGAGCTCCTAGGAAGAAAATGGAGACTACCTAGTAAACCTGGTTGCATCTGATCTCTGCCTCTGCCTAGCCATGGAGAGAAACAGACACTCATTCTCAATGGGCCTTCACCCAGGGCAGTTGCCCAGAGTGTAAGAACCCCTCCTCCCTGCTGTGAAGGAGCACAAGACCCCTCATCAACAAGAGTCATTTTCTACACTGACTACAGAGCATCATTAAACAAACACGGATATGTGAATATCTATAATCTTACAGAGAAAACTACGGTTTTGTTGTATAGCCTTTAGTAGACTACACACACACACACACACACACACACACACACACACACACACAGTTCAAGTAGAATTTTGTAGCATGAACCTTAAAGAGTCTTATTAATAAAAACAAACCTGGAGCCAGGTACTGGGGTCAACGCTGGAAGATCAGAGAAGCAGAAAAAGCCACAGCCACCTCACTTTGTCAATTCCTCAGCTGATCCTGTTTCTTTAGACTGGAAGCCTCTCAGTCGTCATCCAGAACGGATCTCAGCTGAACTGTTGCTCAAAAGCCTAAAAGCTTAACCAGCCTAGTTCCTGGTTTTCACTCCTTATATACCTTTCTGCTTTCTGCCCTCACTTTCTGGGATTAAAGCTCACTTTCTGGGATTAAAGGTGCATGTCACCATGCCTAGCTGTTTCCAGTGTGGTCTTGAACTCATAGAGATCCAGACAGATTTCTGCCTCTGGAATGCTAGGATTAAAGGCACGAGTGCCATCATTTTCTAGCCTCTGTATCTAGTGGCTGTTCTGTTCTCTGACCCCAGATAAGTTTATGAGGGTGCACAATATTTTGGGGAACACAATACCACCACAGAATTTAAGTATGCTTTGCCATTCAATGTCTTTTATGTGAGTTTGGAGATCTTTTAAAATGTTCATTTGTTGCTTTCTCAAACAAACTTGAAAACAAAAGTCTAGCTGTCATTTACCAACTGCTGACTACTAAAGTAAAGCCACTTGAAGGACCCTGAGCAGGGTAAAGGCTGGAGACTACCCAGATTAACAGAGCAGACACAAGTGAGGGCTGCTCTGGCCTCCAGCACCAGCCTCAAGTTCTTAGCTGCCTTGCTTCCTACAGCCTTTAACTAGATTTGTTTGTGGACCCCCCCCTACCTCACCATGTTGGGTTAGGTCTTAGCTCAAATGTCAGCTTGTCAGAGAAGCTTTTCCTAGCACAAGTGTACACAGTACATTCTCTGCTGTTTTCCTGCTTCACTACCCCTCATGGTTTCTCTTTGTTTGCCCCCACTGCCTCATCTGTCACCAAACTTCAAGCTATGATTGCAGAGTCATAGGAATCCAGAAGATTTCCTGACATACCATAAACATATAATTTTGTTAGTTTTATTGCTGAAGAGTGGGTGTCTCAAACCAGGTAAAGGACCCAATTGCAGGCTGAAGAAGTTAGGAAGAGTCTCTATGGGACATAAACATATGAGCACAGTGTGTGTGGCAAGTAGGAGGCACTCAAAAATCCCCGCGAACTTCTGCTAAGTTCTTTAAGTAAAGCACAAAATAGTAAATGTTTTAGTCTTTTCTGGGCCATATATGATCTCTGACATATCTTCTTTTATTAACAATAGAAGGAATAAACCTCTTGAAAAATATAAAACTGGAGTTGGAGAGATGGCTGAGCCATTAAGAGTGCTTACTGTTCTTGCAGAGGACCTGGGTTAATTTTCCAGCACCCATGTTGGGTAGCTTACAGCCTCCTGTAACTAGAGCTCCAGGGGATCCAATGCCTTCTTCTGGCCTCCAAGGGTAGCTTCACTCATGTGCACAAACCTGTTTCCACATATGCACAAAACTAAAAATAAAATCAAAATCTTTTCTGTTTCTCAATCCACAGGTATAGTTTGTTAACTTTGATGTGTAGGAAAATCAACCCTGCTGAGGGAGAAGCAAGCACAGAGTCTCTACCAGAGCTGGGCAGTAGAAACTTCACAGACAGCAAGAAGACTGTCATGGCAACAACACAGTGAGCAGCAACCAGGGAGAGATGGGAGAAGAGAAGCCAGAAGCAGGAGAGACACTTAGAATCTTGATGTCTATGGGCTTGAGTTTCTACTCCATTCTAAACGCAAAGAGGATCCATTTGAAGATTTTAAATAAGGGGGAGGAGGGAGGTAATATGATCTATGTTTCACCAAAAGATCACCGTGGCTGCTGTTTGGAGAAAAGCTTATAGTGGGAGAAGAGAGTCTGTAAGCCTCTGATAATGTGTGGGAGGCAGGTGAGAGATGTCGTAGCTATGGTGATGAAAGGACATGGTCTGCCTCAGGGCACAGAAGGCATTGAGCTCATGGTTTTGCACCTTATTTCTTTGCATTTAACATGAATAGTTTCCTGTAGCATTTAATATCTTTTCTACTCACATTGTGTTTGAAGGCTGCAGACACTGTATTGGAGAAGTCTCTAGAAAGTAAGCATCAAGGTTGTTTGTCATTGTTCAATGTTAGGAATAATCTCACAGCTACACTTAACTTCTCAACCTGACATCTTCGACAAGATTATCTCTCTAAAATGGCCTCTAGTGGTGTCTGAGGACTCCTGTATTTTCTCCATTTCAAGAGGAATCAGAAAAACAAATAAGTAATGTCCTTCTGTCCGATGACCCTTCTCTCAATGTCTTAGATTTTTATAAAGTCCTCATCAGCATTTCTTTCCTACCAGCATCCCCTCCCCTCAACATCCCACCTCCAATGTTCTTTTTTTCCCCTACAATAACGTTTTTGAGTCTTCTCCCTAATTCCTACCTATTTCAGTTCATCTTATTTGTCTAGCTGGGAGATTGTTTTTTTTTTTTTTCTCTCTCTCCTCAATTAGTGAACTTAAGACACACATCTATTTTGATTGTGTGAGTCTGGAAGCCTCCTGTGTTTGAAGACTTGGTACTTTTGGTGGGTGCTGTTGTGAAATATCTTTCACAGAATCTTTGATGCCAGATGTGAGTTATTAGTGGCTGGTGTTGAAAACTATACTTGCCCCAATTCCTGATCTAGTGCCTGTTTCCTGGCCTCTCAGGGTGTGAGTAACTGGCCCATCACACTTACACTCTTATGAATGGACCTGGCCAGCTGCCATGCCTTCCCAGCCATGCCAGATACTTTGAGCCAGAATAAACTTTTTCCATAAATTACTTTTGTCAATTCCTTAACTAACACAATCTAAAGCAGGCATAAGAGGTCACAGTATGATCTGGGTCACCTCTCTACCCTTTCAAATGATCCTCTACTATGACTGTGCCCAATCTTCTTGTCTCTTCTTCTATGGTGGTTGGTCCACTCTGTGATTAGCACTCCATAACTGGGTCTCCTCTGATTCACTTCCCTGAGGCCCTATATGGTAGAAATCTCACTTAGCACTTTCCTGGTGTCACCTTGCCTACTGCTGACCTTCTTGCCTTCTCCAGGTGGCTCTCCCTTCTGCATGATCCTTGCCTCTTTTTTTTGGTCTTTCCAAGTTTCACCCTCCTCAGTAACTGACATTACCAGAACATGAATATCTCCCATCTGGCTTGGGTAGGAAACCTGCCTATCAGGTTCTCAAGCTACACAGCTGAGGAAAAGGGGATGAGAAGGAAGCCCAAGTCATCTGCTGCTGTCTTGATCATCCATTTGGAAACCTGGAGGGCAAACCTCTTTGCACAGTCAGCAGCTAGGAGGATGGTGAAGCTGCTCACCTCTTACTATGATGGAAAGGTTCTCTCTCACACTCACCCTGCTGCTGCTTCTGCCCAGCTGCACTAGCTCTGTGCTTCTAGGTCTTTGCACAGAGCAAGGCTTTAGACCAAATTGCAATGATTGAAGAGAGCCTAGTCAATGAGTCACAGGGCATTTTAAAGCTCCAAGCCTTCTAGGGCAGGAAATATAAAGTACAGGGAGATCCCAGGGTTGAAGCTAGAGGATTGCAGAGTTCAAGGCCAGCCTGAGCTACATAGCTAGGATAGAGAGAAATGGAAGGGGGAGCGGAGAGAATGCTCTAAAAACTATGGAGTCCCTGTATCATTTCCAGTACAGCATCTCCACAAATCTCAGAAAACAGTGACAACCTCAGTGGGTAAAAACACTTGCTGCACATCCCTGAAAACCTGAGTTTAGATCCCCAGAATCCATTTAAAAGCCAGATGCCACAATGCATCAGTGTGCCTGAGGGAAACAGGAAACTGAGACAAAAGAATTCATGATACACCTGCACGTACACACACACACACACACACACACACACACACACACACACTTTTAAATACTCATAAAACAGTGCCCTTAAATATTAGAGCATTCTCTCAAAGCTAAGGAATGGCAGAAACTGTAGACTTTGACAGCCCAGGACTGTGCATGTGGCATAGCCATCCACAGCTCAGGACCAGAAGACACTACCATCCCATAGTTGAGGACAGTGCAAATGTTAGCACCACAAAGTGTAGAACAGTGTACACATCAAGGAGCCATCATCCCAGGACACTGTAGACATCAGAGCCACATAGCCTAGCATATACAGACATCATGGAGTCACCCATCAAAAGACAGTGCCTTTTTGCCTCATGCTCTAGGGAATGGCTACTCTGAACTGCTTTTCTAATACTTCTCAGAAAAATGTCCCCATTGCCAGAGAAATTTTAGTTACTTCATCCACAATACTCAACTGAAAAGGTTTTAGTATGTCGTCCCTGTGTCGACCCAAAATCAAGTCTTTGTTGGCGAGGCATTGGAGTGAAAGGTGAGATATCAAGCTGATTATCCCCAAAGATAGTTCTTCAGCAGTCTCTTATATCTAAGAAAGAAATCCAGTCATGTTTGCCTCTGACAAGAGGGTCATTCATGCCAAATGCTGCCCTCATTTGGGTGTTCTATTTCATGCTAGATGGAGACTGAGAGCCTGTGTTTTATTAAGCAGTGGTATAAAGCAATTAGCAAGCAGAGTGATCAGCAGCAGCGATAACCTCAATGATGCTAACTACCTTCTTGCTACATGCTGCAGAGCAGACACGTCCCTTGTATGCTTCATTCCACTTCATCTTTACAGGACATGACAAGTATGATATTGCTCTCTCTTTACAAATGAAGTAGAGAGGTCAACCCAGGACTGCTAAGTATTAAATCAAGACTGGAAAGCAGGTGCTTGCAAGTCTGGAGACCTGTGCAATCTGCCAGGAGCACAGCCAGAGCTGCCTCATACCTTAGAGTTACCAAGAGTTGGAATCCCAGCCCTTGCCTCAGTTGGTGGTTTGAAAGTTTCTGCAAGCACTGCAGAAGGGACCCTATGAAATATTTGTGTGTCTTCTTGCTCACAAGTAGGTAATTTGATATCCTTTTACAATTCAGGTTTGTTTTTGTTTTTTAATTTGAAATAACACCATCCAGTTGGTGAAGCCTGCAGGGAGAACTCTTTTATTACTTTTTTCTAAATATAATGTGAAAAAGCTGCTGACCCAGAGCTCTGCATCAGGCACAAATTGTGCAGGGTCTTTTAAGGAAGAAGCTTGATGGCCATCTGGGATTGCAGAAAGGAGGCCCCTTCTTCATGGGGTTCCTGGAGAAGCTTAAGCCCTAAGCTTGCCCTCTTCTTGATACAACCATTGTGTCAGAGGAAGAATGGACATTGTTCCATGACCTGTGTTTGAACTCTGTGATGCTGATTGTAAAAGAGAGCTTCTAAGCTTACACTCTAGGCTTTTCTGAAAGCATTCTCTGAGTCCCACCTGCACCAGTTCAGCACACTGCATTCAGGGCCTTTGTGTGTGCTGTCTCAAATGTTGCTGCCCTTCCACACTGTTTGCTGGGGAAGTGGCAAATGAGTTTGTTTTGTCCACACACCCTTAGCATCTAGCAGTGAAGGGCATATGGTTGGTTCTCAGTAGTTGATAGTATGTATTTGAGTCTCAAATCTTACTCCTTAAATAGGAACAATAATATATGTATAGCCTTTGAGCATGCTGTAAGAATACAAGATTATGTATATAAAGCATTCATCACATAGCTTGGCAAATTGTAGGCAATTAATTAATGGTGTCTATGGTAATGTACCTCAGAAATAAATAGTTGCAAATGGAACTCTAGTTATTTTCCTTTGGGGAGTGAGATGGTGTGTCCTGGAACACTGGAGAGGTCAGTCATCTGTGTCATCATTTAACTTGCTTATCGATCTTAATCCACTTGCTGATGAGCTCTTCTGCAGATGCTGCCCTGGGAGGTGTAATTAAAATTCAAGCAAAGCTAAACAGATGCAGTGGAGGCTAGAGAAGTGAGAGCTGGGCACCAGGTAGAAACAAGCTAGAAAAATAAGAGGCTTGCTTATTATTATTAGTCTCCCCACCCAGAAGAAAGAGAAAAAATATTTTTATATTGGGCTGTTTCACTATTCTCATGCTCCATGTCACAGAGTTGTGGGGGGACAGTCAATCCCTATACAAAGGGCCTTGAAGATGATTTCAGATGAACATGCTTGAGTCTGACATATAGGTATATATATATAGAGAGAGAGAGAGAGAGATGGCCCTACTCCCAGAGACAGCTTCTCAGTAAACTCAAAACTTTGAGTTTACTCATGTGTGTAAACCAGTGTTATTAGTTACTTTACTTGCTGCCATATAACAAAATTCCTGACAGAAACAAGGGAGAAAGGATATATCTTGGCTCATGGTTTCAGGAGGTTCATTGCCCACTTGGCTCTCCTGATTCTGGACCTTTGGTGAAGTAAAATGTCACAGTGGTAGAAGGAGAGAAGGAAAACTCAAAGACCACCAGAGACCCATTCCCTCTATCTTGGCTTCACCTCCTCAAGTTTCTAGAGCCTCCGTGAATAGCACCATCAGCTGAGGGCCAAGCATTCAGGCACACAAGCCTGAATGTTCAAGTGGTAACACTCCAATACCCATTTTGTAATGACTCTTCTCCCTCTGTCCCTCTGTTTCATGGACAGGGTTGTGCTTGTCCTTCAGATTTGAACTCAAGTATCCTTTGCCTCCAAACTCTCTTCTTGTCTTCTCTCTTAGTACTAGCTCTTTTCTCTATTGGTGTCCACCCCTCCATGAATGGATGGCACCTCAACACCTGTGATGGCTTGTTTTCAGGTGTCAATTCACCCCTCTCCTGCTCATGGGCATTATGCTTTTGTTTGAGACACCTCTGCCTCACTCCATCTCAGCACACGCAGTTTGAGTGGACTTGATCCTGCACCACTGCCAATGGCATAAGTCACCAGAACCAGTCAGACTTACTTCCAGATCTTCCAGGTCACTCAGATCTGGTAGCACCCATGTAGCAAACCCTGTGAGTTTGAGACCGTATCATTAGCTAAGGCCTTTTTTTTCTTTGTTTAGCAGTACTGTATTTGTCCATTGGTATGAATTTAGACTGTGTCACTTGCAGAGGGATTGCTCAACCTTAGTCCATGACAGGTACCCAAGAGACAAGTGAGGATGATGTCCACAAAGACAACTATAAGCCTTTCCTCCATGCTACAACTTTCACTCCTTTCCTTCTGCTCATCATGTATTCATTGGGTATGCCTGTGTTGCAAATGCCCTGCTCTGGGCTGTTTGCTCCCTTACTGCCCCAGCTCTCACAATATCTGGGAAACTTCATCACAGTATAGAACATCTATACTTTAAATAATGCATTCTCATCCCAAACCCCTTTTGTATGAGCATATGCATACATGTATTGTGTGTGTACATGTGTTTTGCTGTGTGTGTGTGTATGTGTCTTTATGGTATATGCATGTGTATTGTACGTATGTGTATGGTCTGTGCATGAGTATGTAATTGTATATGCATATATGTGTATGCATGTTGTGTGTATCATGTGCATGTATGCATATGTGTGTATGTTGTGTGTGTATGTGTGTGGTGTATATGTGCATGTGTGTTTACATTTGTATGTGGTGTGTGTTTGTGCATGTTTATGTGGTATGTGTTTGTGTGTTTGTGTGTGTGGTGTATGTATATGTGGTATATGTGTGTGAATATATGTGTGTGTGTGGCTGGCAGAGGAGTTGTCTGTTGGCCATGCCTTACAGCTACAGAGGAACACTAATATGAGACTATGCTTCTGAAACTTGCTCACTGTGCCCCAAACATTAACTGCCTCATAATAGTCAATGACATCAACCAGCCTACATCCAAAAACCATCTGTTTCTCTGATGGCCAAGTCCCTGGTGACCAAATAACAGGATGACACTCTGAGTAACGGGACTCTCCTGAGGCTTATCTGCATCTGCTCCTTTAGGAACATGGTTCCTCTCTGCCTGGAACATGGTGGCTGCAGCTTCTAGGCAGTGTTACGACTGCACTGCTCTGGGGTGGGGTGCCTGAGAATCAAGACTTCTAGCAGCTCCTCAGGGAGTTGGAAAACAGGAATGAGACCCATGCTAGACAAACTGGATGATGACCCTTTTCACTGGTGTTTTTGCAGAGAAACTAAAAGCCTTTTAGGGGTCACTGGCCCAACATACCTCACATTAAGTCCCTGGCAAGACCTGAATCTGAATTCTAGAATCTGGGACCCTGAATATGGGGAGGCTTCTAGGCTTCTGTTCACTAGAGCAGACAGAACCTTGAGACACACAGCAAGAGTCCCTCTCCTCCCTGATTCTCTAGGACATGGTTACCCTCCTAACAGTAGCAAACAGAATTGCACACCAGGGAAGGCTGGAAGACAGTTCAGGACCAGCTCTCTCTTTTACATGGAGGGCACTGTTTGTTAAACATTCAGTCAAATGCAGACTAAATTTATCCCAAAAAAAAATCACATCTGTCCTCTAAACTATACAGTATGACATCCGCTCACAACATTTGCATCATGACTGGATTCCAAATGAGCCAAAATTACTTACAAACAGGTGGACAGGGCTGGAAGTGGGGCTCAGCAGTAAAGTGCTGTCTATGACGTAGAAGGCTCTGGCTTCTGCCCCAAGCCTTAGAAACGGTAAAAGTCAAACAAAATAAGCCCCCAACTAAGAGGGTGGAGTAGGGTAGAGACTTGGGATTCAGCGTATTTTATCCACACATGTCAGGTCACAAAGGGGTGCCCTGCAACCAATTACCAGACATTACTGAGCAAAGAGGATTCTAGATTCACATTTGACTGTTCTGGGTCTCCTGTCTCACCCTGCTTACAGTCATACTTGCTGTAAGCAGTGTGTTATCCTATTCTGCCGCCTGGTGGCTATTTCGGGTATATTCTTACTAGTTTTCAGGAGGTGCTGGCATGGAATTCCCCAACAGGACACGCGCGCGCGTGTACACACACACACACACACACACACACACACACACACACACAGGTACAGGCACATGCATGTATTTGCTCTTGCCAATCACTACCCCCCCCCCTTTTTTTTCTTAAGCTGGATGTGATAGTCTTCCTAACATTAAGTTCTTTGGGCTTTTCTGCAAGCACTTAGGAGTGTGGCTTCATGGAACTGTGTGGGTGATCCACCCAGCTGAGGTAATAGAACTGGGATAAACAGTGGACACCATCACCAAAGTGAGTTTATTTTAAGCTTTGGTGATGGCAATTGAATCTAGAGCCTTGCACATACTAAGCAAAAAGTACCCCAGCCCTCATCGTGAGATATATTTGACTAGTCACCACCTGTCTTGGACTAGACTCTAAGCTTTAGATCAAGGATAGACTGGTGAATGGGTGAGGTGGCCTTCTATCATGCTTTCTCTTGCCAAAATCTATCTTCTAACTTGAGGTGATGCTGTCCCTGAATTCCTTATTGTCCCCTATGGCTACTGTCCAGAACCCCTCAGTCAAGGCCGTGGGATCCAGGATTTGTTCCTCACTATTATCTCTTGAGTGCCCACTTAGTATGCTCCACATTGGACAATATTGCCCCACAATGGTGATGGATATGTGTCACCTCTGTGTGGAAAAGCTGCCTTCTCTATGAGGAGAAAGAACAAGACTGGAGAGTGAGAAAGAGTCATCAAGACCTGGCCGGGGGCCTCCTGCTTTATTCCTGGATCAAGTGCACTGTTGAGGTTGGGAAGGCTGGATCTGAGTGAGACTGTTCTGTTAGGCACACTTCTGTCCTACTGTCCTCACATCCTTCTGCATGTTTCCATGTGCACTAGAGCCTAGAGTCAGAGTCTTCTGCATATTGCTACAACAAGGCCCTGAGCTCCTTTGAGTTCCTGCAAGTCCAAGAGAGAAGACTTGTATTCTAACTGTACCAAAAAGCATCTGGGGGTGGAGAAAACAACAAAATAGGAAGAAAGGAAGGAAAAGAGAAAGGGAGAGAGGGAGGGAGGGAGGGAGGAAAGGAAGGAAGGAGAGAGGTTGGCAAGATGATCAGTGGTTAAGAGCACTCATTTCTCTTTGAGAGGACACAGGTTCAGTTCCTAGCATCCACATGGCAGCCCCCAATCTTCTGCAACTCCAGTTTCAAGGGATCTTATGATGTCTTCTTGCCTCTGTGGGCACTGTACACACATGGTACATATACATACATGCATAAACTCATAGAGATTAACTAAATAAATAAATATCTTTAAAACATGCATCTGGACATCTTGGAAATTCTATGCCATTTGGAATAAAGTTAAAGTGGAAAAGTGGTGGCTATAGACGCTCAGTAGCCATCCAAGAGGACTCTAATGAAGAAAGTGTAACTAATGAAATTAAATTCAAGGAAGAAAGATGAGCTCTGCTAATGATTAATGTTCAGCTTAATAGATCAGTGGGACATGCTGAGTAGAGACGCTGCCCAGAGGGTTCCGGTCCATTGCCCATGCAGAGAGAGAACAAAGGGGGAAATACTCCTGCTCCCACCCCCGCCAGCCTCAGCCTGTCTCTGGGGAAACACAGTTATTAATTGCTCTGAAATGTCAGCAGCTCCACTTCAAAGTAGCTGCTCCCCCAAAGATGACTTCCAATGGGAATGTTTGCTCTTCCACATGAAATTGTATTTGAGGGACAGCATCTTTCCTGTGTACCTACTTTTTACCAAGGAGAGGTCAGCCCCATTCACCATCTGTGAAGGAGATGCTATGATTCCTACCCATGCTTTCAAAGAAGTCAGACATCCATGGGGGCACAGACAAGCCTGAAGACTAAGAGGCCCAGTCTTGGGGGTCAGCCAGAAGAGAGGGCAGAGCACAGAAGGTTCTCAGCAGCAGGAATGCCTGTAGGCCAAAGGAGAAGGGACCATGTGGTCATCCTGCAGGGACCAGCTCTGCACTCGGCACTGAATTGTGACTGGAGGCAGCATATCTGTTCTTTTTTTTTACAAGCACACATGCCGTTTAGGAAAGGGCCACTGAGGCCATAGAGGCTACCTCCTCCTCCACCCCTCTCACGGAGCAGCAGATAACGCACCAGGGCCTGGATCTGCCGAGGACATTAGGCTGCTGGTCCTATGCTTCACAACAAGACTAAACAAGCTGTCTGGGAAGTGGACAGCTGGGTAGAGAACTGGGAGCGGGCAGGAAGAATGGCTTGGCAGTAGAAAGGGGGCTTTTCCCCTAGGGACAAACATCTATGTGACAGCCAAATAATCCCCCTATTTTTTACTTTGTCCTATTTAACTCTGCAGTCTTTAAAATAATGTAATCTCTAGGAGTCTGTGGCTTCCCCCAAATCCTATTGACCTGTGAGTCGGATAAGAATTGATCTCATTTGTGTCTGAATGAATGAATGTTGTCTGTGCAAGCAGCAGACTCCAAGGCCAGGCTGGAATCCAGCATCATAAAAGCAAAAGGCTGTGCCTTGTGGTTTCAGATTGACACAAAAGCTATCTAGCCAGCCTCTCTTGTAGCCTGTAAGGGCTCTGGGGATTGAGGGGAGCAGATGCCACAAGTCTGCCTCAGTATTTGTTGTCCAAGCACCTCATGGCCTTTCTGGAGTGTGTCTGTTCAGCCCTTTCCCATGACTAAATATTTGGTTATGGCAACAAGAAAGAATTTCATCAGTGGACAGCTCTATTTTTAAGGTTCAGGTTTTTGTTTTCTCTTTCCCATGAGGGAGTCACTCTAGTAGGTCTGAGCATCTCTCACTGACAGCCACCCTTGCATAACATTAAGCAGATGCTGTACTCTTCCTTCAAGGCAGGGAGTGCAATAAAAAAGGACCCCAGTGAGGCTGTGCTCCTTAGGGTATAGGCTGTTTCTCTATATTCCTGGGGATCTATTCACCAAGCTAAGGTGACACACATATGCTCCCCATGGTACAGTTGTGTGTGTGTGTGTGTGTGTATGTGTGTGTGTGTGTGTGTGTGTGTGTGTGATATTTATATACTGGTCTCATTTAACACCCAACATACACCTCTCTTCCACTCAGTGAGCCAACTCATTCACTCAGCTTCCCCTCTTTCTTTTCCTCCCCCCCCTTCCTACTTTTCTCCCTTCTTCCTTCTGTCCCGAGACAAGGCCTTACTATGTATTTAGCTCTGCCTGGTCTAGCTTCGAATCCTCCACCTTCCCCTCTTAATATACTCTCTCACATCTATTTGCCAGGGATGGCCAACCTACTTCATGGCCTATTCATTTGCTTTCAAAGCTCATGGGTATGCTCTGGTCTACAGCTTATCCCTAGCATCCTACAAACTGACATGGTGGTCTTTAAAAAATGACATCATCAGTTCAGGATCATTCCCTAGTCTTTAACAACATAGACCTCTCACAGGGCATGGTGGAGACGCTGCGCTGGGTCCCACCTGAGATAGCTGTGCTTGCTGCCCAGCCTCATTGGAAGCATTGTTCTTCTTCTGCATGTCTTCAGGATCTAAAGGGCTGACAGTGAAGCAGGGCTGAAGTTCCTTGCATTTGCACGAGAAAGACTGGTTGTTTGGGTCTTATACTTACAGCTCTTGTCCATATACAATAGAGTGGGGTGGGGTGCATGACTGGAGACCAATCTATTAGTCTTTATTTGACTGCTTCTTGGACAATGTCCTCCTTACTGTTCCCCTAGTAGGACCTCAATTATAAGATCTCAACCTGTGGGGACCCAGTCCCATCTGGCTCTTAGCATTCTATTTCTAGGCATACTAGAGCCCCATAGGTTAGGACTGATGCCATGCTGGCCTCTCAGCATTTCCAAGCTGTCTTGGATGAAGTGGATGCTAAGGCATCCACTGATGTCCTCACACTCAGCCAGGGCCCCTCCTTAAACCCAGGGCTTCCCTACTGCTGTGTGGTGATTTTCTTCCAATTGAATCATTCCCTCTGAAAGGAGCAAAGACTCTGGTGCAACTTATAAGACTCCTGGAGCTTAGCAGGGTCAGGGAGCTCAGAAAGTTACAGATCCACGTGGTGGGTTCCCAATCAGTAAACAAATGCTGGCTCTCCTGTGGACTGAGCTGCCTGTAAGTTGTGCTGGGAACTTGAAGATGCAGCTCCCCAGAAGCCCACCTCAGCTCAGTGCAGTTGCCTTTGCATCACCCAGGCTGCTGTCAGCAGCTCCTCACCCATTCTTCTAAATGTAACCCCAATAAACTCATTGGTTCATCAAACTGGACTTAGAAGGAATCATTTCTTTGGTCTTCCAACAGTGACCTATCTGGAGTGATTAGATGTTTGTTCATGTCTTCCTAGTGCAAAGGCTAAGAGCCAAAGCAGAGAATAAATCAAAATGACCCCCGAGCCTTTCTCTACTGCCTTTGCTTGTGTGGGTGGGTCTACACAAGCAAGACAAAGACTCTGAGAATGCAAAGAGCAGGGCACACTTGGAATAGGGTAAGAATTGGTAACAGATTTGGTAATGGGTCCCATCGGAATATAAACTTGAAAATTAACAACAACAACAACACTAAAAGAACATGATTTTGTAGTACTTTTAAAGAGATAGAAGAATGGGATGTTGGCTAAATGAGAGGTCAATGGTAGAGACTGGAACACTGGTCCAAAACATCTCTGCTATGGAAGGTCCCATGGGCTCAAAGTTGAGCAGAAACAGGAATAACAAAGCAGGCTCATCAATATGGAAAGTTTTACTATCTTCAAAAGGCCAGCATGCTACTACACAAGATCAGTTTCTCCAACTCACCTCCACAGAAGCCTTTTTATTTTATTTTGAGATAGGGTTTCACAAAGTAACCCAGGCTGACCTTGAACTCAAAATCCCCAGGCTTCTCCTTCTCAAGTAAAGTAAATGCAGGTCTATGATATCCATTTAGCTCACAGAAAGCATTTAGCCAGGACCAAGGAAACTCTTCTCTATAAAGGCCAGCAGGAAAGCTACCTCTGATACATTTTATTACAGATTTAATCAATGGATTTTGACATCTATGTGAACGAGCATGCATGAGTTTAAAAAGATTCCAACTTCCTGGATTAAAATCTAGGGTCTGGAGGCTGAAGAGATGGCTCAGTAGTTAACAGCGCTGGATGCTCCAGTCCCAGGGAACTGACACCTTCTTCTGACCTCCTCAGTACTGGGCACATGTGGTGCACAGACATGTATGTAGGTAAAACACCCATACATATAAAATTTAAAACTGAAATCTAATATATCTCAATTTTGAAGATCCCAAACATGGAATTTTGACCTATCATTAGACAACATTATTTTCTGTGGTTCCAAATCAACCAAAGTAATTCTAACAATAAGCAGATAAGCTGGGCTGCATCCTAAAATTCATCATGCAGATGTTGTCATAAACTGCAAGTTGCTGAAGCCAGACTTAGGGCACTAAAAAGAAGGAAGGAAGGAAGGAAGGAAGGAAGGAAAGAAGGAAGGAAGGAAGGAAGGAAGGAAGGAAGGAAGGAAGGAAAGGAGGGAGGGAGGGAGGGAGCGAGGGAGGGAGGGAGGGAGGGAGGGAGAGAGGGAGGGAGGGAGGGAGGAAGCCAAACACAGTGGTGCACATCTGTGATCCAGCATTCCAGTATTTGGAGACTGAAGCAGGAGGATCATAAGTTGGAGACCACCCTGGGCTACATAGTAAGATATTGTCTTGTAAATAAATAAATAAATCTTGAATAAATGATCAAGTAAATAAATAAACAAACAGTCTTTACAATGGGCTCTGCTCCTCCTGCCTACACTGACTTAGCAGTAGTTAAACTCATCTACATAGCCTATTGATTCCTAAAGGCATTTAAATATAACAGTGTTGAAAAGAAGGAGCAAAAGTTGAAAAGCAGGATATTCAGTCTGCATTTCTCAAATTCATAATTTAATATGTAGGAATACATATAAGGAAAATCCTGTTCTATTTTGTTCAGTAAACTTCACTTAAATATAAGTCCCTACAATGCTAATTCCTATGAGAAACTCCCACTTGACAGGGAAGGGAAAGTGAGGTCCTGCCATCCTAAGGCAATCTGACTAGACATGGTCATCAGGTTCCTATTTTAATGCCCCTGCCTCTTTAAGGAGCTGAAAGGGACTCTGCAGCAGGGATGCAGGGAGGGCAGCTGCTTCAGAGGAGGTGGAGATCTATTTTCACAAAGCACCTTTAAGGAAAGGTCAGTAGAGCACAGTGTAAACTCCAGGGAATTCTGTGTTCAAATTGATTCAACAGCCAGCATGAGTCAAGAGAAGGGAGCCGGAAGCTGGTGATTACATTGTGGACAGAAATTACATGGCTTCTGAAAATAAATTGTGTTGCTATAATGGGTCTTGGCTATGAATGAAACTGATTGAAATTTCCCTTTAGCCACTCATGGGTCTTATTCGGGTAGGAAGAGAGTCTCAGCTCAAAGGACCCCAGTCTCCCTCATTATAGCGCACACAGGGTTCCAGCTCACACAACCCCAGCTTCCTTCAAGTCACTGCTGACTGAGTGACTGTTTTTATTTATGGTCTAAATGAGGGAGTAGGGAGGATCAGCAAGTATCATGGAGTAGTGGAAAGAGTCATGTGGAGGGAAAATGTGTCTGTGTCTCACTAGTTTTGCATGATGTCTTGAAAGCTGTGTGCACACTGACAGTGGCTCTCGTCCTGCTGTGTCTTCTGGTGATGCCTACATTTTGACATTTGGAATCTGTCTTACCCTGTGAACTGCAAACTGAACTAACCGGTATTAGAGTCTGTCTGGAGCCCAGAATCAGAGGTAGACTTGACGGAAGTGAAGCTCTGGGATGTGAAAGACATATGCAAACATTATAATTAAACTGAGAGCCAGCTCTAGGCACTGGGGGCATGGGAATGCTGTGAACATCTTTATGAAAATATGGTAACAGAAAGGATATAAATAACCAATGTGAGTGGCTAGGCCTTCAGGCTTGGCAAGTGGAGATTTTAAAGTTATCGATCCATGCCCTTGGTGAGCTCTGCTGAGCAACAGAAAGCTTGGTGTCCTGCTGCCCAAGGAGTTGGGAGAACCCAACCTTCATTCTGTGGCTGTTGAAGAAAGATGGCCAAGACCTTTCTGTCTTTTTGCTATTTGACATCCCTGGTAACAAGAATCAAGTTTGTCTCTGGTCCAAGAGGACCCTGAAGGATACAAGCCAAGGGCCAGCTAATAATTTTTCCAGGAAGCAAAAGATGCTTCACCTAGCCTCCTGAAAACCACTGATACTGGGGTGTGGATCAATGGTACAGCAATTACCTAGAGTCCCCCAGGGAGTGGCTATGGGGTGTGCTCTTGGCATTCCTGAGCCTAAGGTTCTATATTAGTTACTTTTCTGTTGCTGTGATAGCCTGACAAAAACAATTTAAAGAAGAAAGTTTATTTTGGTTTCCGTTTCAGAGAAATAGAGTCCATCTTGGTGAAGAACACATGGCAATAGACAGAAAAGGCGGGGTGGGAGGAGTAAGAAGTTGACTGATCACATAATCACATTTCACCTGCCCATAGGAAGCAGAGAGATAACAGAAAGTGAGGCCAGGTCATAAAGCCCACCCCTTAGTGACATACTTTCTTCATAAAGGCTCCACCTCTTAAATGTTCAATAGTCTTGCCAAACAGCACCACCAGCTGGGAATCAAGGGTTCAAATACAAAATACTATCATTCAAACCACCACAGGTTCCATCTCCAGCCCTGCAAGGAGGCGTTGACACCTACCACAGCACCTTTCTCTCTTGGTATTGACTGGGGCACTGGGATGTGTGGCAGGTCTGTACAAGCATGCCTGTATTCCCTAAGGGGACATTTGAGTCAAAGGTAGACGGGGCAAACACCAGTGCTGGGATCCCCACTCACTGCTTGCTTTTGAGGTTCCTCCAGTCTCAATTAAATACTATCACCTAGTAAACTGCTCTCCTCACAAATCAAATACTATTCAAATGAATTTTCCCAGAAGAGCACAGAAGATGTCAATCCTAAATAACCACTTAATTTTTAAAATGGCCCCTTATACTATTTGCTAAGATAAAGGTGGGTTGAGCATGTAGAGTGAGTTCTGCTGTGGCATCCGGCAGGGCACTCAGGAATGATGGCTCACTGTGGCTGCTCACTGATCTGGGCTTGGTCTGACTATAGATGGAACCTTAGCCTTGTACAGAGGGAATAGACTGACAGGCCATGTTCCTCCATGTGAAGGGGGCACAAGATGTGCAGTGCAGATTCACTGTGAGTGGGGCTGGAGCACAAAAGGTAGAGTATGCAAGGCTGTATAAAAAGATAGCAGCAATTTTGACATTACAGGTGTTCTATGTGAAACTCTTGGGTCTTAGCCCATCTTTTCCAGCCAGCTATGGTGGTGCATGCTTTAAATCCCAACACTTTGTAGGTAGGGGGTGGGAGGATCAAGGGTTCTATGCCAGCCTGGGCTATACATTGGGCTCCAGGCCCTCCTGGAACGAACTTACTCTCCCACTTACTTACTTACTTATGTGTTTATTTGGGGGCATACAATGTTGGTGTTACTGTTTGAATATGCAACATCCCACACAAGCTCACGTGTTAAGGACTTGTTCTTACATGATGGCCTCTTGAGTGGAGACTGGCTCCTTAGAGCTATCTTCATGAATGGATTAATATGCTGATGAGTCATACTTTGGACACTATTGGGAGATGGTAGAAATTCCAGAGGTGTATGTGAAGATATAGCCTGCAGACTGTACTTTGCCCTTTCCTGTTGTTGTTCTACTCTACTTCCTGTTGGACATGAAGTGAGGAGCCTGTCCTGTAAGTTCTCACTGGGGTGATGATCTGTTTCAACATGGGCCAGAAACATGAAACTATGTGACAATTTACTGAATCCTTTGAAGACCATGAGCCAAAATACATCTCTTATCCTTTACCTTTGCTTCCTTCAAATATTTTGGCCACAGGCACACCAAAGTAACAAATACATATGGTCACAGAGGGAGAAAAGAGGCAAAGGGATGTGTCAGGGCACATAAACAAAGAGACTCTGTGTTTAGTTTAGGTATAGACAACTTTGAAAGGATTTAATTCATATTTTTGTGGTGCTGAGGGTTGTACCCAGGGTTTTGAGCATGTTATTTAGCCATTTCACTACTAGGTCACATTCCCAGCTCCTCACTGGAGGATTCTAGGCTAGGATTCTACCTCTGAATTATACCCTATCCCCTCTTTAGGGGATTCTAGGCAAGTGCTCTAACACTGAACCTCACCCCAGCCCTTTACTAGTAGATTTTAAGCAATTCTAGGCAAGCATTGTACCAACTCACCATATTTTCAACTCCTGAGTCAGTACATTTAAAAAAAGGGGATTGTCTAGAAATGTCCAGGCAGTCCCGTTCATGCTTCTCTATGGAGAAACTCAATTCTAATGAGATTTCAAGAATCAGGCTGTGACAGTCCATATCAACAGCTGATTCACTGCCAGAAAACACACATGCAAAGAAGCATGTGGAGACATGGTGAGATTTGCTCCTTTAGACTTGTGCTTTGGAGAAGAGCATGCTGAATGAGACCGCTATGTTCCAATGAGCTATTGTAGGTTTTCTGAGAACAAAGCACATGGTTCCCCGTGATTCATCACAACTTGGGCAGT
Source organism: Peromyscus eremicus (assembly GCF_949786415.1). Classification (NCBI taxonomy): domain Eukaryota; kingdom Metazoa; phylum Chordata; class Mammalia; order Rodentia; family Cricetidae; genus Peromyscus; species Peromyscus eremicus. Next base: position 199,343,417 of record NC_081416.1, read on the forward strand.
TACTAGTGCTGTTCCCCTGCAAGGAGGGACCTGACCATAAACTTTCCCCATACATGGCTCTGTCTCTAACAGCTGTGATCTCTAAAGAACAAACTATCATAGCTCAACTAAAGTGCTTACAACCAACACAGGCTTGATATCTGTAAGAAAAAAAATAAGGTATGGGTATTAAATAGTAACTATTTGAGGAAATAATAATAAATATTTTGGCAGTAAAAGGCTGGTGATTTGCCTGAATCTCCGTGGCTGCGACTTTGTCAGCCTGTCTATTATGAAAGCAATTTATAACTTGCAAGTGAAAATGTCCTGAAGGCAGAAGCCTTGTACATGAGGTCTCTGTCCAGAAAAGAAGACTGAGCTGATTTGTTCACATCAATTTGAGGATTTTTTTTAAAGATTTATTTATTTATTATGTACACAGAAGAGGTTGCCAGATCTCGTTACAGATGGTTGTAAGCCACCATGTGGGCGCTGAGAATTGAACTCAGGACCTCTTGAAGAGCAATCAGTGCTCTTAACCTCTGAGCCATCTCTCCAGCCCAATTTGAGGATTTTGAAGGAAAATTACCTTGCATATGCAGATGGGTCTGATGCTGGGACAAATCACCCGACGTAGGCTGTAAAGAAAACTAGTTATGGAGGAAGGGGTATCTTTGATCAGAAAACCTGCCTGGCAGGGCTGCAGTGGAGTTAGATTCCAGGGACAAAAAACTTAAAATTTGTCCATTACTTGCTGAAGATGAGCACTGGGATGGCTTCTCTCCAGAAGAGGGCTTAAGTCATCTAGAACTCCAGGTTAAGCTCTGCAGGATCTAGGGCTGAGGCAATTCATCAAACTGATTTCAGGAGGCAGTTGAAGGCTGACTATCCTTCTGATGTAAGCATTCAACCCCCACAACCAAAGAATCAATGTAAATAGGAAAGGAACGCCTACATGGAGAATCTCCCTTCCAATTCTCAGACCTTGAGAACAAGTCTAGAAATCTCTCTAATAAGACCATCAGCATTGCTGATAGGACCCTGGTATCTTTGTGAAAGAGCTGTTGATTCATATAGTGGAGGTAGATGCCACTCACAGGGACTGTTTATCATCAGAGAGTAGAATGAGAGGTGTCACTATATTAAGGCAGAAGGGATCCTGATGCTCTCAGGGAATGTACATGTGCAAATGCTCCTTAACTTGGATTCTCTAGAAAGCTCTGGAGCTGGCATTACATGTACCAAGTTAAAAACACTCTACTTTTTCCCTGTAGGAAATTTGGAAAGTATAGAAATAAAAGAATAAGGAATAGTAGCACAGAGACTACACAGCATTGGCTCATCCCCCATCAATGCAGGGTTAGCATTTGTTAAACTTCTACCTGATAGTTTCAGAATGATACTAATGTTAACTTTTTATGAACTAATCAAATTATAAATTTCTACATTTTAATTTATTCACTTGGCATTGTGTTATTTACAGGTTCCTCTTTAATTAGGTAATTTTTAGAAAAGAGAAATTTAAAACTAGTGACATAAGGACTCCCTGCCCTACCCCCATGTGTATTGAAATACTCTATTTCTAAACACATCATAGTATTGCTTTTTACTATTATGAAAATTCATTGATAAAAATATTCATACATACATAATTTTACACCTTTGATTATTTCCTTAAAATGCTTTCTAGAAGCTTCCAAACGTAACTGTATTGAAAGATGAAGCAATTACAAGTTATTTGATTGTTTATGCAAAGTCAGAGGTTGGCTTCATCTGTCATCTGCTCCTTCTGCTCCTTCCAATAAGCAAAGCTGATGTTCTCAGTAGGCTGGTACAGATGGTGCCTGCTCTTTCTGTTGTTGAAGGGAGACCATCAAAATAACATGCATTCTTTGTTTTGTTTTGTTTTTCAATCCTTATGATGTGAGGGACAGCAAACTAGCCTTTTTCTTTTGTGTTACTTTACACAAACATATAAGAAGAACACTGTTTTTTTTTTCTTCTAGGTAATAGTGTTTTCTAACTTCGTCTTCCATATTTTTTGCCTGTTATTGAAGCCAAGGTGTATGTGCTCACCCTGCTGCCTTTGGCCAAGGCCATGACTTGCTTGGCTGTATGTCTGTTTGTTCCATTTCTCATCATCTCCTTTTGATACCGCACTCTCTCAGGAAGAAAGCACACATAATTAGCCACTGGCCCCAGAATGACAAGACCTGTGGGACATATCTACGCCAAAATTGAAAATTTCACTATGGAACCAAGTCAAACACAATGTAGCTTACTTGCATATCCACAGTGAGATGAAAATGTTTGTGATTGTAAGCCACTGAGTTTTGTAGGATGCATGTCACACAATATAACCATACTTTCATCTGTTAGATAAGGAATATGAAATTCAGAAAGATTAAAAATTCTTTCTAAGGTCATATAAAAGAAATGGAAGAGCCCTAACTCCTTAGTCTACCCTCATTTTCGAGACAGTGCACAAAGCAGTCAATACTTACAAGCAGTGAGGGTGTATGGGCATAGTTCCTTCACTTTCCATGTGCTGGCTGGAGACTAGAGATTAGGGGAGAGAAAGCTCACTTTATTCTGGGTAGCCATGATGGTTTGGATAAGAATGGCCTTCATAGGCTCATATGTTTTAATACTTGATCCAGAATTGGTGGGATTATTTGAGAAGGATTAAGAGGTGTGGCCTTATGGAAGGAAGTGTGTCATGGGGGAGGGGACTTTGAGGTTTCAAAAGACTCTCACAACTCCCAGTGCTCTGTCTCTCTCTTCCTTCTACTTGCTGATCCAGATGTGAGATCTCAGCTGCTGTCGCCATGCCTTTGCTCTGACATCACAGACTTTAATCTGTCTCAGGAGATTTGTTCATACTGACACTCTGAGACTGACAATAAAGTTAAACCTTTAATTAGAGGGCAAAGTCAACATTCAGCTGGCCAAAATTAATGAAAGAGTTTTTGGTGGGCCCAGATTAGGATAGAAAAACACTAGAAGAAATAAGGAGGGACTTAGAAAGATTCAATCTGGGAGGCATGGAGAGATGGGATCAGCTGATTGTTTCTTAGGTTTTTACCCAATATCTGACTCCTGAGTTTTATTTAATAATAGAACAATAAAAGTAATCACTAACACTCTGTGTTAACCCAGTTAACTATAAGCCCAGTTAAATGCTTTCTTTAGTAAGTTTTCTTGGTGAAAGTATTTATCACAGCAATACAACAGTAACTAAGGCAGTAGTTGCCTGTTATCACAGGTATCAGCAGGGTCAGGCAGAGTGTAGGGAAAGCAGCCTGTGCAGAGCTCACATGAGCTACGTATCACAGGGATGGATTTATCTAAAATCTGAGAAAACAGACATCAAGCTTTGACACACCACACATGCTCATAATTCTTATTTATGGGCATGAGCTGAGGAGTCATCTGCTCAATCACCCACAGCACTCTGACTTAGGTAAGTGACAGGACCTCTTTGTCTCAACTCTCTCACCTAGAAAATGAGATGACAAGAATGCTCTCCTCATACAGATGATGTTGTGGTTAGATGAAATAATGTCCATAAATGCACAGAAGACTATTTGGTAGACAGTAATCACTCATTAAATATTAAATCGTTTCCAGTTTTATTTTCTATCCTTCATGGTCCATGTGGCTCTGGTATGAGGCATGGCTACACATTTTACTTTGTCTACTATGCTAATTAACAAAATATCAATCCTGTGGCTAAGGCATCAGGGCCTCTAGACACTAAGCTATGAGTGTTTCAAATTGTATAATTCTGCTCACTAGTATGGTTAGACATAGCTATCAGCAGCTGGTACAATGGGGGAATGACTCTCCTGGCTTACCTCTATATTATTGTGATCATGACCGTAATCAGCTTGGGGAGGAAAGGGTTTTTTAAGCTTACACTTCCAGGTTCATCATTGAGGGAAATCAGGGCCGGAATTCAGAGCATGGACCTGGAAATAGGAACTGAAACAGAGGCCTTGGAGGAGTGCTGCTTGCTAGCTTGCTCCCTGTGGTTTGCTCAGCCAGATTTCTTATACCACCCAGGGCCACCTGCCCAGGAGTGGCACTACCCAGTGAGCTGAGCCATCCACATAAATCATTAATCAAGAAATTTCTTATGGGCAATTTGATGGAGGCATTTTCTTAATTGAGTTTCCTCTTCCCAGAAAATTCTAGCTTGTGCTTTTACACTGTACAGATTTGTCATTAGAATTGGTTTAATAAAACACTGATTGGCCAGTAGCTGGGCAGGAACTTAGGTAGGAAAGCCAAACAGAATGCTGAGAAGGAGGGCAGAGCCAAGGGGTCACAAGCTAGATGCAAAGGAAGCAAGATAAGAATGTCATTTTGAGAAAAGGTACCAAGCCACATGGCTAAACATAGATAAGAATTAAGGGTTAATTTAAGTGTAACAGGTAGTTAGTAATAAGCCTGAGCTACCAGGTGAGCATTTATAAGTAATATTAAGCCTCAGAGTCAATTATGACAATATATCCCAATTGCATGTTTTTGATATCGAAGAGTCACCATGCGATGTGTTTTGATACTAAAACCATATGCAGAAGTGGAAAGAAAAAGAGTGGTCACAGGAGCCTGAGAAAGGGAGGATAAAGGGATTCTGAATAATAGACACCAAAGTAGAATAACAAAAGAACAAGCTGTGCAACCAGACCGTACCATTGACTATGTATTTTGTTCTCGTACAGCCTTGTGGCAGGGGGAAGGGTTTGAACTTGACTTTACTGGATTTGCCTCCCCATGGGAGGCCTTGCCTTCTTGTGGGGGGCAGTGGGGGTGGCTTGGAGGGGGGAGGCTGGGGGGTGGGAGGAGGGAAGAGGGGGATCTTTAATTGGTGTGTAAAATGAATGAAAAAATTTTCTTAATAAAAAAAAAAAAGAAAAACTAGCAGAGAGGAAATTAGGGTTTCCCAACACCAAGAAATGGTGACTGTTTAGAGGGAAAAACGTTAATTACTCTGATGTGGTCATTGCTTGCTGTATCCATGTGCAGGATGTCAAACTGTACCCCATAAATGTGCATAATGGTTATGTCAACTGAAAATGTGAGCTGATTATGAGTACTGCTAACATGCAATTCGGGCACCTAGAAGGCTGAGGCAGGAGGCTGGAAAGTTCAAGACCAGCCTGGGATGCATAGATAGAATCCATGTGAGAATAAATACAATAAAAAGAAACTCAGCTTGCAAAACAATGAGCAAAAATTAAAAAACAAAAAGTGTGTCATCCTAGAGATTAAACGTGATATGGATTAATTGCCATGAATGGACTGCCAGATTCCCCCAGCAGTTAATTTGGTATTCAGCAGAAGGCTAGTTCACAGCTAGTCTTTGGGAATCTGGGAGCCTGCTAGAGGCCAGAATGTTGTATTTGGAAATGAAGTTAGGGGCATTGCAAGCTTGGCTGACTGGGTTAGTTCCTTGGAGCTGACTGTGAGTTGGTTGTAGTGTTACTTTGAGAGGATAACCCCACTTCACACTGACACAAATTTAGCAGGTATCTTTTTCCTCCATCCATAGCTGGGTGATGAGATTCAGGCAAGACATACTCCATAGGCCAAATGTGGATGTATCTGTGCTGTTATAAGAGGCTTGTGTTCAATGCTTGGCTCCCAGCTAGTAATAATACTTCAAAAATGTTCTAGAAACTTAGAAGGTGGAGCCTAGCTATAGAAAGCAAGTCACTGAGAGGGTTGCCTTGAGTGTCATACCTGATTATCACTGCTTGTCTTGTTACCTGTCGATTGCAAGGTGAACAGCCTTTGCCACATGTTTCTGGGCTGTGATAGTCTATCTAACCATGAGCCAAGAATCAGTGGTGACAATGGAACAAGCTTTCAAAACCACAAGCCAAAATAAATCTGCCCTCCATTAAGCTGTTTGTCAGGTATTAGATCACAGCAACACAAAGTCTGACTACCACAGCCACAGAAATCAAGAACCTAGTACCTGCTTCAGGAAGAAAACAGAAATCTCCCAGTTGGTTGCTCTGAAGCCTGAGTGTGTATGGCTTCTGTAAATTAACTATATTGACCCATAAACACCATATTTTTCTTTCACTGAGACTAATATTCATGCTATGCTAGGTGGTACTTAGAAAAATAAATAAATAATCGTAGAGTCTCTAAGATGAAGGGACCTCAGATGGTGGTCACCATAATTCACTGTCCAAACACACTTCATTCAACTTCTGTTTGTACATTTCTCATGAGACAAAGCTCTCAATATATGATGAAGTTGATTCTGTTGATTGGCAGTTGAATGTGTTTTGAAGTTCTTTATTATAACAGGTGGAAATTCACACACTTCCATTAACTAAGAGGAAGATGGCTCAGGTTCTGTTGATAACATCTTCTATGCTTCTCCCCATTCTTTCTCATCAGAAAGTCCTCCCTGAGTTAGAATGGACTCGAGTGGAATTCTCATCAGAAGAGCTTCTATTTGCAGTAGATGAAGATTAACGTGGGAAACCACATCTGGGTAAGGTACAGACAATAAGAGAATAAGCAGAATGAATGCTTAGTCCTAAATGAAGCATGAATTCCACACCCCTTCCTTCCAAGTCTCTAATCTCACTGTAGAAGAGGGCTAGAGAGACTGTAAGAGGAGGAAGAGGCAGTGTGTGATTAGAAGGAAAACGTCCCCTCTGGACCTAGCAGGGCAGCTGCACTTAGGAACTCACAGCTTTGTGATGAAAAGCACAAGACCTGTGCAAGCCTAAGCCAGACCAAATCCCAGCATGGAGCAGGGAGTTGGATAAATTCCTGCCCTCTAGCTAAGATGCTATTGGCAACTGTCAGCTGCTGGGAAAGGGAGAGTCAGTCTTTCCTAAAAGTATAACTAACTCCTTGTTTGTGGACCGTGCTCTAGTGGAAGGCCATACACTCAAGAGCATATGAGCAGCACAAATAGTATTTGTGAGGAGAGAGGGAGAGAGAGCGAGAACAAAGTTGGGTGGGTAAGGAAGGCGGGGTGTGGATCTGAGAAGAGTTGAGAAAGAGGGCATGAATATGATGATCAAAACATGCTGTACAAAATTCTCACAGAATTCATAAAATATATTTTGAAAAAGAAACTGAACTTTTCTTAATGAAGTGTTTCATGTGAATATGCTTCCATATTTGTATGTTATATGAGCAGAAGAGAGGATGAAGCTGAAAAGTGTGGGGGCTATAATGCATGCCTCTCTAATGCTCTAGAGCAAGAAGCCTTCACCCTGAGCAGCATCTCCTCATGCAGGCTGGGGCTGCAGAGTTCAGAGTAACACTGGCCCTCGGTTGTGCCGTTCTCTAGAGTCCCTTACTTGAGGGGTTTGGTCAAAGCCAGGAAGGCAATGTATCTTTAGCACCTGACATTAACTGGTCAGGAGAAAAGTGATGAACATTCAAATATAATTTGAACTTTAACTTTAACTCTTATAAATTACTCTGTGTCAGTTGCCAGGAAAGGTCACAAACCAAAATACATGCCCAAGTGAAATAAATGCATGCTTTGACTTGACAGTAGCCCAACCATCCTGGGTGTCCCTCCCACATTTACAATCATCTACCATGTGGCAGCTTAGAAAATGGACTACCAAGCTCACAATGCTTTACATAAATATGTGTCTCAGGTCAGGCCAACCCAATTTAAATGTCTTAGTGTTAGGCACTCTCCCTTTGACATCATAAAGATAAATGCACTAGAACTGGGATTAAAATATCAGGGTGATACGAAATGACTATACCTTGAATTTCAAGAAAAATCACAGATATTCTGAAGTCACAATTTAATTTTAAAAGTTTACCTCTTGCTCATAACATCATGAAAACTCACTTTTCTACAAAACTTATGTTAAACAAGTATACTTATTGGTTTTCCTTTTTTTTTTTTAAAGTTCTTTGAGAACTTTGTATGATGGGTTTTGACACAACTCCTCACAAATCCAGCCTCCACACCCTACTCACCCAATTTTGTGTCCTTTTTTGAGACAGGGTTTCTCCATGTAGTTTTGGTACCTGTCCTGGATCTCGCCCTGTAGACCAGGCAGCCTTGATCCACCTGGCTCTGCCTCCCGAGTGCTGAGATTAAAGGCGTGCACCACCACCGCCTGGCTGTGTTCTGTTTTTTTATTTCACATATTAAGTACAATTTATTCTGCCCATATATTCATGGATGTATGGCCTTCTACTTGAATGTGGTTAACATATCTTGAGCTACACTCTTAAAGAAAACTGACTTACTGTCTTCCAGCAGCTATCAATTACCAATAGCTCCCAATAGCAATGAGATTTCATGCCCACCTCCCCTCTCTAGGCTGGGATTTGTTCTGGCTTGAGCATGAAGAAGGTTTGTGTGTGTTATCACAACTGCTGTCAGTTCATAAATGTAGCTGTCCTGTAGTGACCACAGAGAAATATTTTCTTGTACCCATGCATTACCGCTGGCTCTTAAAGTTTTTTTCATCCCTCTTCTACAATGATCCTTGAGCCTTGGGAGGAGATGTGCAATATAGGTGCTCCATTTAGGGCTGAACAGTGTATAGTCTCTTATTGTCTGTACGTTGGTGAGTTGTGGGTCTTTGTGTTTTAAGTCCAAGCATCTCACTCTTTGTTTTTTGACAGAACCTGTATTCCTTAATAATAATAGTAATAATAATAATAATAATCCTTTATCCCATTCTTACATGCAAGTTGACAGTCACATAGGATCTGGACAAAATCATTCTTCTTGTCTAGGCTCCTGATCCCTGAAACACATGATGACATCATATTGCATCTGCCTCATCTTTTTGGAAAATGATGCCCTGAGAAGGCCTATGATGGATTCAAGGGAACAGAGCATAGCTTTTCTCTGCTGACTTCTGCAAAGTTCAAAGAAGACTGAGCAATAAGCTGTATCACAGCTCCTAAATAGTGGTCTGTACAACCAAATAACTGAATATGGGGCCATGGGTGAGTCTCAAAAGTTTGTTAGCACTCAGAGGTCTCTGAACATGGAGTGACCATATGTTAACTGAAAATCAAATGCGTAATAAATCCAAGATTTTTCTAGCAGCATTAGCTCTGTGCTACATAGCCTACCCTCACTATAGCACTGGCCCTGAAGACTCAACATTCAAATCTTGTGATGCCTGAATCACATTAGGTAAAACTTGAGATTATTTTATGTTATAAATTGCAGTGTTTTCACTATACATACAAGTTTTCTGCTTTTATAGAAACATAATAACTTAAAAATTTTTCTTTTATGTGTATGAGTATTTTGCCTTCATGCATGTATGTATACTACATGCATGAAGAACCAGTAGAGGCTAGATCAAGGCATCAGTACCTGAGATTGGAGTTACATATGGTTGCCAACCACCATGTGATTACTGGAAACTGAACCTGGGTCCTCTACAAGAACATCAGAATCTTTTAATGGCTATGCCATCTCTCTAGCCCTGAAACACAAATAATTTAATTGTGGAAAACAAGAGTTTCTAATCCTACTCCAATTCCTCTGCATGTAAGGATCAAATTGGATATCTTTTGACTGTGTTGTGTCAGAATGCTCAACTTAAAAAAATCAGTGTTTGTGCTGACTTGAGGTTTTTTTTTTTTTTTTAAATCATTGCAGGAAGCTAAGATTAGGACAGATTTCCAACAATTCTAAACAATTTCTAAAATGGCCCTAAAATACACACACACACACACACACACACACACACACACACAAACACAAACACAAACACGTGCGCGCATTTGTATGTGTGTGTGTGTGTGTATGTGTGTGTGTGTGTGTGTGTGTGTGTGTGTGTTATTTACATGAAGTGATAATCTCAGCTCTGACAATCATACAGTCAAAGCACTAATCAGCTATGGGAAATGTTCCAGATTTCTGCATCCTGTAGTATCAAATATTCAGCCAAGATTTAGTTCTTTACGTAAAGATAGTAAAGGTAACCAAAGCACACCCATCCCAGTAGTATAAAAAAGTACTTTCATCTTTAATAACTGATAAAATAATATGTGTACCAAAGAGTGGTTTGAAAATACATTTTTTGACTTTGCTCACTGTGTGTGTCACCTGTGTGCGTCACCGTTCCTTCACAGTTCTCTCCTGGATGAGCTTTGCAGCTTTCTTCATAGCTGGGGGCAGGGTGAGTAACTCAACGGTTGTTTTCCCAAAGTTCTGTGCATTGATGAGAGAGGAGACATAATTCCTGACCCTACAACATAGCACCCCACGTGGTGCTATGATTTGAATGTGTCCGCTGTGCTCATCTCTTGGAGACTTAATGTCCAACACAGCAGAGTTAGGAGATTGCAACTTGAAGATGTGATTAACCAAGCATGGTGGCCAGACTTGTCATGCCAGCTCCCCAGGAAGCTTAGACAGGAAGACCACAAGTTCAAGTTCAGCCTGGGCAACTTAGTGAGACCTTGTTTCAAAATAAAAAGTTAAAAGGAGTAGGTGGTTGAATACTTGTCTAGAATCCTAGTGAAAGACTAGGGATATAGCCCAATGTAAGAATTTTTGTTTAGGAGGTGTGTCCCTGGGGTCAAACTTCTGCAATACACACACACACACACACACACACACACACACACACATACACACACACACACACACACAATGTGATTAAGTCATGAGGATTTTGCTGTCATGAATGCATTGGTACTTGTAATGGGGATGCTAATAGTCATTTAGGGGATTGCCAAGTTTGGTTCTTGGGATGAATAAAGAATTGAATGTCCAGGAAAGAAAGAAGACCCAGCTTTGGAGAAATCAGAAATGGCAGCTTTATCACTCGGGATGGGATGGACCCTAAGCCTGGGAGTACACCAAATAGACCTTTGGATTAGATATTTTATAGACTCCTTGGGTTCTTTCCTTCCCCACTTCGGTTCTGTCTAGATACCTACCCCTGTGCCTTCCCACCATTTCTCTTTGAAATGTGTTCTGGGAACAAGAAGCCACTCAGGTGGCTTTTGCTTTTGTTTTTTTTGTTTTGTTTTGTTTTGTTTTATCTACCCCTGTCCCTCTCACTCCTTCATAGCTCTCTGTTATAATAGGAGTATGTTAGTTCTCTCAGGAATGGGTTTGTGATAGGGATGACAGCCCTTCCCCCTTGGCATGACGCCACAAGAAGGCCCTAAAGTTGTTTTACCTAGCTTGCAAAACAGCAATAAAATAAACTTCTGTTCTTCATGCATTATCCAATCTCTACTGTCCCTCTCATAGGAGCAGAAAGTGAATAGAAATACCATGTACCACTAGTGACCCAAGAAACAGCCATTTTTCCTGGGTCTCCCAATTCACATCTAGTTGCTGAGTCTCCCCTCTGAAAATAACAGAAATTAGTAGAGCCATGAGAGGCACTGAGAAGGAAGCTTCAGCGGTTTCATTCTGAAAGTCTTTGTTGTTGCCCTGTTTGTTTGTTTGTTTGTTTGTTTTAAAGCAATGCCTGACTTTGCTCCCTGGTCCACTAATGGAGAATGAGGCTGTTTTTCCACAATATGGGCCATCAGGGGACAAATAAGCCATTTCTGCCTGCTGACACAAACAGAAACCCTTTTACAAAAGACATGCTGATGCTGATACATAGGGCCTGGCACACACAGCCAGGGATCATGTGTACTGGTATATGCATGGCCTGGGGACACACAGTCTGTAAACACTTGCAACCAGTCTATACATAGACTGGAAACACATGACCTGGAAACACAGCTCAGGTACATCTGCACATAGGAACACATGGATTGGGGCACATGGCCTGGGAATACACAGTCTAGATACCCAGGGTAGAGGCACACACATGTGACATGGCACACAACACACACACACACACACACAGAGAGAGAGAGAGAGAGAGAGAGAGAGAGAGAGAGAGAGAGAGAGAGAGAGCTGAAGACAACACCTAGAGCAGTGTGTGAGTTGTGTCACACACTAGTAGCCACTGACATCTTCCTGTAGTCTTCACAGTGGCTCTTGAGGTCCTCTTTACAACCTCAGTTCTTCAGAGCAGGGCCCAATTTCAGTTGCTAGTCCTCATGAAGAAATTATGAAAAATGATACTCTTCTCCACCAAATGGAAACCAGATTAAAAGAATCTGAAGTTGGGAACTTATTTAATATATAGTTCTCTCATTCTCTTATTGAGTGTTAATAACCAGGCTGTGCACTATATTACGTTGCTAAATATAATGTAAATTCAATCTCTTTTCTCTTTCTTTTCCTTTTTCTTCTTCTCTCATACATTACATCCCAACCACAATTTAACCTCTCTCCACTCATCACAGACCCCCCCCTCCTCTCTCTCCAGATCCACTCCTCCTCCATTTCCCTTAAAAATATGGCAGACCTCCCAGCAATAAACTAGGCACAAACCCTCATCTCAAGTCTGGACCAGGCAGCCCAGTAGGAGGAAAAGGGTCTCAAGCACAGGCAAAGAGTCAGAGACATCCCCCATTCCCACTGTTAGGAGTCTCACAAGAACACCAAGCTAAACAACTATAACATATACACAGAATACCTAGCTCAGACCCATACAGGACCCATGTTTGTTGCGTCAGTCTCTGTGAGCCCCTATGAGCACTGCTTAGTTGATTCTGTCGGCTGTATTCTTGTGGTATTCTCAACCCCTCTGGTTTCTGTAATCCTTCCTCCTTGTCTTCTGTGGGGTTCCTCTGGCTATGCCTAATGTTTGGCTGTGGGTCTCTGCATCTGCTCCCATCAGTTGCTGGATGATGCCTCTCTGATAAATAGCAGAATATAATTCGGAATCATTTTATTGACTTTCCTCTTTTGCCAGTCATGTTTGGTTCTATCACGTGTCTCTGGGTTTTCCTGCCTCTTGTTACTGGCCATCCATTTAGGCAGTGTCAGGCATGGGCTCCCTCTCATGGTGGTGGTGGTGTGGGCCTCCAGTTGGACCAGTCATTGGTTGGCCTCTCCCACAAGTTCTGTACCATCATTACTTCAGCACATCTTACAAGGCAGGACAGATTGTAGGTTGAAGGTTTTGTGACTGGGTTGATGTCCCAGTCCCACTGCTGGAGCCTTGCCTGGTTATAGAAGATGTCTTATTTAGGCTCCATATCCTCCATTACTAGGAGACTTTGGTAGGGTCACTCTCATAGATTCCAGGAAGTTCCCACTACACTAGGTATCTACATTGCTCCCCATCTTCAAAAAAATGGTGCTGATCTAATTGGATGTTAGCACATAGAAGAATTCAAATAGATATCCATTACCCTGCACAAATCTCAAGTACAAGTGGATTAAAGACCTCAACATGAAACCAGATACACTGAACCTAATAGAGGAGAAATCCTTGAACACATTGGCACAGGAGACAACTTCCTAAACAGAACACTAAAAGCACAGGCACTAAGATCAACAATTAATAAATGAGACCTCATGAAACTGAAAAGCTTCTGTAAGGCAAAGGACACCATCAATAGGACAAAACGGCAGCCTACAAAATGGAAAAAGATTTTCACCAACTCCTCATCTGACAGAGGGCTAATATTCAAAATGTATAAAGAACTCAAGAAACTAGACATCACCAAACTAAATAATCCAATTAAAAAATGGGGTACAGATCTAAACAGAGAACTCTCAACAGAGGAATCTCAAATGGCTGAGAAACAAAGAAATGTTCAGCATCCTTAGCCATCAGGGAAAATCAAATCTAAACTACTTTGAGTTCCATCTCATACCTGTCAGAATGGCTAAGATCAAAACCACAAGTGACAGCTCATGCTGGCAAGGATGTGGAGTCTTTAAACAGAACCACAGAAATGAAGCAGAAGCAAGAGGTTCAAGAAAGTGATGAGGTCCTGCTGGACTCCATTCTCAACTTGTCAGACTCCCTTTCGGCATAGTTTCAGTTAAAAGGTTGAACTTAAAATTCTGTGTCTTAATATATACCTTTTACTTTTGCCTTTGTTGCTTAATCAGTACGTTTTACTCTTTACTTTGCCTTTTAAACTCTTGTGACTCCTTTTCCCCAAGAATATTTTGTGTACATGTAAATCATATATGTATGAGAATCAGAGAAAATACACAACAAAACATTTACTGGTAATAAATGGTAAAAGAAATTATTAATTTATTTTTAATAAATTAATTTTCATTAAAATTTTTCTTATGTGCATGGGTGTTTTGCCCACATGTATGTCTGTGTACATGTAAGAGGCCAGAAAAGGTTGTCAGATCACTTGGAACTGGAATTACGGTGGTTGTGAGCTACCATGTAGGTGTCAGGAATGAAACCTGGGTCCTCTGAAAGAGCATTCAGTGCTCTTAACTGCTGAACCATCTCACCAGCCCCAGGAATTTATTTTCAAACACTGCTTTAGTATGTGTATAATTTTACCATTTTTAAAAGATGAAAGCAGATTTGCATACTAATGAGATGGATGTGTTGTCCTAATTTTTACAAGGAGAATTAAATTTGGCTGAATCTTTGATGATGCAGGGCATAGACAGAGCTAGAGTGTCTTCAACGATTTTCAGAGTTGATATGTGATTTGTTAATATAAGAACACTGTTGCACATAAATACATAATACAAAATGGCCGAAGTAGGTTTAGGGCCATTTCAGAAATTATTGGAAATTCTGTCCTAATCACAGGCCAAATTTTACTTAATGACTATATTAGTCAGCATTTGCTAGAGCAGTAGTTCTCAATCTTCCTGATGCTGCAACCCTTTAATACATTTCCTCATGTTGTCATGACCCCAACCATAAAATAACTTTGTTGCTACTTCATAATTGTCATTTTGCTACTGTTATGAATAGTAAAGTAAATATTTGATATGCATGATATCCAATATGTGACTCCCAGATTGAGAACGACTGCTCTCGGAAACAGTGTGTGTGTGTGTGTGTGTGTGTGTGTGTATGTGTGTGTGATATGGAGAGAGAGAGATAATAAAAAACCTTATAGGATGTGCTCTAAGTAGTCCAATAATGGCTAATGGCTAATAATAGAAAGGCTGAGAACCCAATAGCTGTTCAGTCCATGAGGCTGGATGTCTCAGCAATCCCTATCTGGCACTGAAGGCCTCTAGGGTTTCTGAAGAGCTGTTGGTTTTAAGTCTACATTGGAAACCTGCAGAAGTAGGTTCTAACATGAGTGAGAGAATGTCCCAGAAGCAGGATAGATGGCCTCACCAGGAAGAGTGAGAGCAAGTGGTAGAAAGCAGTTTCCTTTTCCCATGTTCATTTATGTGTGTCACCACCAGAAGTCATGGGCCAGATTTAAAGTGCATCTTCCTGCATCAAATAATCTGATGAAGAAAACCCCTCCCAGGGGTATCCAACACTTAGATTTTAGTTGATTCCATATGCGGTCCGGTTGACAACCAAGATTAGTCATCACAATGACTTTTTATGAAGCTCAAACCAGCAACTCAAACTGCATTTTTGATCAAACATTCTAGCATATACAATCCAGATGTACTGATTTGACCCATGCTGATGGATAATGGGTTTCTAAACCTTCTAAGCCCTTTTTTTGTGCTGTAATTAAAATATGATGTTTCTACAACGCAGAAATCTTTGTATGTAGACTGAAAACACCACAATACATGACATGTAAGTAGAATCTGAGCCATGGTGTTTCTGGCAACATTCATTGATGCTACCTTGTGTGGTGGCCCAAGTGAAAGGATTGGGAGTCCAGGACCATGGCTGCAGTGAAGCTGGGTGAAGAACATGGGCAAGCACCACCAGAAAGGTCTCATAATCATGTTTATTTTTTAACTAATTTTTGTCTTTGCTTACTCAGAAGTCTTTTATTGTTGTCAATTTGTTTACAACCTCTACATTTAGTTATGTGATTCCATTTGTGGCCATGACCCATGGTTTAAGAATCTATGGTCTATATTTGAGGTTGGAAGTATTGCTGAGTGGTGGAGTCCTTGCCTAAAATATTCCAGGGAGGGGCTGGGGACATGGATCAGTGGTAGAGATCCTGCATAGAATCCACAATAGCAGTGTTTCTTTGATCATGCATTATTGGGGGAGACAGGACAACATATTGGCTTAAGTCTGGACCAAATGTTCTAGATATACTTTTTTATTTACTTTCTTACAGTGGGACCATAGGCAAGTTACTTCACTGTTCTGTGTCTCAGTTTCTTGATCTCAAACCCAGGAAAAAAGACCATGGTGTGAATTAGGTTAGGCAGTGTGTATGAAGTACCCAGAGCAGTGCATGGTCTACTACTATTATCTTTATCCTTATTTTGTTATTGAAGGGAAATAAAATATTATAGATAAACGCCAATAAGACTCAACTACCAAGTCCTTATAGCTAAGCTTATTTATTAATTCACAGAATGGAATTTAAAAGAATCCCTGATGTGCCTTTTACAGTGAGGAAACTGAGGCATGGGGAAGGATACACCTACTTATACAGCAAGACAGTATCTGGCCATGAAAAAAATACCAGATTTCCTTGCCTCCAACCTAGAGCTCTTCCTGTGTTTTATGTGTCTCATTATTGATCAAATGAGCATAGATTCTCAAACTATGCCCTCCTGACAGAAGTCTGTACACACACTCCACTGCAGGCTTTCCCCACAGGAGAGTAATGTGGGTGAGAGGCAAGCTAAAACTGCCTTGAGAAAGGAGAGAGGAATTTTCATAGGCACTTAAATCTGCAGTTGTCAAGGCTCCTGCCCGAGTTCCCTGGAAGATGTGCACTTAGTGTTTATGCAGCTTTGAGGCGATTATTTCACAAGAAAGAAAATCTCTTGATCACATTCTGTAATGTTTTCTAAGTGAACATTTGGTATTTAGTAGCTAAGTAAATTTACTTTTCCATAATGAACAAGGTGGATGATTGAAAAACATTTAATACACTGAGGTATGGGTGCCTGCTGTCCAAAGGATTACTTAACTCACAGCTTAAATGCTCATATTTTTTGAAAAGGCAAACAGATTTTCTTTTTTCTAGAGAGCTCCGGATTAACAGCTTTGTTCCCATTAAAATCTAACTAAATATGTGAAGACATGTTTGTACTCTTCTGATCAATGAGATAGATAGACATACATTTTTTCCACTTTCGCAGCTTTGCACTGATGCCTGCTTTGCACAGAGACTTTTCTCTGTTAGTATGTGTGCCCACTGGCAGAGGTGAATAGACATTAAATCAATGTATCATTGGTCTTACACACAAAAAAACTGGGTCACTACTATTGTATTCAATATTTTTTAGTTGAATGTTCATAAATACATCTAGAGCTGGGTGTGATAGAACATGCCTTTAATTACAGGACTTGGGAGTCAGAAGCAAGCAGATCTCTGTGAGTTCAGGGTCACCCTGGTCTACATACCAGGTTCTAGGTTTGCTAGGACTGGGGCTACAAAGCAAGACCCTGTCTCAAAACAAAAGTAAAAACACTTTAACACTGTGCCAATAATAAGCAACAGAAAACAAACTAGGAAAAACAGAAGTTTGTCACAAGAATGAGATGTGGACAGCAGTCAATAGGAGAAAGCAAGAGCGGTTTTGTGCTCCGGTTGTCAAAGTAAATGGGATGTCTGTGATTCCTTTGCAGTGATGCTAATTCTTTGTGTTTCAGATTCAAGGGAAAAAAATGTGAGTGACTGGTCCCAAGGCAGAAGCCAATCACTGGATTGATCCTCTAAGGCCAGGGAAACAGTGACATCACAGACATGGTCAATGGAACATTCCCAAAGGAAGAAGGATGAATCTAAGACAGGCAAGAACTCAAAAACACATCCACAAATCCAAGACAAAGATAAAATAAAAACCATTTCTGGTTCAAGCTGCTTGCCTCCTGCAACAAACATTGCCAGTGGCTGGTCCACCCTCCTACTAAAGCTTCTTTGCACCCCATCTTAGTGCTTCCCACTGCTTTACACTTGGAAAATACTTTCAATTCCTCATGTCTCAAGATGTAATTATCCCCATTGTTTTCCATATTATATCCCATAATTTGTCATTAGAATAAGCCTTGGCTGTTATTTTCCATAGGGTTACTATTGCTGTGATGAAACACCATGACCAAAAAGCAAGTTGGAGAGTAAAGGGTTTATTTGGCTTACATTTCCATGTCACTCTTCATCATCATCATTGAAAGGAAGTCAGGACAGGAACATAAACAGGGACAGGAACCTGGAGGCAGGAGCTGATGCAGATGCCATGGAGGGGTGACACTTACATGGCTTTCTCAGTCTGCTTTCTTATACAACCCAGGACTGCCAGCCTAGGGATGGCACCATTAGCCATGAACTGGGTCCTCCTCCATCAATCACAAATTAAGAAAATACAGCACAGCTTGATCTTCCGGGGGCATTTTCTCAACTGAGGTTTTCTTCCTTAAGATAACTCTAGCTTATGTCAAGTTGAAATAAAATTAGCCAGGACAGTTGTCCACAGCAGTAACCAGCTCATTGCTCAAATAACATTTTTTTTTCACTTCCCCATTCCCCTACCCACGCTTAGGGATCACTTCCAATGACAGTTTGGATATGAAGTGTCTAACCCAAAGTTTCACATGGTTAGGCTCCATCTGAATTTGACAGTGCTACTGAATGGATTGCACAATGAGGCCCCTAAATTCATCAAGGTACAAGTGTACAGATGGAGTCATACTCTGATGGCATTATGGGAAGGTGGTAGAAACTTAAAAGGGGGACTGGCTAAAGAAAATACCACTCTTGGGCATATACCCAAGGAATGCTCAATCACACCACAAGAGCACTTGTTCAGCTATGTTCATATCAGCATTGTTTATAATAGCCAGAACATGGAAACAACCTAGATGCCCTTCAACTGAAGAATGGATAAACAAAATGTGGTACATATACACAATGGAATACTACTCAGCAGAGAAAAACAATGACATCATGAGGTTTGCAGGCAAATGGATGTATCTAGAAAAAAATCATCCTGAGTGAGGTAACCCAGACTCAGAAAGACAAACATGTTATGTACTCACTCATAGGAGGATACTAGATGTGGAACAAGGATGACTAGACTGCTACTCACATCACCAGGGAGGCTACCTGGAAAACAGGACCCCAAGAAAGACACAGGGATCGCCCAATGATGAAGCAATGGAAGAGATCTACATGAACAGCCTGGACATGAGTGGGGGTAATGAAGGGCGAGGGTCGAGGAAAAGAGAGCTTGGAGGAGCGGGAGATCCCAACTGGATCAACAATAGAAAGGGAGAACAAGGAATAGGAGACCATGGTAAATGAAGACCACATGAGACTAGGAAGAAGCAAAGTGCTAGAGAGGCCCACAGAAATCCACAAAGATACCCCCACAACAGACTCCTGGCAATGGTCGAGAGACAGCCTGAACTGACCTACTCTAGTGATGGGATGGCCAAACACCCTAATTGTCGTGCTAGAAACCCCATCCAACGACTGAGGATCTGGATGCAGAGATCCATGGCTAGGCCCCGGGTGGAGCTCTGGGAGTCCAATTAGCGAGAAAGAGAAGGGTTTACATGAGCGAGAATTGTTGAGACCAAGGTTGGATAAAGCACAGGAACAAATAGCCAAACGAATGGAAACACATGAACTATGAACCAATGGCTGAGGGGTCACCAACTGAATCAGGCCCTCCGAATGGGTGAAACAGTTGATTGGCTTGATCTGTTTGGGAGGCATCCAGGCAGTGTGACCGGGTCCTGTGCTCATTGCATGAGTTGGCTGTTTGAAACCTGGGGCCTATGCAGGGTCGCTTGGCTCGGCCTGAGAGGAGGGGCCTGGACCTGCCTGGACTGAGTCTACCAGGTTGATCTCAGTCCTCGGGGGAGGCTTTGCCCTGGAGGAGATGGGAATGGGGGGTGGGCTGGGGGGAAGGTGAGGGGGGCAGGAGGAGGGAGAACAAGGGAATCCGTGGCTGATATGTAGAACTGAACTGTATTGCAAAATAAAAAAAAATAGGTCACTTGGGCATGTCCCTGGAAGATACTTCTTGTCCTCTGACTTCCTCTCTCACTTTCCACCTCCTGTGTCCCATGAGATGAGGCATTTGGTTTTGCTGCATGCTCCATGATGCTCTGCTTTACCACATATGAACCCAAGAAGATACAGAGAAAAGAAACGATGGTCCAAGACAGCTAAAATCATGATGGAAAGCCTACAGGTTTATATTACAAGAAAGCCACTTGCTACTGAATTCTTATTTCAGAATCTGCACCTGAGAGATCCCAGCCTATGAAAGTCTCTTTCAAAGAGAATGCCAATCTATTTGACTGACAGCTGCCTCACTAGATGGTGACCCAGCAACTCTCTGATTTTCACTGAAGCATGGCTGTGGAAGCATGAGCTGACTGAACCCAGGGATCCTGACATCAATTTCATTTGATTCTCCTGGTGGACAATAACCAGAGGGGTGGATACAATGGAGATTCTGGAAGAAAATGTGTTTCTTGATTAAAGACCCACAAGATGAACAGACATAATGATTTCTAGGTTCCTGTAGGCCAAATGGGTCACTGCTTTACAAGTCCAGGAATAGGCCAAAAAGCTTTTAAAGGGCTTGTTGATGGTTTTATCTGAACCCAGCTCCTTCACTGGAGCACCCACTGTTTCTGTGTAAACCAGACTTCTTGCTGCAAACACCTGTGGCTTTTCTATCATACAAGGATGATTCATCCTGAACACTCAACAGAAACAAGGATGAAAGAGCCCCTCAGAATATCTTTCCACTCTAACAAAATCTGTAGCTTCCTTGCCTCTCATAGTTCCAAAATCCATCCCACAACATTTCCAGAAGCAACTGCATTCATCCTCAGTTTCCCATAAACTACAACTTACAATCACATACCATTTACATTCCTTACTTCTCAGATGCAATGATACCCAATGCTTTCTATATCATGTCACCAATGGAAGGAGCCCTGACATGCCACAGTAGTGACCTATTAACAAACTCAACTATTTCAGTATTCTGCTTCTTTGCTTTTCTCATTCCTCTCTCAGTGCTTTGTGGGGTCACTTTCTGCTGTAGTTTGGATTTTGACTGGCCCCCAAAACTCATATATTGAAATTGTGGTCCCCACCTGGCTATTGAAGTGATATGAGGACACCAGCTTCATCAGGACATCAATTCACTGATATCATAATTTCATGGCATTTCTGGAAGGTGCTGGGGAGTAGGAAGTGTGGTCTGTTTGTCTTAGGTTCCCCCCTTTCTTCTTTATCCCCCATGCCTTGTGATACTTCCTTGAGATACCAGTAGCACCCAAAGCTGTATCACAAGATCTGTTCTGGAATCATCTAAGATGATGGAGAACTGCTTTCAGCCTAAGCAGGAAGTTCTTTCAGAGAAACAGCCATGGGGAATTCAATGTCACTACACATTTACATGGATGAAATTGATTTCCTATGTGGACTGCTTCTGTAAGAAGTCTCTCTCTTTTCTTTCTTCTTCTAGGATATGTGTGTCTCTGTTCATGCAGAACACTATTTTACAAGATAGAAAATATTTTCCCAGGCTGTTGTAAATTATCGAACAATGGAGCCCTTTCTTCAGCCATCATTCCCAAGCCACCTGGCGAGGCTCAGATAAATGGCCTATTATGGAGGTGCACAGAACTGGATGAATCACGATGCTATCCTGGGAATGTGGCAGTCTGCTACATGGGTAATGGAAAGTCTGAAAATGTGGTCCTGTGATGAGCTCCTGGAGGAGACAGAGTTGCCATGATTAAAGCCCATCCTGTGGCCGAGTCTGGATAACTCTGTGGGCATAGGTCCAGCTGCCAAGGTCTGGGCTTAGATGATAACGTTTTCCTCGTTGCTTCATTCCAAATAGCTAACTTTCGCCAGGAACAAGCCATCCAAACTCCAGTTAGTGGGGACATAAGTGGTACAACTTTTCTAATTTGACTTTTGGCTTGTTCAGACGCATCATGAGGCTGAAGCACAAGGCTCGTGAGTTAGAGCCAATCTGAGCATGTAGTAAGTTTAAGACAGGCTGACCTACATAGTTTGTCTTTAAGAACTGTACTGAAGGTGTAGCTCAGTGGTATAGTCCTAGCCTGCTAAGTGCAAGGCCTGGGGTTCCATCCCAAGCCTGAAAAACAAAAGCAGAACAAGATTACAGAATGTCTGACACTGACAACATAAGGGAGGAAATATTTTTTTTTTTTTTTTGGCTCATTACTCTGGAAGTTTCAGTCCATCATAGCAAGGAGGGTATGGCCTAGCAGAGCATCCCATTTGGCCAAGAGGCAGAGAGAGAGAGAGCACATTTGTGGTTGCTAGCTTACTCCAGAAAGCAGAGAGAGGGTGCCTTCCTGTGCTCACCAGTTACCTCCTTCCCCTGTTTAATTCTCAGCCCAGGGGATGGTACCATCACATTCAGGGAAGGTCTTCTTTCTTCAATGAATGTTCTTTGGAGAGGCCCTCACATCATCTGTGGCATGCTTTGCCAATCTCTTAGGTGATTCTCAATTCAATCAAGTTATCAATCAAGATTAACTACTATAGTTAAGGCTTAAGGGTTGAGATTCAAGCATAACCATCTTTCTGGTGATATCTCTCTCTCTGTCTGTCTCTGTGTCTCTGTCTCTGTCTCTCTCTGTGTATGTGTGTGTGTGTGTCTGTGTGTGTGTGTGTGTGTGTCTGTGTGTGTGTGTGTGTGTGTGTGTGTGTGTGTGTGTGTGTGTATGTGAGAGAGAGAGAGAGATAAGAAACATTGCTGTTTGAGAACATGGTGCCAAGAACGAAATGGAGTAGACTATGAAGAAATTAATCACAAAGCTTGAAGGAATTCAATGTCCACTTTCTAGTCAAATGGACTACTTGAAACTTTCAGATTTAAGAAATGGAATTTTACAGTCAAACCTGTAGGTATTTTTGAATGCTGTTGGTACTGCTATGTTGTGTAACACTGTCCTCAGAGCATAAAAGACATTACTATTTTTATCAGAGCAGCTGTGATTACCCACAGGTGCACTTCCACAAGGTCAGGCCTGTTCATGATTTCCTCATGGAAGGAGAGTTCAGGAGGGTCATTAGATCTACACCTGAGATTCCAGACATCCCTTTCTGCATCCCTCTTATAGCTGCTTGTGATCCTGCCTAGCTGCCTGTGGTGTCAGGAGGCACTGGATTAGACAGGAAGCTGAAGGGTAGCTGATGAAAGACTCCATCTATACAGCTATGCTGGGATAAGATCTTTCAGGGGTGCAGCTGTTTGAGGGTCATCAACAGTCCTGTAAATAACATATCAGTCATACTCCTGTGAGTACTGACCCAGGCATGGTGGCATACAAC
The DNA here is from genome assembly GCF_949786415.1 of Peromyscus eremicus. Classification (NCBI taxonomy): domain Eukaryota; kingdom Metazoa; phylum Chordata; class Mammalia; order Rodentia; family Cricetidae; genus Peromyscus; species Peromyscus eremicus. Next base: position 199,366,685 of record NC_081416.1, read on the forward strand.
TTTAATCCTAGCACTCAGGAGACAAAGGTATACAGACTTTTGTGAGGTCAAAGTCAATCTGGTCTACATAGGAAGTTCTAGGCAGCCCTAGAACCTGAGACCCTGTCTCAAAAAAAAAAGTAATTCCAATAAATTCATTGCTTCGCATTAAACTTAGGTAAAATCATTACTTTGGTTTTTCATTGATGCCCCATCTGGGGTGAGTAGCTGTTTGTTCATGTCACTCCAAGAAAAGTTGTTGTATTCATTGCTTGTTACTGTAGTCATTGTAAATTATGTGTGTTTTTCTTTCAAAGTTGTTTATTTAATGTGATTGAAAGTTTTATGTCTTGCATAAAGCATTAAGAAATACAGATTTTTAAAGCATTTTTTTCCAGTGCTGGGCATGGAACCCAGTGCTCAGTTTATACATTTTTACATGAAAAATCCTTTAAGTCCATCTGTAAGCCCACAACACTTTGAATGACTTGATGATGTTCCTTCTCATTTCCTATGCATATATTTGTAGCTCATATTAATTTACTTGGTGTATTCCACATCATCTGATATTATTTACAAGCTATCTTTGAAGGTGATATCATATAATTTTTCTTGTTGTATTTAGCTGTCCTGGTATTTTTAGAAACTTTAAATTGTTTGCAGTCTCTCACTCTTTACATTGCCAATGACACTCAAAGCATTTGAAGTGTTTCCTCTTGACCTCAGATGTACTCCTGAGCTTCTAGACTGACCCCCAAGAAAATCATTTCCCCTTGACTTCTGGGCAGCTAAGTAGCTTTTTAAAGACTTTCATTTCCCTCAAATAAATATGGTCTCTTCTCTGAAAGAAGTGGTGGTTGGTGAGACTTTTCTCTTGCTTGTCAAAAAGTCTCTCATTTATTTGATCTTAATAATAGCTCAGCTGGGAAGGAATGACCTTCCCCATGCATGAGGTAGAGAAGTTCAAATATGAAGAGTTGAACGCTTTTCCTGGCCTTGTACTGTGTCAGCATGTGTGACCTCACTATGATGTATCCCATGTCCTGATCCTCCTCAGTGATCTCTTTCCTACTATGAGTGCTGCACCCTTATTTTCTCTGTGTTTTGGGGCAGGTGATGCTTTCCCTCTGGGCTCAGCTTGCCTCCCTCTCCCACCATGTGTAAGTTTTAGAAACTTTGTGCTACTCAGGCAAACAGCCTGGCTGACACCTTGATGGTAGGCCAAAGCCCTTTTCTAGGTTCATAATACCAATTTTAATGAAAAGAATTCTGCATGTATTTATCCAGTTAGTGAAATAATATCTGCATAGTAGGAAATACATTTTAGAAGGCTAATATCAGACTCTACATCTCCCTTCTACCAAGTGATGAAAATGGGACATGTGAGAGGTGTGGAGGTTTCTGTGCTCACAGATAAGCACTAGAGGAACCAGGAATGTCAAACACCCAGGGTTGTCTCTTCAAAGGGAGAGATGTATATATAACCTATTTTCTACCCAGAAGACTGGGAGCAGACATGGTTAATAGACTGTGACCTTTGTGCTATCTGTAGAGCTGAGACCACAATGGATCTTTCCCCATAAGCTTGTTTTTTCCAATTAATCTATAGAGCCTATCTTTATGGAAGATGTCCTGTGTACTTTATAAACAGTTTCAATGTAGTCATGTCTTAAGCTTTATTATGCACATGGGATTGAGTTAATTATCACCAGGAAATTTTTCACCAAATTGTGTTATGCTTAAATGTGCCTAAAGTAAACTACTTGGGGTCAAACTCCTAAAGTTTTTACCAACATTGGCTACTGAGCTGTCATGAACTTAACTGCCTTCTTGTATCCTGTGGATCATTACTCTGCTGGCTGTGGTGTTTGCAAAGAGACCTCCACACACACACACACACATGCAGGGACAGGTAAGGGGGGGCTCATTCACATTTTATTCAATTTTTATTTGTTTTTAATATTTTTTTAAATTATGTGTGTATATGGGTATATGCACATGTGTATAACTACCTATGAAGTCCAGAAGAGAGTTTAAGGTTCCATGGGGCCAAAGTTACAGGCAGTTGTGAGCCTCTAGACAACGGGATAGAGAATGAGCCATGGCATTTGCTCCACAAAAATATCTAGAACCCAGTACCAACTGAACCCTGTTCTGTGTATGTCTTTTGCTCACCTCCCTCAACCACTGTCATGTCCTCATGTTCCTGAGAATATACTGTTGGTTCCTTACAAGAAGAAAGTGTCCCCACACTGCTTCTGAAGCTGCCAAGAAGAAAAGTAGCAATTAAATATTTGGCCTCCAGTTTTTGTTTATTTTTGTTTTCTCCTTGGAGATAACAGTTGTGAGTTAAAAATGTCTCCCTCCATAGTGCGTTGCTAGGACCTTCAGTAGGCCCATCTGAAGGGCAGTGATTGCATGCAGAAATGCATCCTTGCCTCTCCCCAACTCCCACGCATAGTCCTGATCCCCAAGTGTGGTCATAGGGAATCTCAAACTCAAGGTGGCATTAAACACAAAGCGACTGCCTCACTGTCACTCAATTCTCTTACTGGACTCTGGGAAGTCACTGCCAGCCCTGATGCTCCTTCAGGTCACATCTCACTCCTGCCACTTTCTTTTTTTTAATTATTTATTTATTATTTTTTTAATGCCGAATGCTGTTTATTGAAGGAGGGAGGAGTTCTTAAATACAGGCTTACAGCACAATGGGAGAACCCTGGAGGGCAGAAGTTTACTACAGATGTTTTACAATCTTGCATCTAAGCTGTTAATGCCCATTATGCAGGATACATAGACAAGGAACTTCCCTTAAGCATTCAGGAGGGTGAAACCCGGGAGGGAATTAGCATAGGGAGGATATCAAGGTCAAGGTCAGCAAGCAAGGCAACAGTTATCCAAAATGGGGGCCAGAGCCCTACAGGTCCCCCTTTTACTAATAAATGAGCTTCTGACTTAGGTTGCATGAGACGTCAGCAGGTCACCTTACCCGTCATGGAGATGCCTGCCCAAGCCACACAGGTGCTCTGTCTTAGGTTGGTGAGCGCCCCCCAGGCATTACCCGTCTCTGAATACTCATTATCATATAGGCTCAATCATGTGTGAGCTGCAGAGTTAACTGCTGCCAAAGATCTCAAAGTGGCACAGGGCTTGCAATCTGTGTGTTCAACACAGAAAAGACCTACAGAAGTCCTAACCCACCCATAGCCAGTAGGCTAAAGGCAACCGAGCCATTCCCTTCTGATGCCAGTGGGGACTGAGAGCCCAATATGGCCAACTTTGGCAAACATTAATGTAAGCCTAAGCAATGTAGCCATGCGGTTGGATTCTCCAGAAGGTAATGTATGGTAACTGCTTTTTCAAGTATGTTTGAGAACGTGTCACCCAGACACCTTGGAGATTAAGGGTAACCCTGAAGGTTACTGACCTCCATTTAACAGTTGCATGCCAGCTAAGCCTTTTCATTTTCAAAATCCTCTTCAAGCTGGTGTAATACATACTTTTCAGGAGTGGCTTTGTGCAACATTTATTGGCCTCCTGAAATCCAAAAGGGGGCTAACCCTTTGAAGATACCATAAAATTTATCAGCCTAAATGTAGCCATTATAAGACCATTGGTTATGCTCCTTGTGAGCTGCCTGTTTTTTCTTTATGGTTCTTAGCTGTTCTTTTGCAGAGCTGCCTGATTAAGTCATGCTGGGATCAAGAAAAATGGACCTTGGCGGTTCGTGTTCCTGGAGTTGTATCCATGTCAGTGGATGCCCACACACTCCAGAAGAGAATTTAACATTGTTTCTGCCATTGTAGCTGTTATAGCAGAGGTGGCCACCACTGCTACTGTTTCTGGGATTACCATTTCATATTTGCTTACTACAGCTAGCACAGTGGAGACCCTGGCAGCAAAAGTAGCTACCACAGTTAATTAATCTTTCATTCTATTGGGCATGATAAATTTAATCCAATAGTTATATACATTTCGATTGGCTTTGAAAATTATAAATTTATAAACTCAAGTTCCATTTGCTTTTGGGATACCATCTTACAAGGACTCAAATTTGCAGTAAGGCTCTTGCCACTTTCTAAAACTCAGTTTTACTAGTCAGGAGGTGTATTGATGTAAATTAGTGCTAAATATAATGCCAAAGCATGAGTCTAGACATTTTTAAAAGATTTATTTATTATTTATTTTCATTTTTGTGTGTTTTGCTTACCAAGTGTGTACAGTACCCAAGGAGGCCAGAAGAGGTCATCAGATCACCTAGAACTGGAGTTAATAGAGGATTGTGAGCTATCATGCTGGTGCTGGAGACACAATTTGTGAGCAGAAATGCTCTTAAGTACTGAGCCATCTCTCCAGCCTCAAGTCCAGACATTTAAAAATTATTTAATTCTTGGTTTTTGAACTCTTACCTAACCATAGTATATATAGTTGTTGCTGAAATTCTTTCACAGGGGAGAGTTTCAAGAAATGCTTGTACCTTCTCCTAGGGTCCCAAAGACTGAGACATGACTGCACAAAAGTTCACTTTAAGAAACCAATGACTTTACTGAGTCTCCTTATAGAGAATAGGTAAGGGATTGCTTATAGGGGTATGGGTGTTCCTCCTCCAACAGGTTGTACCTGAAAAGTCTTTACCCAGCATGGATGAGGGGTTCCCCCTAGTAACTTCATAAGTAGGGTCTAGTTATAAAGATGGATTTTGCCTCTTCTAGTGTTCCTGACCTTTGTACTTGCTCTGACTAGTTTTATGTGAACTTGACCCAGGATATAGTGATCGGAGAGGAGGGAACCTCAATTAAGAACTTCCATAAGCTTGGGCTGTAGGAAAACCTATAGGCTATTTTCTTAATTAGTGATTGATGAGGGAGGATCCAGCCCATTGTGGGTGGTGCCATTCTTGGGCTGGTGGTCCTGTGTTCTACAAGAAAGCAGGCTGAACAAGCCACGAGGAGCACAAGTAAACAGCACCATTCTGTGGCCTCTCCATCAACTCCTGCCTCCAGGTTCCTTCCCAGCTTGAATTTCTGTCCTGACTTTTTTCAGTGATGGACTGTAATATGGAAGTATAAGCCAAATAAACTCTTTCCTCCCAAACTTGCTTTTGGTCATGATGTTTTATCACAGCAACAGTAACCCTAAGATGGCACTCTAGCTCCTCTGCAGTGTCACATGCAATTAAGAAGGAGTTGTATACAACAGGTGGTACAGAGCACCTGATTATTTAGGTGACATTCTCATGACCCTCCCCACTCATCTAGTTTGGATGATCTTTGGTAAGCAAGAATAGGTGAAGTCCTAAAGATGGCAGTTGCTTGGCTCAGAGGACAGTTACTCACAACAATGGGAAAGCATATAAATTGGCAGTATGTAGCTTGATGGATTTTTATGAACAGACCAACACATCCCTTGCTTTTACCTAGATTCCATCTTATATCCTCTCCTTGCTTTTATCCTAAGGCTCTAAGCTATCCTGACTTCAACCACTTTGGTTATGTTTATTGCTCCCATTTTTTATGGAGTTCTCACAAGTCCTCATGAGTCCTCCTAAGCCTGGCTTTATTGAGTAAGCACGATGTTGGCAAGATTCATCATGACTTGGCTTGCATATTCACTTTAATTGTAGTCTACAGTAGATATATATAAATCTCTTCTCTGTTGGACAGACATTTGCTTAGTTTCTAGATCTTGCTATTATGAATTGTGCTGCTGCTTATGAAATTCTTCATCCAAAGTTGTGGTTTACATAAGTGTGTATTTCCATCAGACAGACACCTCAGAAAGCAATGGATGGGCATACATTGAGCTTTATTGGACACTGACAAAGGGCTTCCTAATGTGTTTGTACCAATGTACACCCACCCTACCAACTATGAGTAAGCGTGTTCACTTTGTTCTGCATTCTCACTGATACTTGGTAACTTCAACATCTCTTGGAATTTTTTTTATCTTTTATTAAATTTGCTCTTTGACAATTTCAACCAAGAGGAATAACAAGAACCTATTTGTTTGGCAGCCTCAGGGGCTTCCCTGATTGACTCATAGGGCATCCCCTACCTGGCACTGGGATTTTTGTTTCATAAACCCTGGGTATTAGGTACAGCATTAATCATCTATATATGCTATCACCCTTTTAATTCTCATAGCTTTTATTTGGCTTATCAAGTGGTAGGTCAATTCCTCTCCCTTTTCCTTTTGCCTCTTCCAGCCTCCTGTCCCTGTCCACTGCCAGTAAACCACCTCTCTGTTTTCATAGCACCTATGTTCTGAAGTCTACCCTCCCTTGACTCATATCCCCACCCCAGTGATTCTTTTCTAGTCTCCTGGCTTCTATAGGTATTCCAAGTTAAACACATAGATATGAAGATCAGAAGCTGAGATCTGCATATGAGTGAGAACACTCAGTATTTGTCTGTTTAAGTCTGGGGCACCTCACTTGGTATAATTTCTTCCAGTTCCATCTGTAAGTTTCATAATTTCATTTTTACATGAAATTTTATAACTATAAAATCCCACTGTGTGTCTGTGTGTCTGTGTATCACTTTTCATTTTCCCTTTACCTATTAGTGGGTATCTGAACTGATTCCTAGCCACATTAAATAAAGCAACAAAAAACATGGATTAGCAAGTATTTCTGTGTTAGAATGTGGTATCCTTAAGGAACATGTCCTGAGTGGTATACCAGTTCTCATAGTAGATCTATTTCTAGCTTTTTGAGGAAACTACACGCTGATCTCCATAATATCTTCACCAGTTTACACTCCCATTGACAGTGAATAAACACTCCTCTTTCTTCCCATCCTCCTCAGTACTTGCCATTTGATTTCTGATGACAGCCACTGTGGCTGGGATGAGATGGGATCTCAAAGTACTTTTAACTTGCATTCTCTGATAAAATAATGATACCCATTTTTTTATTTTTATTTTTACTCCATCTGTTTTTTCAAGACAGTACCTCACTAAGTAGCCCCTAAATGGCCTGAAACTCACTATGTAAACAGGGCTGGCTTAAAACTCACAAAGATCTATCTGGGATTAAAGATGTAAGCCACTATGCCAGCTGTTGACTACTTTTAAAAGTGTTTATTAGCCTCTCTCTCTCTCTCTCTCTCTCTCTCTCTCTCTCTCTCTCTCTTTCTCTCCCTTTCTCTCACATTCTTTGTACAGATCTATGACTGATTTTTGATCAAGTTTTTTTCTTGATGTTCAGTTTTTTTAGTTCTTCGGGTATTCTAGGTATTAATCCTCTATTGGATGGATAACTGGGCAAAGACTATTTCCTATTCTGTGTTGCTCCCTCACTTGATTGACAGTTTTCTTCACTGCCTAGAAACTTTTTTAGTTTGATGACATCCCATGAGTTACTTGTTGGTCTTACTTTCTGAGAGACCAGAGCCTTGTTTAAAAGTCCTTGCCTATGCCTATATCTTGTAAAACAATCCCTACTTTTTTTCCAAGCAGTTTCAGATCTTATGTTGAGGTCCCTGATCAGTTTGGAGTTAATTTTTGTGTAGGGTGAGAGATAAGGATCTAGTTTTACTTATCTACATGTAGTAGCCACTTTCACCAGCATCGACTGTTGAAGATGCTGTATTTTCTGCAATGTGTAGTGCAGAAATCTGTCAAAATTAGATGACTAAGTTTTGTGGACATGTATCTGAGTACTGTATTCTATTATCTTGATCTCTGTGTGTATTTTTATGCCAGCGCCAAGCAGTCTCTAGTACTTAGACTCTTTGCTCAATGCCTATTATTCACAGATTTTTGTCCCAAAGCTGCATATTCTGTTCATGCAGCTTTTTATTTTCATTTATCATTTTCTTTGAATGACTCAATCCTTTCACCTTGTCCTTTGATCCTAATATTTTATCTTCTATTTGTTACAGGAATTCTGTCACTGGTCTGCTAGCATTTTGGTCCAAGAGGTGGGGTTTTCACTGGGGGTAGACATGACTGAGAAAAAAGGAGGAACACAGGAGTGTGTGTGTATGGGGTGGGGAGGGGTGTTTCAAGCAATGAAGCAAACTGTGGTAGGTGTTACTGATGGCTTGAGATTCAGCTCAGGTTCTAATATTTATACATGGTATTTTGCATTTTAATAAATTCAGTCCTCCAATCATTGGATCCACCTGCTGGTCTAACATCATCACTACATCTACACAATTCAATTCTCCAAGGATTGAAACTATTTCAAGTAACTTGGGAACTTTTAAATGGTAAACTAGGCTATTAAATAAATAAATAAATAAATAAATAAATAAATAAATAAATAAATAAATGGTAAAAGAATAAGGGGAAAGGATAATCTTAAAACCTTCCCCATGTCAAAGACTGGGAATATCACAAATGCAGAGATTTAGAACCCTGCTCACTGCTACTATGGGTGGGATGCTAAAACAACTAACTGAGGAGATAAATAACTTAGCTGTGATTGATACAATGTTGGTCATAATTATTATCAGTCTAGTAATTAATATTTTACCCTTAAAAATGGTTTGATAACTGTGCCAAACATGATAAATGGACTGATAAGCTACAAGCCTTAGAAAAGGCCACTACTGATAATATGGAAGCCTTACAAATAATTACTAAGAAAAATAATACAATTTTGACAGACAAGATAAAGGCTTTAAAAATATTTACTGATGAAGAGAACAAGAAGATGACTGATAATATGCAAACCTAAGAAAAACTTACTATTCAAAAGATACAAGCCATAGAAAAGGCTACTACTGATAATATGGAAGCCTTACAAATAATTACTAAGGAGAATAATTCAATTTTAATGAAGAAGATAAATGCTTTAGAAATATTTATTGATGAAAATAATAAAAAGGTGACTGATAATATGCAAACCTTAGAAAAACTTACTATTCAAAAGTTACAGGCCTAAAAATAGTATTAAAACAGATAATAAAAATATTCAAAAACAAACAGAAGAACTTAGATTACATTATGAAATTAGAGAGGAGCAGCCCCAGGTTATTAAAAACCAACTTTAGTTTATTCAATTACCATTCAAGAACAACCTCCAGATGATAGGTATCCCCAAGGCTATTCAGAAGTTAAATGGGATTCTATAGAAATGTTAGATGTTAAATGTTAGGAAGCAATAATTTCATGTGGTATACATTCACTTTTTGGGAATCAGATATTAAATTCATGGTCCACTTGGAACAGAATTATCACTCAAGACTAGAAAAATTTAGTTACAGCAGTATTGGAATATGGCCATCCGCTAGAGTGGAACTGAACCTAGGTCAAGAGAAGAAGCTAGGGCCTTCAAACACCAAGGTAGGGTTAGTGGTTATGAGATTTCCCAAGATCAAATCAATGGTGAGGGCCCTCAGGAAAGAGTACTGAGCTGATTACAAAAACCATACAAGGTCCAAAAGAAGCCTTCCGTGAATTTTTGCAAAGACTGACTTCAGCTATAAGTAGAATGATATCAGATCCAGAAGTTAGATGAATATTAATTGAATCTTTGGTTTTTGAAAATTCTAATTTACATTGCAAAAGGGTGAAGATGTAACCAACCATCTTATTAAATAAGAAACACAGAACCAATGCAAGGAAGAAAGCCAGGAGGTAAAGAGCTAAGAGCTAAAACCTTACCCTTCCTCCTGCAGTGGTCCTACCTCTCCGGAAGAGAGCTACTTCCTGTGTTAAAGTCTTTATATAGACTTTCTGTTCTGCCTTCTCATTGGTTGTAAACCCAACCACATGACCGCCTCGTCAATGCCTGTCTGTACAGACCTCCAGGTCTTCTGTGGTTGGTATTGAGATTAAAGGCGTGTGTATCCAATGCTGGTTATATCCCTGAACACACAGAGACTTACCTAGCTCTGCCTACCAAGTGCTGGGATTAAAGGCATGTGCCGCCACCACCACCTGGCTTTCCTATGGCTTGCAAATAGCTCTGACCCCCGGGCAACTTTATTTATTAACATACAAATAACATTTTAGTACAAATAAAATATCACCATAAAAGGGTATTGGGCTTTTAAAGATAAGATCAGCACTCATGGAGGAATGGATCCAACAATATTATGTCTCATAATCATGAAGATATTTGGATAGGAGAAGTGATTTCCAAAGGCTTTAAAAAGGTCAAAGTATCAGATGTTTTAATTTTGGCAAACAAGGTCATCTACAAAGGCAGGGAATTGCTAGAAACAATGTTTTTTCTAGAGATAAGCCAAACAGAAGGCCTAAGCCTCCTGGAGTATGCAAAAGGTATGATAAAGGCCTATATTGGACCAATAAATGCAGATCAACAATGGACAGGCAAGGTAATCCTTTGCCATTGAGAAACACCCTAGCAGACCCCTTGAAGGCCCCCATGTCAAATTTGATTCAATCATTCCCTGTCACCATAGGGGAAACTCCTCCGCAGAACAATTAAAGGACCTAATGTCTATTCAAAAAAACAAAAACAAAAAACAAACAAAAAAAAAAACAACCCATACTGCTTTGGATGACCGAACAGCTTTAGAAAATAAAACAAAATTTTTAGGAAAAAAAACATAAAATAAATATTTTGGCAAACTTCTATAAATGACCAAAGACCAAAGTTAACAATACAGATAAATGGCATTAAAATTGAGAGTCTGGTAGACACAAGGGCAGATGTAACTATAATTGTAACAAAATCTTGGCATTCAAATTGTCCTCTTTAGGAGGTAAATGTTCAGCTTTTAGGAACTGGAACTTTATCTCAGATTAAATAAACACAAGATGGGTCAAATGCATAGGACCTGAAAGACAGAGAGGAAAATTAAAACCATATGTGGCCAACATAGCAATGAACTTATGGGAACATGATTTATTATAGCAATGAAAAGCACAGATCAACATTCCTCCAATCTCAGAAACAAACCATAGAATAGAAAAAGCTTCAGGGAGAAATATTAAAACACATTCTCTAGAGTGGTCACAGACTGTTCAAGTTGTACAGAAATAGGACCCAACAGCTGGTAACCTCTTGAAAGTGCCATCAACCCTACCTTTAAAATGGCTAACTGATAAAACTGTCTGGGTAGAACAATGGCCTTTGACATCAGAAAAATTACATGCATTAGAAGTGATAGTATAGGAGCAGGTAAATGTTCAACATATTGAAGAATCAACCAGTCTTTGGAAGAAATTCTGGTAAGGGCATTTTCTCAATTGCAGTTCTTTCTTCCAAAATGACTCTAGCTGGTGTCAAGCTGACATAAAACTACTGAGCACAGTTGTTCCTGATAGGGAATGTTGCTATGAGATAAGTGATTCTTGTGTATGAAGGGCATATTGTCTTGGTCTTTTGTATTGCTTGTGTTCTTACAGTGGATCTTGGGAGTCTGGAGTTGGGTTATAGTTTGTATCTTTTTTGTTTTGTTTTGTTCTGTTTTGTTTTGTTTCATTTTGTTTTGAGACAGGATTTCTCTGTGTAGTTTTGGAGCCTGTCCTGGGACTTGCTTTGTAGACCAGGCTGGCCTCAAACTCATAGAGATCTACCTGCCTTTGCCTCCCAAGTACTGGGATTAAAGGTGTGGACTACCACCACCACCCAATTGTAGTTTGTACTTTTTTATATGAGCTTTTTGGGTCACAGCTCAAGCCATATGTGCTCCTACTCAACCTCATACAGTGGCTGAAAGATTTTGGCAGGTGATAGAAAGGGGTTTGGGGAGTACTGAGAAGGGGGTTAAAAGAGGATGTGAAGGATCAATTTCTGAAAGCTCTGGGGCTTATGGGGTGACAGGGTGGTCTCTAGCAGGTGGCAGGTGGCCTTTGGGGAGTCCTAAGCAAGGAAGGGTCAGAGAAAGAAATGCAAGCTCTGAGCCTCATGTGGGGAGCACAGTGAGGACCCCACGCAGGAAGCATTCAGAGCTTTGGGAAGTTTTCTGTGAGAAGTGACCAGGATGAGATGAGGGGTCCCAGGCAAGCAGTGGGAAAAATTTTGGGAAAAAAGGTAAGTGAAGAGTCATTTACTAGTGGTCACTGATCCTCCTGGAGTCTTTAGGAGAATGCAGGAGTGTGCTATGGGAGAACCCAGAAGAGTGCCTGGAAGTGTTTTGGGGAGTCTTGGTTAGAAAGAGAATTAGAAGAATGAACTTCAAGCTTTTAAAAATTTGTATTGTTTTATCAAAATATCTCTCTCTTCTTATCTTCATCATTTTAGAGTAGAGTATTCTGAAGAACTGTTTTGGGGGTGCACTCTCTTACATATACAAAGTCTCTAATAAACATCCATTTGCTTCATTTGATAGCACTACAAATCAGGACAGTATTCTCCCTCCTTTAAAAAAATTTAAATGCCATCAAAACATATTTGATCTTGAATGCCACCCATGGTGAGCCATAAATTCCTAGACACGACTCCAAATGACCTATCAGCCTCTTTCCCAGATTTCCCTTTCCATTTCATACATCTGCTGCTCACAGGAGGCACTAATTGGAATGTTCTGTCTTAGCCTTCGTCTGCCCCAGGGTTTCACACAATTTTTTTTGTCATAATTACAATACCAGCCATATGCTTGTTTACTTGAGATTCTAAAATAAGGTTTGAGTTATCATGGATTTAAAATGTTGAATTTAAACCTGTTTTCCTGAAATGCATAAAAATAAACACATCACTATTAAAATATACTGTTACAATGCCAGGTCCATCTCTATATTCCCTTTGTCAGCTGACATGGCTCCAGTCATGAACCATCACTGTCACCATCATAGGACCAGGATCTTCCAAGACTACTGTTCCCCCACATATAACTATACCAAGTACTATTCCAAGGGCACCTCACTTGCACCTGTCTTGCATACCGCTGTCCTTTGTCCTATAACATGAGCCCTTTAGTCACTCACGTGCAGGACACTTTCACAAGGAAATGAAGATAGAGGTTGGTGCCTCAGAGGAGTAAAATTTGGACCAATGGAAGAAACAATAAGTTAATTTTTCCTTCCTGTGATGGTTGATCTTTTCAACTTGACTGAATTGAGGAAGCCTTGGAGATAAGTAAAGTCTGCTTCCTCTAGCTTACTGGATAATGTGAATAGCAAAATCTCTTAAAGCTAGATTTGCACAGTTGTGTATCAACCGGTGCTGTGTTGCTACAGGCAGGATAGGACAGCAACAGCTTCCAGCTCACTATGCCTATACGCACCATCACTGCCTTCTGGTGAGCTGAGAGTCAGCAGAATAGAATCCTGTCACTCAGACCTTGTTTGACTACTCAAGCGAACCATTGTCTGTTTCCTGATGAGCTGGCTGCCTGAGAAGCATCATTGGCTTGAAACCCCTTGATGAATGTCCTCTGTCATCCCACTGTATGGTCTCAGAACCATCACAGAATATCCTCTGGTACATCAAGGCTTAACCTTTTGGCTCAGCTTTCAAATAGCCAGTGTGGTTATGTGGACCTCTGGAAAAGGAAACCCATCTGCTTGCCTCAACATTCCAATACCCCATCAGAGATCCAGACTGACAGATAAGATTGGTTGCCTCCATCTGTCAAGCTGCCTGTTTTAAGATTATAGGGATGCAAAGAGGACAAATACAAGACCAAAATCTACCAAGATGGCTTCATTCCTGTGACTACAAGAAGTGCTCAATTTACAGGACAAGGATCCCTCCAGAAATTTTACACTTACCTTTGGGAAGTGAGTGCTGATGATGGAGAATGAAGTGTCCAGCAGAGAAGAGAAAGTAGGAGGAAGTCAGCCAGGGAGTGCTGAAGCCAAAGTGTAAAATCTGTGTTACACATTGTTTTCCAGTCACTTCCTTGGATCCAGAAGATCCTGAAGGAGGAGAGGAGAAAACAGTGCCTTGTCTAGACAGGTTCCTTTCTTCCACTCCACCACCTTTATTTGTAGAAAGATGAAGAGTTATTTGTACACAGTAGGCCTGATAAGATGATGATATCAAGACCAAACCTTCATTAAGACAGTGGCCAAACAGCCAAACTAGTAGGAATGCATGAACTGTGGACCAATAGCTGAGGAGCCCTCATGGTACTGGACTAGGCCTTCTGGATAAGCGAGACAGTTGTTTAGCTTGAACTATTTAGGGGGCCCCCAAGCAGTGGGATCAGGATCTGTCCCTGGTGCATGAGTGGGCTTTTTGGAGCCTAGTGCCTATGGTGGGACACTTTGCGCAGCCTTTGTGCGAGGGGGGGGTTTGGACCTGCCTCAACTGAATGCACCAGGCTCTGCTGATGCCCCATGGGGAGACGTTGTCTTGGAGGAGGTGAGAATGGGAGAGTGGCTTGGAGGGGAAGGCTGGGGGATGGGAGAAAGGAGGAGAGGGGGATCTGTGGTTGGTATGTAAAATGAATAGAAAATTTCTTAATAAAAAAAAAAGACAGTGGCCATGAAGCTGGCTACAAAAAAAACCCTATGAGCAACTTACTGCAAAGGGCTGACTGACTGAGGGAAGAGTTAATCAACCCATTTCTGGGGATCTGGTTCCAAGCTGCCATTTGGTGCCTGAGAAAATATGCAAGGTGTAAGACAAAGAGGGGCTAAGAAGATAGCTCAGTGGGTAAAGTGCTTGCTCCACAAGCATGAGGGCCTGAGTTCAAATCTCCAGCACCCATGTTAAAACAAAACAAAACAAAGACAACAACAAAACAGGGAATATATGGTACTCACAACAATTCCAGAAGTTTCCTGACTGCTCCTGCAATCACTCTGAACACTCTTAATTATTCCCCACTCTTCTGATTCTTCTTAAAGTGGCTTATTCACTGTTACCATAGGAATCTCTCAGACACAGGGCTGATGAATCAGAGAATCAATTCAAGTGAGTCATTGTTTAAGGATCTGGGGATTTACAGAACAAAAGACACTGTCTGGGAAAGAAAATACAATAGAAAGAGGAAGTGGGAGGGTGTAATGCCCTTAAAATACAAACTGGAGTGGGCTCACAAAACCCCTCAACTCATAGCATTCTGGAAATAGCATGTGAAGAAGTTGTAAAGAAGTATAATTCCTCTATGTCAAAAGGCTCAGCTGAGGACCACTTCACAGTCTTACCTCTCTGAGATTCAAGGCCTCTGAGATTCAAATCCGTGGATGATTCTAAATTGGAAGGAAACCCAGCTGTCATTGAATTCATTACTCTTGATGGGTCATGTACAACTCATTCTGCATCATGTTGCTCCCACAGTTTCTGACACCATGTCTTCTGTATAGAAAATGCCTAGTAAGCATTCAGAAAAATTTAAAAATTAACGACCAGGAAGGCAACACCTTTGGTCTTAGAGTCAGAGGGTAGAAAGAACAGAGGAATTCCAGGATATGGGTTCCATTCTGGTAACACATTGACTACTGCAGGGGGCTTGTGATAATTATCTTGGTTGTCAACTTGACACACCTGGGAAGACGGAATCATAATTGAAGAATTGCCTCCATCAGATTGGCCTCTGGGTATGTCTAGAAACACTGACTTGATTGCCAATTGATGTAGGAGGGCTCAGCCCACTATTGGGGTACCATCCCTAGGCATGTGAGCCTGGGCTGTATAAAGAAGGTAGCTGAGCATGAGCCTGAAAGCTAGCCAGTAGGTAGTGTTCTTCCATGGACTCTACTACAGGTTCATGCCTTAAGTTCCTTCCCTCAGTGAGGAACTGTGACCTGAAAGCATAAGTTGAAATAAACCCATTCCTCTATAAGTTGCCTTTAGTTATTGTAGATGTAAACAACCATCTTATTAAATAAGAAACACAGAACCAATGCAAAGAAGAAAGCCAAGAGATCAGAGCTAAGAGCCTTACCCTGCAGCTAGCCTCTTCAACCAAGAGACCTCTCCGAAAAAGAGCTACTTCCTGTGTGTTTGTCTTTATATAGACTTTCTGTTCTGCCTTCTCATTGGTTGTAAACCCAAACACATGACTGCCTCGTCACTGCCTGTCTGTAGAGACTTCCAGGTCTTCTATGGTTGGTATTGAGATTAAAGGTGTGTGTCTCCAATGCTGGCTGTATCCCTGAACACACAGAGATCTACCTAGCTCTGCCTACCAAGTGCTGGGATTAAAGGTGTGCACCATGAACACCCAGCTCTCCTATGGCTTGCTATTAGCTCTGACTCCCAGGCAACTTTATTTATTAACATACAATTAAAATCACATTTCAGTACAAATAAAATACCACCATAAGTCATGATGTTTATCACAGCAACAGAAAAAGCAAACTTCAATCTTCTTTTGGAGGGAGGCTGCCCCTCAGTGCATTATCTGTGGTCATAGGACCCTGTCACCTGGTGTACATCAAAAGTCAATCTGACATTGACTATCTGTACTGAGAGCTAGAAACACCCATATCAGCCTCTCACAATGATGTGAGGTTGTGTTATTCACCCCCCCCCAACACACACCAGCACTGGTTATGAGCTGGACAATCTCTATGCATCTCCAGAACTCTGCTTTACAATTGATCTGCTTTGCCAGCATCTTTGCTTGTCACTGTATTCTGATGTGTCCTTTCCTTCCTGCCCATGTTGTGTTCCTACCCACATTAACCACTTGTTCACCACTGTGGTGCCAATAGTGACAGAATCAACTTAAGGAAGAAAAGGTTTGTCTTGGCTCACAGAGTAGCCCGTGAATCTTGTCAGCCTACCTCAGTTTACCACAACAGGATCAAGGCCCAGGCTACTCACATCAGGCTGACCAGGAAGCAGAGATTAGCAGCAACTGGAGGCTGTGTATCACCTGCAAAGTTCCATTTATAGAGGCCCATTTCTACCTGCTAGGCCCCACCTCAAAAAGGCTCCCAAGCCTCCCAAAGCAGCACCCTCAGCTGGGTACCAAGCATGAGTCCATGGGGTGCATTTCAGTTCCAGTGGATCCTTTCATTCCACGAAAGCCCTGCTTTCTGGTCTTCTGGCAAATTGATTGTAAAGTGGAAAAAAAATTCCATCATACTATTTCCTTTGAGGACTATGCTTTTTTAATGATTTCTTTCCTAGTAATGGCAGAGTTTTTCAGATGCTCCAGCTCAAAATCTGAACAAATTTTTAAAGATTGTTCACCTTTCTCTCGTCTTTGGTATGTGAAGACTGGAGGCAGAGATTAAATGTTTAAGCCCTTGGTTCAAAACTTCCTCAGAGAGTAGTTAAAATGTCCCATCAAAAGTATTTTATAGTTTAGGGCTAGGAGATGGCACAGTGGGTGAAAGTGCTTGCCAAAAGCCTGACAGTCTGAGTTCAGATCCCCAGGACCCAAGTGAAAAGCTGGCTGTGATGGCATACATCTGTAAGCTTAGTGCTCTTGTAGCCAGACAAAAGAACCCCTGGAAGTTCTTGGGTCAGCTTGCTCCAGGCCGCAGGAATATATCATAAGAACTCAGCTGGTTATGGCAAAGTCACTACCTGGAGGGATCAGGGAATTCCTCCATAGGAAGCCAAGTTCCAAGGAGTTTTGGTGTTATTTGGCTTGTTATATATCAGCTGTCTTTTGTTATGAAAGTCATGTGTGCCTTCATAGTTTTCCCAATTGACTTTTCTCTAAGAAGGGCTAACAGTGTGGACTGATCACTCTCTGGACATATACATTCAAGGTATTTGGAGAACAGCCTCAGGAAAAGCTTCCTCTGGAATCAGATATCTCCCTTAGCCACTTTCAAGGACTAGCAGTAATAACAGTCCACATGCAAGTCTCCTGATTTAAGACAAATTCCACAAAGAGACACCGCCTAGGTCAGGTGGATGTTAAATAATAGCTTTACACAGTTTAGATTGGACCCTCCTTTCTTATACAACCTTACTAACAGACCCCTAACTTCTTTCCTAACAGCTTTTAGGAATGTAAACTGAGCACATAGATCCCCTTTTTGATATGCTAACCGGTCATTAGCACTCAGTTGACCTCTTTTACCACTCCCATTTTGGATTGTAAAAGAAAGCCTGGTGGTCGCTGCCTGAGGAAAAATTCTTACCTGCCTTTATGACCCTGTAGAATTCAAGCCTGGTGACCTTGCTGAACCAGGGGCTTGATATAACTGGATTCCAGGGAGACTTAGGGAGAAGAGAAAAGAGAATGGAAGAACTAGATGGGTAAGAACTTGAGAGGAACAAACTGAGATGGGGAAGAACTAGATTGAAGGGCTAGAAGAGAGTACTAGAGGAACAAGATGGAAGATGAGGAAGAGCTAGATGGGGAAGAACAAGATGAGGAAGGACAAGATGAGAGAGAAAGGAGATGGGAGAGGAGCTGATATGGGAAAGAACTAGATGGATGAGAACCTAGAAGGGACAAAACTAGATGAAGGAATTAAGATAGAACCTGGAGGGGACAATAGATAAATGTAAAGAGAAATTGGGCAAGAAAGGAGCTAAAAATGAGAGCAGAGTATAAGCTTGTAGAGAGAAAACTGACAGAATAATAAAATATATTGACTAAGGAATTTCATGTACATAGATTCATTTCTTTTCATCAAAGATTAATTATCAGCTGGTTGTAGATTCTTCCCAGACCCTGGGAGGGGACTATCGAGGGGCTGGACCCACATAGTCCCCAATACCAGTTAGCTTGGAGAACACAGTACAGCAGTAGACATAGGAGACAGCTGTGGTTGCTGTGATAAAATACCCTGACAAAGCAACTTACTGAAGGAAACATTATTTTATCTCAAGGTGTTGTCCATCATGGCAAGAAAGTCAAGGCAGCAAGAACTCATGTAAAGACAAGAGGGAAGCAATGCACACACGTACACTGGAACTCAGTTCCCCTACTCTATTTAATACACTTAAGATCCGCACCCAGGGAATGGTTCTAGCCACACAGTTAAGATGGTCTTCCCACATAATTGAGGTCACAAAGGCAATCCCTCACAGATGTTCTCAATGGCTTAATCTTAATCCCTTCCAGGTATGCCAGAAGGCTTGCCTCTTAGATGAGTCCTGATTCTGTCAAGTTGACAATTAATATTGTCACACACACCTGCACAGAGTATTTCATAACCTACATGCTAGGTAATATTTTTGTCAACTTGATATAAGCTAGGGTCATCTGAGGTGAGAAAGCCTCAACTGAAAGGATGCTTATATTAGACTGCTCTGTAGGAAATTCTATGAGGACATTTTCTTGGCTAATATTTGACATGGGAGGGATCAGCCTTCTGTTGGCAATTCCTGCCCTAGGAATGTGGCCCTGTGTTGTATAAGAAAATAGGAAAGCAAGCCATAGAGAACAAGCCAGTAAGCAGTGTTTATCCACGGCCTCTGCTTTAGTTCTTGCCTCCAGGCTTGGAGCTCCAGCACCTTGAGCTCCTGCCTTGACTTCCCTTCATGAGCTATAAGTTGAAAGAAAACCCTTTCCTCCCTAAGTTGGTTTTAGTCATGTTTTTCATAGCAATAGAAAACAAACCAGGATACCTGCCTTGGAAAATTATAATCAGGCAAATTTGGACTGAGTAAGATCTCCAAAAAGGACCTTTCTGGGTACATCTGTAACACTGACTTATCCCATCTGGAACACCACATCCTGTTAGGATCAATCTTTGAACTACTATATTTGTTCTTGCTAGAACCCCATGAGGGCTGTGTGGCACATCTCTTCCTTTAGCAGGTAAGGAGGAGATTGGAGCTGAGCCTCTGAGAAATGCTACTAGAGTCAAGTACAGTCACTGTAATGGGGAAAACCCTTCTTCTACACCTTTGTGACATTTCAGAAGTTAGAAGGTACCCCCAGAAGTATCTGACTCTGACCCCTTGCCTATCAGGTTGAGACAAAAGACAAGTTCATGAGAAATCAGGAAATTATCATTTGGCAATCAACGGAAAGGCCCATGTGCTTAGATAGAAACACTTCTAGAACCATCTTCCAGTAAGAGTACAAAAGATTTAATGAGGTACAAACACCTTGGTAAAGGCTGGATTCACTCAAAACCAGTAGAATCCAGTTAGAGCTCAATGCCCATCTTATTGAAGTGAAGCACAGAGGGGCTTCACTGATGCACAGCCCGACTGAACTCACTAATACTGTTGGGCAGTGACTGTCTCTCATCCCCTTAACTCAGTTCACTCATTTAATCCTCACTGAAGTCGAAGCTTCCATCCCATTCTTCTTCTTTGGCCACCTGATACATGGTGAAGGCTTAGATAAGGTGAGATCCTTGCCAAGGTCATCTTCTCCATAGAGGAGGATCTTCGATTGGAACTTGCTTTTCTGAGTGTGCTGTTGTTACTATGCTGTGATAGAAAATTCACAGAGGTCACAGATATTGAGCTGTTGGAAGGGATTATCCAGAGGTGGGCTCTCAGGTGACCTGCCCTTGACCCTGTCTGTGAGGAAAAGAAAAGTGGAGGAGGCATGACTCAGCATCCTCCCACAACCTTGTCTCTCTCTCCCACCCTCTCTTGGGATGGTCCTCTGTTATGGTATCATGATTACTACCTTCCCATCATCATCTCTGTTGCTATTAATAACACATGAATAATTCAAACAGTAAACTTAGAGATGCCTGGCTCCTCTTCTGCCCTGGGAAGCTGCCCAAAATAGCTCAGCCACTGGCAACCATGGAGCTCTGTGGAGAGGGCAAGGGGTGTGAATAGTGGAAGCATCCTTTCCTTCAATTGCACTTTTTTCTGTTTGCATACTTTGTCCCTGAGAAGATGGGAATTCTCCTCACAGCATTATACCCTCATTCACCAGAAGCCAGGGGAAGGCATCAGCAGTGGTGGGTGGCACTGGTGTCTGCTTACAGACAAGTCTGCTAGTTTTTCCTCCTGGTTTTTCCCATGAAATCTGTCCAGGGCTGAGTGGGCCTTGGAGGAATTACTGGGAACCCCTTTTGTTATGAATCTGGTGGTGGGTACCAGGTACCCACTAGAGAAGTCTGAGAAGCCATCTCAGGATGATGGGTGGTGTGTTGTGGCCTCTCTTGGTCATCTTAGGGATGGAACATTCAATAAAAGTCATAACAGTGTGTGTATATGTGGGGGGAGGGCTTTGAACAGTGAAGAGGAAGATGAGCTGTGTTCTTTCTCTTTTTTTTTTTTTTTTTGGTTTTTCAAGACAGGGTTTCTCTGTGTAGCTTTGTGCCTTTCCTGGAACTCAGGCTGTAGACCAGGCTGGACTCCAACTCACAGAGATCTGCCTACTTCTGCCTCTTGGAATTAAAGGAATGTGACACCACTGCCCCGGGGAGCTGTGTTCTTTCTGTAGCCCAGACTGCTGCTGTTGGAAAACAAGACTCCAGAGCAGACACAGAGTTGTTTTCCCAGTAGCTGGCTCAGGACTAGGTGGCCAATCTTTGCTGTTTACCCAGGACTGTCCTGAGTTTAACCCTGAAAGTCCCACCTTTTTTATTTTTTAATGATTAATTTATTTTTATTTTATGTGTGTGAGGGTTTTCCTGTGTGCATATAAGTATACCATTTGCTGACAGCACCTGCAGAAGCCAGAGAGGGCATCAGATCCCTTGGAACTGGAGTTACTATCAGTTGTGTATCCTGGGATCTGAATTTGGATCCTCTGCTAAAGCAGGAAGTGCTCTTAACTACTGAGCCATTCCTCTAGCTTCAAGCCCCACCTTTTGTAAAATTCTTCAGAGTAAACAAGTCAAGATGGTGAATCTAGAGTCCATGATGATTCATAGACAAGATGTCAGATACATATGATGACAGATCTTTCTTTAGAAAAATCTTAAACACACACACACACACACAAAAAAAAAAAAAAAAAACTTTAATAAAAACAAAAGATCTGGGGTGAGTAGAGAGAAGCTAGCTCAATGGTTAAAAGAGCATACTGCTGAGGACACAACAGGCAGCCAAGAGAAGCTCAATCAGGTTCCCAATACCAACATCCAAAAGTGCAATGGTGCCTATTAACTCCAGCTCCTGTTGTAGAATATTATTTTAAAGTGTGTTACTTTTGTTTATGTTGCATTTGTTTAACTCTGTGAAGCTGTGTTACTGTGTCTGTCTAAAACATTTGATGATCTAATAAAGAATTAAAGGGCCAATTGTTGGTTAAGCGGAAAGCTGCTCATGGCTGGCCGCCACCCGCAGCAGTCATGCAGGCAGAGGAGGAGAGTGCTGGTTGGAAGAATCACAAGCCATAGTTACCTTTCTAGAGCTTTATTTGGAGGGGGGAGAAGAAAGAGAGGGAGAGAGAGGGAGGGGGCAGACAGAAGGAGAAAGCGGAAAGAGAAGAAAGGGGCGCACAGAGGGCCCACCCACTTTTTAGGCTGGGACGCTGTCATAGGCTGATGATGTAATTAAAGACAGAATCCTTATACCAATAGCAAGGTAGAAGAAAGGATAGGCAAGACTGGCAGGCAGAGAGAATATATAGAAGGAGAAATCTGGGAGAAAAAAATGAAGAAGTAGCCAGAAAAGGAGGAGGACATCGAGGGCCAGCCACCCAGCAATATAGCAAGCCACAGAGTAAGAGCAAGATTTACAGAAGTAAGAGAACAGGAAAAGCCCTGAGGCAAAAGGAAGACAAGATAATTTAAGATAAGAAAAACTGGCAAGAAACAAGGCCCCCAAAAAGAGAAAAAGAGCAAAAACAAACAACATTTTGGCATACCAACATGGGCCATATTTCCATGTAGGGCCAGATAAAGATAAACCTGAAAAAAAAGAAAGAAAGAAAGAAAGAAAGAAAGAAAGAAAGAAAGAAAGAAAGAAAGAAGAAAAATGACATGGCTTCTTTAAGAGATGCTGCTGTTCAGCTGACAGCCCTAAATAGAAATGGCAAGCTAAGTAAAAAATGCCTGTAGGCAGCTCAAGCATTCTAGAACTCTAGGAAGGTTGAATGCAGTTCCTGGTCAGACAAAACTCTGACCAACTGACCGAGAGTTTCATGTTTGGTCTTCATGACCTGAGAAGCAGGCAGAGCCAGCTGAGAGCTGCTTGCGGAGAATCTAGGTGTAGGTAAGCAGTTTAAAGGTTTGCTCACCAATGAAAGAGATATCTTGATAGAGGGAGACATTATGGAGTAAGGGAGAAAACTGATGCTAGGGAAATTTCCAGGGATCTACAAGGATGACCCCAGATTAGACTACTAGCAATAGTTGTGAGAGTGCCTGAACTGGCCTACCCTAGTAAGCAGATTAGTGAATACCCTAATTGTCATCCTAGAGCCTTCATCCATTAACTGATGGAAGTAGGTGCAGAGATCTACAACCATGACCAGGCTGAGCTCTGAGTCCAGGTGAAGAGAGGGAAGAGGGATAACATGAGCAAGGGGGGTCAAGACCACGGTGGGGAAATCTACAGAAGCAACTGAACCAAGCTCAAAGGAACTCATGAACTTTAGACGGACAGCTGTGGAACCTGCATGGGACCAGACTATACCCTCTGCATATGGGAGACAATTGTGTAGCTGGGTCTGTTTGAGAGTCCCTGGCATTGTGATCAGGATCTATCCCTGTTACATGAGCCAGCTTTCTGGATCCCATTACCTATGGTCAAACACCTTGCTCACCCCTGATAAAGCATGGAGAGGCTTGGTCCTGCCTCAACTGAATGTACCAGGCTTTCCTGTTCCCCCCATGGGAGAACTTACCTTGTTGGAGGAAGGCAGGGAAGGCATGGGGGTGGGGTGGGAGTTGGAGAAGAGATGAGAGAGGGATCTGTGGTTGGTATGTAAAATGAATATAAATAAATAAATAAATAAATAAATAAATAAATAAATAAATAATAAACCACAAACTGCTGCCAGCCTGAGAACAGGCTGCTATATCATGCTTGCTTAAGCTGAATTGTAGGAATATAGACACAGGCTTGCTAATAAAATCTATTCTATCTGTACTTAATCTGTAACCCCAGGCATGTGAGAAAAGTATGCTGGGGACAAACTGATATGATCTGTATCTCTTGATATAATCATGAATGTTTTTGAAATCTGTATAAATAAAGAAATTTTCTGATGGCTAGTCAGCCAGATTTGCAAAGTCAAAAGAAAGAAAGGAAGAAAGAAAGAAAGAAAGAAAGAAAGAAAGAAAGAAAGAAAGAAAGAAAGAAAGGAAGGAAGGGAAAAGAAAAGAAAGGAAAAGAAAAGAAAAGAAAGAAAATGCCCTTGCCTTGAGTACTGAGAATATGCTGTCCAAGTGGGACAAGCAGGACACAAAAGAAAGGACTGCTGAACTGTGCCAAGAAAAACTGGACAGCCCTTCAGAAAATCCTGCTTCACAGATAAGTCTGTCAGACATTCTAGGCCTGTAGGCCAAACATGGATTTCCTAACATTGAAAAGGAACCTTGGGTGACTGTCTAGCCAGCTGTTTCTGTCATTTCTCACATGTTTTGGAAGTCACTTGCTTGCACTTACTGCTTACTCAAGTAATATTATTTCCTTCTCCAGTCTCTGGAGTTGAAAACTAGATATAGTTTTCCTTATTAACAAATTCAGGAAAGAAACTCACTAAAGAAGTATATAAGTTTGATAGACATCAAAAGATAATTTTGGATGGTGATGCAAATTTAGATAGAAAGTTAATTAGGTACAAGACTTTGGACTAACCAAGATAGACAGATAATGATGTGTTTTCTCTGAATTTGTCAAATGCAAATGGACTAGACATTGTTGATGTATTTATTGCCTGTATATATTGTATGTAGTATTGTACTTATTATATATAGTTTTTCCTATATTAGATATAATTTGGTTTTTTTATTTTAGATAAAAAGGGTAAAAATGGTGATATTTTTGTGTATGCTCTAACAAAAAAAGCTTGCTTGAAGATCAGAGGGCAATGCCATCCACTAGTTACCATAGAGGCCAGGCAGTGGTGGCACACACCTTTAATCCCAGCACTTGAGATCTCATGCCTTTGCTCCCAGTACTTGAGAGGCACCACATGCCTTTAATCCCAGCACTAGGAAGGTTGAGACAGGAAGTGATATGACTGGGCAGAAGAAAGGAATATAAGGCAGGAGACAGGAGCTCAGTCTTTTCAGCTGTAGAGTTGGTGAGGTGAGAGTTGGCTGTAGCTTGTTCCTTTGTCTCTCTGATCTTTTAGCATTTATCCCGGGGTGGGGGGAGGTTTGCTCATAAGATCTAAAAGGCTGAAAATATGCAATAAAAGAGATCCAGACAGAGGTTCCAGTGTGTTTCACAATATATGTAGGTTTAAGAAAGAAAGAAAACAGATATAATCATAGAAAAAATAGTTTATAAAATAAAGTCTTTAAACACAGAGTAAAAGAAAAAAAGTCACATAAGATGGGAAATACACAGGGAGACTGGATCCTGTATAGTATTGTGTTGATTTTGATTTTTTTTTTTATTGTTGAGAAGCAAAAGACAGCTGCTAAGACACATGGAATTGTGAATTGGACTGCTAAATTGAACCAATCTAGATATTTTAGGAATGCCTTAACTTTTAAAAAGTCAAAAATTATATTTGTCAAATGGAAATCAAAAATGCTTTGAGTTTTGTTCCTGCAGGAAATGAGAGGCTATGGATCCCTTCAGGGTTAATATGGATCAGGTTTGATTGATTAGGTGAGACCTCTTGAATCTTGACAGGTGGTATCTATCAGCAAAGGTTACTGATGGTCTTCCCAGGGCTTGGCCATTATCTCATACTTTCTCTCTGGGACTCTAAAAATATGGATGACCACAGACAGCAGGAAGCAGGTTAGAGAAAACTATGCCCACATTCCCAAGCATTGGGGGTTGTGGGTGGTCTTTGGTTATTTTGTGGGTTATAGATATTAGTTATCATTTAGAGGAATATAGAATATTGATACAAATTTAAAGTTATTTTGTTACACTGTATATATGTTTCTACTCTTGTTTAAAGGATTTTTGTATATTGATAAAAATTTAAGGTTATTTTTGTTGTGACATATTGTATGTGTGTTTCTATTTTTGTTTGAAGTATTGTGCCTATGCAGTTTATTTGGAAATGTAGGGTGCAGCTCTAGTTTTTGAAAGCTGTTATTATAAACTATATAGGATAATCAGTAAACTTAGGTTAGTGGTTAGTCATTTATAACAATCAAAATTGTAGATATGTTAAGTATGCTTTCCAGATTATATACAGATATATTTTAGATAGATAAATGGTTTTTAAACCTTTCAAAGACATACGGAATATGGTATTTAAAATGTTTTGTTAACTTAGGGCTTTTCATGACAATGAGACACATCTGTTCCTGGCAGCACCAATTTGCTTCAGAGAAGATGATGGACATTTAAGAAACTTTTTATGAAGTTTGCTTTCATTATGGCAAGGTTAGCCATTGGACAAATAAACTATTCTTGCCTTTGACTGATGACAATGTGCTGTGCAGAATGGACATGCAAGACACACAGGAAAAAGACTGTTGAACTTTGCCAAAACAAGTCAGGACAGTCCTTCAAAATTCCTGCTTCACAGAATAGTTTGCCAGATATTCTGCAGGATACACAGAAAAGTGACTGCTGAACTTTGCCAAAACAAGGCAGGGAGTCCTTCAAATTTCCTGCTTCACTGAAATGTCTGCCAGATACTCTAGGCCTGTAGGCTGAAGATGGATGCCCCACCATTGCAGGGGAACTTTCTGGTGACTGTCCAGGCAGGCAGATGTCTCTGTTCCTAGATATTACATCTTTCAGGATCTTTGATGGAGTTGAAGACTAGATAGTTAGAGTTTCAGTTTTCCATAGTTACAATAGAATATAAATTATATATAAAACTTTGGAGTCACTCAGATGAATGGGTGACAGAGTGTTTTCTCTGAACTTGCTAATGGACTGCAAATGGACTGAATACTGTAAGTTAATTCTTACTTGATAACTGTTTTTGTTGTGTATAGTTTTACTATGTTAAAGTTAAAGCCTTTATTTTTATCTAGAGAAAAAGGAGGAAATGTTGTAGAATATTATTTTAAGATGTGTTACTTTTGTTTATGTTGCATTTGTTTAACTCTGTGAAGCTGTGTTACTGTACCTGTCTAAACACCTGATGGCCTAGTAAGGAACTGAATGGTCAATAGCAAGGCAGGAGAAAGGACAGGCGGGACTGGCAGACAGAGAGAATATATAGAAGGAGAAATCTGGGAGGAAAAATGAAGAAGTGGCCAGAGAAGGAGGAGGACTCCAGGAGCCAGCCACTCAGCTATACAGCAAGCCACAGAGTAAGAGTAAGATTTACAGAAGTAAGAGAACAGGAAAAGCCCAGAGGCAAAAGGGAGACAAAATAACTTAAGATAAGAAAAGCTGGCAAGAAACAAGAGAAGCTAAGGCTGGGCATTCATGATTAAAAATAAGCCTCCATGTGTGATATTTTTGGGGAGTAGGTGGTGCCCCCCAAAAGAGAAAAAGAGCAAAAACAAACAACAACAAGCTCCATGGGGTCTGTCACCCTCTTCTGGAATCTCTAGGCACTTTATTCACATGTGCAAACCCTGATACAGACACATAATTTAAAAATAATGAAACACATATGAACCTTTTACTCCAAAATTTTCTCTTGAGAAATTCTCAGAAATTATAACACAAATTTTGCATTTTCCTTAAACTATACTAAAAGCAAAAAAGCAAAGGAAACAGATCACTGATTAAAATACAGGACCATTAAGTTCATGATTCTTTCAAAGGCAAATTTTGCCATGTAATAATCACTTTGCTTTCTATGACCATGTATTATCTTTTCCTCTTGTCACTGAGGAAATTATACTTGTATGTCTTAGTCATGCTTTCTTTGACCTGACAAATACTGGAACAGTTTCAAAGAAGAAAGATTTCTTTTGGCTTATAGCATCAGAGGTTACTGTCCATGGTCAGCTGACCACATTGTTTTGGTGCTGAGTTAGGCAGAGAAGCATAGGTGAAGGGAAGAATTGAAGAGCTGTTCATTTCTTGGCAATCAGGACACAGATATAAACTCTGAAACCTAAGAAATGAAAAATATCAGTACTACCCAAAGTTCCCAAATCAACTACAGTTCTGGAGTCTGTCACTCACAGAACTAGGAGAAATGGAGAAAGCGTTATTATCTCCACCTAACAATGAGAAGCCCAGATCCAGATGGCAACATTCTGACACCTTGAAGATGAGACCTCAGCTCAGGGACTATCTCAGCATAGGTGAGAACTCACTCACACAGCTAAAACCTCAGAACAGATAAGTCTCGACAGGTGAGAGGCCTCAGTCCAGGTGACACCTCCATACAAGTAATACAGGAGTACTCTGTCCTCTGTGATGCAGATCACCTTCCCTGGTTTTAAGGATGGCTCTCTATTTTAAGTAACAGTATGTCTAGTTTCCTGAGCAGTCTTAGTTGCACCTCCCTAAACTCATAAGTACTCCCATAAACAAAACACCTGGACATCTTTTGAAGGCATGCTAATCATCTTCAGATTTCTTTCAGTGTTTCACAGAACTGTTCCCTGAGACCAGGTACATGGACTCTTGCAGCTCTTAGCTCTGGTGTTCTCTGAACAGGATTGCTCCTCACTCCCAGCTGTGCTTCTGCATTTAGAATACACAGCAAAGAGGCAGACTGTCAGTAACTTAAGTCAAAGGTGCTGAGTGCAGCCCCATCTAGCCCACTAACATCTGTTGGGTTGGTAAGTGGAGCAGGGCCCAGAAAAGTGCCCACTCTGTGGAAAAAGATCCTAAATGGGTTCTGATTTTTCCTCTTTTGGGTTCAATAGTCGCACATTCTAATATGCTCTATCATGAGTGGTGTGAGGGGACTGGAGAGATGGCTCACTATGAATTGTACTCGCTGTTGTTGCAAAGATTTCAGTTTCCAGTACCCACATCAGACAACTCACAACTGCCTGTAACTCCAGATCCAAGGAATCCAATACCCTCTTCTGGCCACTGTGGGTACCCACACACATCTGGCACACATGCACAAATAAAAATAATAACAAATAATCATTTTAAAAAATAGTGACACAAGGAAGACAGGACAGGTGGCCTGGAGACTGGTGAGGATTTGGGAAACAAACATAAAAGATATTTAAGAGGCCAACAACAAGCAAACAAAGTCACCTTGACTTTTGAGGACAATAAACAAATGCCATTGCTCAGAGACTGTAGAGATGTGAGATGAAGTAGACCCTCAGGTAAGTTACAGTTAGGCTAGTGAAACTTAGGTGCCTTCAAGGCTGTGTTTGAAAGCTGAACAGTTAGAAAATCAAAACAAGAAGACAGGACTTTGAGGCTGGCAGGCATTGACTGGAAAGGTCAGAAAAACATAAACAAGAATAGTGTGTAAATTCTAGCTTGAATAAATGGCAGGAGACGTCTCTTAGATGTGATAGAAGAAAGAGGTGGAAGCTTGGGGGTGTCAGTAGCATGAAAGTGGGGGAACAACCTGGAAACTACAGAGATGCTATTTCAAGATGATCTGCAAACTTCTAGACAGAAATGTCAAAGGCAAGGTGAGCTCCCTGTGTCAGTGTGTCCTGACAGAACCGGAGAGGAGGAAGGACTTATTTTGTCTAGGTGATGTTCATGGTGGGCTGGCTCCATTGCTAACAGGTCTGTGGTGAGTCTGGGTTGAAGGATGTAGCTGAACAGAGAGTCACTCACCTGAGAGCCACCACCAAGAAACAGAAAGCAACAGGAAAAGGCCTAGAACAAGATTCTCTTCATAGCTCAGCCTTGGTGACTTACTTCCTTCACCAGGATCCACCTTCTACCACCTTCCCATAACACTATCAGTCTATGGATCCACCTAAGATTGAACCCACTGATCCAATCAGTTTTCACTGATTGGACCTACCACCTAGGGACCAAGCCTTCAACTCATGGCTGAGAATTCTCCTAGAGATATCTTTGTGGGCAGCAGTATGAGAAGAGGCAGTGCATATCAAAGGCTACATGGAAATTTCAGGGAGAGGGAAGAAGTCAGTCAGTTATATCAACAATTTGCAGTGAGAATTAGAAAAACAAAAATGTCTTCTGTAAATTTGGCCAACATAAAGGCTATTGGCAACATTATGAGAGTAGTTACTATGGAGGTATGGGGCAAGGGTCATGGTTCTTAGAGAGAAAGGGGGGATATTTTAGTTTCTTCTACATAGGTATAAACAAAAAGTATTTCTAGACTCCACTCCAAAACACAACTCTAACATCATGTTGCATAAAAATCAAAGCACGTGGTTTAAAAAATGAATTTAGTTTTATTTTGTGTGTGTGTTTGTGTCTGTGTGTGGATACATGCCTGTGAGTGCAGGTATCCTTAGAGGCCAGAGGCATCAGATTTCCAGAATCTGGAATTTCAGGCAGTTGTGAGCATCCAAACATGGGAGCTGGGAACTGAACTCAGGTCCTCTGTAAGTGCTCCTAACAGTGCTCGCCCTCCCTCCCTCCCCCCCCCCTCTCTCTCTCTCTCTCTCTCTCTCCCTCCCTCTCTCCCTCCCCTTCCTCATCCCCCTTTCTTTCTCCCTTTCTCTCTGGTGTCACCATATGGCCCAGGCTGGCTTAGGACACACAGTGGTCACAGATGACCATGGGATCACTGAGCCCCACTCTTAAGCACATGCTTTTCAGGTACACAAACTACCTCTTGCATAGTACTCACAATATAAAGAAAGCAAAGCAGACACTAAAAGTCTGAAGTTATCATCACCACATGTCCACCTCCATAGCCAGGAAGCCCAAGTTTTCATGGTTGTATGAAGCTTTGGCCTGATAGTGCCTCTTCACAAAAATCCAGGCACAGTGGGAAAGCTGTAGGCTCTGGGACACATCTTTGATATTTTTCTTTCTATTTGTTTGTTTGGTAGGTCTCATATATCCCAGCTAGTCTAGAACTTGCTAGGTAGTCCAAGCTGACCACAAGCTCATACTTTCCTTGCCGCAGGGGAATTGCACCTTTAAATAAGAATGGCTACAGCAGTCAAGAGAACCTCAGGCATCCTGACACTACGTGACTGCTGGCTTCTTCTCCCAAGCCTTGAAGGCCAGCTTTCCTCTCCTCCTGTCCCTATCAGTCCAGCCCTTAGAAGCTCAGAATTTATCCTTGTCTCCCATGAGATCATTACACTCTCCAGTGCATCCATATTATATGTCAATCAGTGTTCCCAGTGTAGAACTCCAGGCTCATTTTCTACTCCAAGAGTCTCATCAAAACTGTTCATTGGTAAAAAGAAAAATGTCAATCTATATGTATACATTCTTACCTTTTTTGTGTGAAACACTCTCTTCTCCATGGTTCTCAGCTGTGGTCCCTGAGCAGCAAGGCCAGTGGGCATTCTCTGTAACAGGCAATGTTCAACACCAGAAGGATGTACCGGAAGGTCCTTCTCCAACAGCCAAAACCCCGCTTTCTTCCTCATGTGACTTGCTAAGCCTGACCCTTCTTCACTGCCATGGACATTCTAGCAGAAAGCTTCTCTCTCTTCACTTTTATTTTTGAAATTTCATTTATTTATATATTTGTATATGTATGTGGGAGCACACAAGTGGAAGTCTGTGAGGACAATTTCCAGGGTTGGTTGTCTCCTTTTACCATATGGTTCCCAGAGATTGGACTCAAGTTATCAGGCTTAGCAGCGTCATCTCTCCAGCCCACCAGAAAGCTGATTGATGTCTAGGAAATGGTCTCCAGGGAAACAATCAGATAACCTGTTGCCTGGATTGTGGCTGTGGGTGGAGAGAGGACATGGGTCCACACCCTAAGCATCCCTTTGTTTAGCACAGAGGGAGATCAAGCAGGTGAGGCCATGTTGTTCATCTCTAACTTTTATTCAACTTATCTTTTTTAAAGATGAGATAGATTAAAATGTGTGTGCATCTACATAACATATGTACACAAATGCTCTTCATTTGTGAGATGAAAGGGGAAATGTATTTAGAAGTAGAGTCAGAGTTGAGCAGTTGGGTTCATTTCTATAATTACGCACTAATTTTAACACAGCATTTCCTGGTAGCCAGAGCAGAGCAGAAGCAGCTCCATAAACAGCTGTTTCTCACTGTAGAAGAGAAAGGCTTGCTAATAACCATGCCAGCCCCAGGGGAGAATCAATCATTTATTTTTTGAAGTGTTGTGGACAAAGCCCTAGACTTGACATGTGCTAGACAAGCACTCTACCCCCAAACTACACTCTAGCTAAGAAGGTAATTTGAAAAGATCTTCTGATATACATTTTGTTTATATAAAATGTGAAAATTGGATCTGTATCAATGGTGTCAGGAATTCCAATAGTGATAATATTCCAGACTCCAACTTGACTTTTTAAATTTTATTTTAATTTAATAAACTATCCTAGCCATACTTCAGTGACTCCAAGTTCCAGGTAGGAAAATAAAACAGGGTGTTCACCTTGGGCCCCTGAGATCACTACTAAAGCAAATGCTGTCTGTTCAAAAGGGAATGAACAGCAAGGCAAGAGAAGGTGAGAAAAGAGGGATAGTCAAGGGGGAAGGAAAAGGGAAGGGAGGGGAAGGAAAGAGGTGGAATGGGGAGGGCTGAAGGGAAGGGAGGAAGGGGAAGAAGGGGGAGAAGAGGGAAGTATGGAAAGGGGGGAAAGGAGGAGGGGGAAGGAAAGGGAAGGGGAAGGGAGGAAGAGAGGATGGGGGAAAGAAGGAAATAGGGAGGAGGAGGGGAGGGGAGGAAGATAGGGGAGAAGAGGCAGATTACAGATAAAATCATCACTAAATTTTAAAAGACAAACATTTTATGGGCAAGCTACTTTACGAGCTGCTGTTGAACACAGATGAAGTCAGCCAGTCCTTCACAAGTCTAAATTCTTAGGGGTCAGCTTTGTCAACATAGAAAGTTCCAGGAGGGGGAGGAGGAGAGGGAGGGGGAGGGAGAAGGGGAGAGGGGGAGGAAGGCAGCTGTGAAAGAGGGAAATGTTTAAACAGGATCTAAGGTCCAAGTCCCTAAGAGTGGTCCGAAACAGACCTTGCAGCCACCATACTGTACATGCATCCTGAGGCAGGATAGAAAGAGAGGGGACTTTGGGGCGCAGGAAGAGAGAGCAGACTCTCACACAGGAGTCTGATTAAAATCTCTTCCTGGTTAAGAAGCAGTAACTCCAGCATAATTTACATTTGCCACAAAGACTGCAGACTGAATAAACAATCCTTTCGTAAAGAGATATTTTCTGCTAATGTAACCATTAATCAGGCTTCAGGCCCAAAGGTATATGGCTGTGGGTAAGCCTCATTCCTTCCCCCTCCACCGTGTTTACATTAAAGCTTCCTGTATCCTTGTGGTTTAGACGTTTGCCTTATCAGCTGTTGTCCCTGAAGGTGCCACTCAGGAACCACCAGCTGAACTCCTTTATACACATGACCCACCCTTTGAAGATAACAACCTTGGACCCCACTACCATGGGATATAGGATGATAACAAAGATGTAAAGGCAACATAGAGCTAGAATCCTTGATAAAAAGAAAAATCTATGTTCTCAGATGTTTCTTTTTTCCTTCTGAGAGCCCCTCTTTCTCTTAACTATGCTGCTTAAGCTTCTGTTAAAGTATCTTTTTTAACCCCTAATTCTGCCTCATACTAGCTAGTTCTAAAATCCCTTTCTTCATTGAAGCTA
This sequence comes from Peromyscus eremicus, assembly GCF_949786415.1. NCBI lineage: Eukaryota > Metazoa > Chordata > Mammalia > Rodentia > Cricetidae > Peromyscus > Peromyscus eremicus. The sequence continues at coordinate 199,400,099 of NC_081416.1, forward strand.
CAGTTCCTGATTTGGCTTGGGTAGAGATCCCTGGAAATCTAGGAAACCCCTCAGGCTGTGGAGGTTGACAGTAGGGAGCTGTGCCTCCTGCTTCTGCCCCCAAACCCTGACCATCACAAAAGGAGGACACTAGTTAAGATGACATTCTGCCTGCAAGAGCTCAAGGTGGGCTTTTCCCCCTAAGACCTTAGAAGCAAACAGGGGATGTGAGGACCAGAAGTCCACGGGGTGTGGTGTTCTGAAGTCATTTTGTACGGTAATACTACTTAGAAAGAGGAGGAGGAAGACATGGACAGCTGCCTAAAGCTGGCATGTACCATCTTCCCTACCCCACACAGAACTCTGGTCAGAAAGTGTATGAGGGCACCAGGATCAGCAAACACATGGAAATAACTAACAAGATAAGGGCAAAGACTAAAACACACAAAGAGAGCACACATCACCAGAGCAGGTAGGCAGGCAGGATAATCACGTTTTAAAAGCAGAGAGGACATGATTCCTGGAGAGATTCATAACTGGGAAATGAAAAGACTTCTCATAGTAAACCAAACAAATGATGAGAAGGAGTGGGAATAGGGCAGGTCAAGTTGGCACAGTCTTCCAGAATAAAAGGCAAAAGGCAAAAGGAGATTGGGGATGCTAGGTCAATGGTAGGGAACTTTCCTGGTGTGAGAATCAATGGGCTTCACTTCATAATAAGAGCACTGGAGACTCCAAGTAGTCAATCAAAGCTTTCACAAAGTCCAGTCACCTTAGACAGGCAGGCATGAAGATTGAATGCAGAAAGTGATCTTAACTCCAAGGCATACAGGACCCTCCTCCCATTGTTATACACATCATTTAGGTCTTATCATCCCCTCTGTTGTCCTTTTTCCCACAAAACTGTGTTGGAGCTTAACAGATACATAATCTTCAAGACAAGCTTGCCTGTTAGTCATTTTCTACTCTAAACTTACAGCTTGAGACAACATAGCTCAGTAGAGTTTGGGTGTGGAGGGAATAGCAGAGGTCTGGTACTTCTGATCATTTTCACCTGGACCTACACTGGCTCCAGATATCTTTGGAAATGAATTACCAGATTATTTCTAACACAAGTATGCACAAGGCCCTGGGTTCAGTTCCTAATGTGTGTGTGTGTGTGTGTGTGTGTGTGTGTGTGTGTGTGCTGAGGAAGGTAGAGAAAGTAGAGAGAGAAACACAAATAATTTGTAAGAGCCAAAGACCTGTGTTTCAGATTCAAATGATCCAACAAGAACTTACTACAGTTATGTAGCTGAATTGACAGGGCCCCAAACTGCCTTCTAAATATTTAGCATATACTCATAGATAAATGTTACTCTCAGTCTCAGTCAGAAAAGCTTTTCTTTACAGTGGATGGTAGTGAATGCAGACTCAAGGCTGTTCTAGATGCCAGAAATAAGTGACAATTGAATGTGCAGAATTAAACAAGACTTTTATACCACCAGATATAAGGCTTGGGGAACATTAAAGAAGAGGAAGTAGAGAGAATGTAAGAGCTTGGAGAAAGGGCAAAGGGCTGAGAAATTCCATTTTCTTGACATGACATTGTCATTGCAAACATAAATTCACAGCAACTATGGATATCTGTTCTTGGTCTGGACAAGATTGAGCTTGTCATTTGTGGGAAAAGGATAATCTTTGTGTACCACAAAGAAACCTGAACAAATTAAAGCAAATTCTTTTTGCAAAAAGGGTGCAAAAGAACCCAAACCTGGCTAGGAAGCATGCTCAAGCAAGGTGGCCTTTTGTCTTTTACCTCTGATGCAGGTAGTGACTGAGTTTCAAGTCATTTTGGGGAGCTTGACTTTACAATATAACATGATTGACTAAAAGGTACATAGAAGAATGGGGAGGTCTATGAAACACGGGCCCTTGTTAAGCTAACTACTTGAGTTAGAAAAAAGTGTGTATCTCATTATTAGTCAACTATGAATAAGCAAGGGATTTATGAGGCCTTACCTCCTGCTGTGTAATTATCAGTCATTGGTGGATTCTAGGGAATGAGTCGTCATTGTCTTCAGTTTTATAGCCACAAGTAAATGCACCAGGCTGCAATGGACATGTTCAAACCCAGGTTCACATAGATCACTGTGGTTGAACTCAGTAGATCATGAAACCGTGGGAGCCCACAGAGGTTTCCTACTGAGATCTGAGCTTGCTTTACCCAGCAGGGCTGCATGAGGGGATGATTGGACCATACTTGTGTTTACCAGGTGTTTGGAAGTTTCTACACTTGGCTGTATCTAGCAAGGGAGAGGTCTTTTGCCTCACCCCTTGGCATTGTTATAAATAGCCCTTTTGAATAAAGTTCTAGGCTATTGAGTATTGGCCCAGGTCCTCCCAAAGCTATCCTGTGTTTCTGTCCTCCCTCTTGTCGACTAGGCCTATCATTCTATCTACAAATTTCTCATCCCTCTCTCCTCAAGAATACCTTGGGAAAGGTGGGGGTAAGACCTCCCCCCACAATAAAGCAAAACAAAAAGATATAAATGTGGCAAAGCAACCTGTGGAAAAGAGGGCATTTGACAGAGGTGGGAGGGAGACAGGAGAGGGTAGGGGTAAGAGAATTCAGAATACATTATATGCATGTATAAAATTGTCAGGAAAAAAACAATAAAAAATATTTAACAAAAAGGACCCACAATAGTCACTGCCTAATGACGGTCTCATGAAATATAATGAGGGCACTCTAGAAGTTTCCAGAGACACAAATTTGTCTCTGAAATATGGTAAGGAGAAAGTGATATTTCTCATTAGTAATGGTAAGGTTTCTATTGCTGTGACAAACTGTGCAAGAAAGAATTTTGAAAGATTTCAGAAAAGGTGTATCTTTTCTCATGACTTTGCAAGTTTTAGTCCATTGTCCTCTTGCTCCATGCCCTGGGCCTAAGACAGACACCACAGTAGCATGAGGGGCTGGAGAGCAAAGCTGCTCATCTCATGATGGCTAAGAAGCAGGGAAAGTATTCAAGCATTTTTTCTTTCTACCCCTGCTTTGTTCAGAGCTCCACCTCTTGGATAGCACTATCCCATTAGAGAGCCCCTCCCCATCAGTTGCTGTTCCACACAGCAGCTATCTCACAGATACACCAAGGGTGAGCTTCTCCAATCCCTGGCATCTCTCAAGTCAGTCAGGCTGCTAGTCAACCAGTAATCTTGGATCTTACAATACTCAAAGACAAACTGTACTGAAATAATATGTGCTAAAAATTATGATATATGAAAATAAAGTGCTTTGCATTAAAAAAGGTTAGAGTGAGAAAATGAGGACTGAAGACTTGGCTTGATAAGTGTCTTAGGGTTTCTATTATTGTGAAGAGACATCATGACCACATCAACTCTTACAAAGGAAAACATCTAATTGGGACTGGCTTGCAGTTCAGAGGTTTAGTCCATTATCATCATGGCAGGAAGCCTAGTAACATGCAAGCAGACATAGTGCAGGAGAAGGAGATGAGAGTTCTACATCTTGATCAGCAGGAAGCAGGAATGGGTTGAGCTTCTGAGACCTCAAAGCCCACCCCCTAGTGACACACCTACTCCAACAAGATCACATCTCCTAATAGTGCCACTCTGTATGGGCCTATGGGGGCCATTTTTATTCAAACCACCACAGTGAGTAAGAGCACTTGCTATGAATGCATGAGAAACAGAGTTCAAATTCTCACCCATCATTCATATAAAAAGATTGGCATGGTCACATGCATACCAGTAAGTCTGGAACTGAGGGTAGGGGTAGTGCAAGACAGGAGGATCATAGGCACTTACTGGCTACCAGCTTAGCTCCAGATTCAGTGCAGTCCCTGTCTAAAAGAATACAGTGAAGAGTGATAGAGCTGGACACCCGATTTCCTTCTTTGGCCAAAGCATACACAGGTACATGCACCCACATACACATAGGTTCTTATACAATACACTCACATGTGCACACGTGTGCATGTGTGCCCCCCCCACACACACACAAGTGGCAACATGAGTAAACTCATCTAGAAAATGCAGGGTAAAAATCCATGTTGTTCTAACCTTTTTGAGGGAGATATTAACAAGTATCACTTCATCCCAGATAGGGACACAGAGACAGACTAAATAAACAGCCCCACCCCAGCCTAGCTCAGTGAAACAGTTTATTTGGGCTTACTTACTAGATCATGGACAACTTTAGAGCAAAACTACTGAAGAAAGTGTCTCTCCTCCACAGCTGTCAACCACTTATATAATCCTTGGGAATGGGAATGGGCAGGGCCCCTTTGAGCCCCTCTTTCTATGACAGAATGTTAGTGGGGCAACTGTCGTAATTACAGTTGCTGAAAGTTCAGGTGGGCTATGGCCACACCATACCTAGAAGACAGCTTTCCATGAGCTAGAGCAAGCAATCAAGTCTAAGTGTAAGAAGAGGGAAGGAATGGTTTGAAGCTTTAGCTCAGGGGTAGAGCACTGGGGCCCTGGGTTCAGTACTCAGCATTGGGGGAAAAGGGAGAATTATAAAAAATGCCCCCTTCAATAGCCAAGGTAACAAGAAGAGGGGAAAGAAGAGAAAAAAAGAAAGAAGTCAGAAGGAGCAAGGGAGGAAGGAAGGAGGGAAGGAAGGAAGGAAGGAAGGAAGGAAGGAAGGAAGGAAGGAAGGTCAACCATGTGAAAGTATTTTCCTGTGAATTCCAGCAAATCGAGCAGGTGAAAGGAAAACTAGAGGAGCTGACAACAGCAGATACCAAGGGAGACAGCAGGAAGAAATCCGCGAGTCTGCCACCTCACACCTCACACTGAAGTGGAAGCACAGAGAATAGCAGAAGGGAAACAGCAGGACACAGGTAAATGCAACAACAACGGACCCAGTAAACCAAGTAAGTGGATGGGGATGCTATTACTACAATTTCTCACTGATTTTTAATAACTGTTTATTGTTACTATTGTGTGTATATGTATTCACAGTTTGTGAAGGAGGTGTGCATGTGCCAGATCACACATACAGAGGTCAGAAGACTACTGTGTGGAGTGAGTTCATTCTCCCACTCATCCTTACTGTGATGTCATAGTTACATTACTGTTGCCGTGATTAAAATGCCCTTACAAAAAGCAACTTAAGAAAGGTTTTACTGTGACTCCCAATTACAGATTATAGTTCATTATTACGGGGGAGCCAAGGCAAGATTTTAAAGCAGACAATCACAACACAGCCACAACCAAGAGCAGACAGAGATGTATGCATAATCCCTTGCTTGTGCTCAGCTCAGTTTCTCACCCTCACGTAGTTCAGGACCACCAGGGAACACTACCCACAGTAGGCTCCATCTTCCCAAATTAATTAACTTAAGACAATTACTCAAAGACATGCCCATAGGCCAACCTGACTTTGACAATTCCTTAAGATTCTCTTCACAGGTGATTCCAGGTTGGTGTCAAGTAATCAGTTAACTAAGTGGCCAGGCTTACATAGCAAGTACCTGAACCCTGCTGAACCATCTTTCTGGCCCTCTCGGTCTTTTAAACAAAAAGATTTATTTTACCTTTAATTATGTGTGTACCTCTATGTGTACATGAGTGCAGCCACCTGAGGAGGCCAGAAGAAGGTGTTGGACCTCCTTTAGCTGGAAAGAAAATAAACAAAGGGAATGAACATGCAAGACAGGCAGGCTAAGGAAAAACATCTTTGTAATGCATGTCCAACAAAAGCATGCTCTCTTAAACAATAAATGATAAATAACATAGCTTTTGAACTAGGAATAGAATACAGGGCTTTGGGATAGGAAGGTATGTGCCCATTGTTTTTCACTGAACCCTGTAAATTTTTAGTCAGAAAGGATTTGAGGTGTAACTCAGAAGTAAAGTGTTGGCCTAGCAGGAATGACACCTTGGATTCAACCACAAAAAAACTTGATCAGATACTTCTGTACATGCACATGTGCACACAGCACACACACTCATACGCACACGTGTACATATGCACATGTGCAAGTGAACACATGCAGACATGCACATTTGCAGACATGCACATGCACCACATATACAAATGTTAACACACATGAAAACTATTTATCATTAGTAATCAAAAACTCTATGATGCCACACACCTACATATCTTTGGGAATGGTCAAATATTGGTAAAAATATGAAATATGAAGCAAAGATTCTCATTGTTAGCAGAAACAAAGTGAAAAATAATTCTAGTATTTGTTTATGCTTCTGCATGTTTTCAAGATGCTCAAGAGTGCATGCATGTATATGTGTGATGTGTGTGTGTGTGTATGAGAGCATGTGTGGGTATATGTACACACAAGCAGATACAGTGAAGGCCATCAATGTCTTCCTCTGCAACCCACTACCTATTCCTTTGAGACAGAATCTCTCGCTGAACCTGCAGCTTACTGATTTGGCTAAGCATGGCTGGCCACTGAGCTTCTAGAATCTCCTTGTCCCTGTCTCCCAGTGTTGAGGTTACAGGTATGCACAATCATGCTCAGCTTTCATGTGGATTCTAGGAATTTGAACTCAGATCCTAGTACTTGCATAACAATGTGTTTATCCCTTAAGTCATCTCTCTCCCCAGTTCTGTTGCTTCTTGCCTAAACCTAAATGTACACAGCAATTCCACTTTTGTGTATTTACCCTGGAGAAAACAGAGAGATCTGCCTAGAGCCATATTTGTATAGTCATGTTTATAGAGGCTCTAATAGTGACAACCAAATCTGAAGACAGACCTGGAGTCTACCAATTAGAAGAAGAGTTCAGGAAAGGATACTGAGAGATGCTGTGTCATAAATGACCTAAAATATAAAAAGTGCTATGTGGCAGAAAAAAGAAAATGTTTTTCTAAAGCAGTATTTGTGGTATGGGTTATAGAGCAGGAAAACTAATCTACTGCAGAAATCTCTGAACAGATCATTGCTAAAGGGGTAGGATAGGAAAGTGAGGAAAGCATGAACGTAGCTTCTACAACTCAGAGCAACATGAATTTGCCAAATCTTGTGGAGATTCAGTATTTGTTCATTTAATTTTCTATAAATTTATTTCACATGGAAAAAGTGAAAAAGAAAGAAAAAACCCCACAAACTCTAAGCAAATACTGAACTGAAATTGATGCTGTATGCTGGGATATTAGAGATGAAGTATATTGATGTCTACAGCTCACTTTGAAACCTAGCAAAAATAAGATGGATTGGTGACTGGCTGGAGACACAGGTGAATGGGCAAACGTGAGATAAAGCAAGTGCAACAGAATGTTAATTGCAGAATCTAAGTGCTATGGAAAGGGTGTTCCTGGTAAAATTCTAACTTTAATGCAGGTTTGAAAAGGGTCATAAGATTTTTGAAACAATATAATCAGTGCAGGAACTAAAAAATAACATGTGGAGATGAGGAAAAGGGTGGATGAGCTAAACCTTTATTTCTTGTTGTAGAGTCAGTAGACATCGTCTCAACTGGAAGACTGGGTTGACGCAGAATCCTGCCAGGCAGGGCAAGGAAAAGGGAGAACAAAGGAGGGTGCAAGCAGACACTGGAAAGAAATCATCTCCCAGGTGCAAGATGGAGGCGCTGTGCTCACTGCCTTTCACAGTAAGCTTCTTTACCTTTTTATTTTTATTTTTTAAATGATACAATGCATTGCTTTGATATTAAGAAAAAAAAAAGAGCACACAGAAAATGTTTTGGGCACCAGACACATTTCTCAGCTGAAGACCACTGGAGATCTCTGCCCAAGGCTCTGACTGCCCTCTCTCTGGGCCTGGACTGATTGATGATGTTGAGAAATGTCACTGCTAGGAGGAATTCGGATCAGAACCACTTTTATCTCTTGTCAAGAGTTTGAGTTTTCTGACTGCCTGGTGTCTGCCAGGTGGAGTGCACAGCTGAAAGTGCTCAGATGAATTCCAAAGTGCACCACTCCTGAGGAAGAGACAGGAGCCCATGGACAGCTAAGTACACATTAGGTTTGAATCGATTTGCAAAGTTTTTCCCTTATTTCCAAAATGAGGCAGCTGCACAGCACAGCGATTTAGGAGTCAGTGATCTTCTCAATGGAAATAGATCTGCTCATCAAGGCGCATTGCCCTGGGTCCTTGCAGGAGATGGATGTGTTCTGAGTTGTCTGTGTGTACACTTGACAGACATCTATGCTGAACACGTTGCTTCTTGCTACCAGCTCTGAGGCACTCATAGCTGGACAGTAGTTAACTATGGAGTTTCCTGCATTTGCTGCTTCAGGTTGAAGATGATGCCTCCCACAGAAATGGGGAAATGAAATGTCATAAAAAACTATCATTTATTCACCCATCCATCTGAATATTTATCTAACAAACGTTAATTAAATCCTTAATAGGAACCTCATTGTGAGTACGGAAGACTGTCAAAGATCTCTGCTCTTACATACTTTGCTTTCAATTATAATTCCAGGGTCAAATGTTATAAAGGAAATGATCAGGGTGCCTATGTTGGAGACAAACTTGGAAATATTTACTGTGTGCTCGCTAAGAGCTATGCTGGGAGCCTACGCTCCATGGGGTAGATCATTGCCAGGCTGTCACTGTAAGGGGCCTGGGTTTAGTCCCCTTGGCAGAGCATCATGCCGGCATACAGTGGCATCAGTCATTATTGTTAGTAAGTAGCTGCCAGCTGCCAGAACATTGAAGGAAAAGAGGTCCATTTCCAGCGCCCTCACTACTATCCTGCTCCTGAGTTCATTTTCTGTTCAGTCACTGGCCTGCTTGCATTCTTCTATTTCAGAACAAGGTTCCTCTGCATCTCCAGTACCACCCTTTCTGCCTGGAGTAGGTTCCTGCACTGTAAAATCCAGCCTGACATCTCAAGGCTTGGCTGCAAACTGCCTGTGCTCCCTGAATAGAAAGCCACCATAGTGCTTCCTGCTTCTGTGACCTTGTGCTGTATCTCCACATCATATATTGACTCCTCTCTTGCTATGTCTCTACTAGCCTGTTTTCTCAGATGTTAGTTACAAGAGAACAGACGTTAAATTCATATAGGCCTGGCCTTGACTCTGAGAGCAGGCTTTGCCCAAATCCCTGCTTTCTTAAGTCCATCATTTTCCTCTTGGAAAGGCTTTCTGGTGCTGTGATGAAACACAATGACTTAAAGCAACTTGGAGAAAGAAGACAATAAGGGCAGGACTCAGACTGGTTAGGAATCTGGAAGCCGGAGCTGATGCAGAGGCCATGGAGGGGTGCTGCTTACTGGCTTTCTCTTTATGGCTAGTTCAGCCTGCTTTTTTATAACATCCAGGACCACCAACTCAGAAGTGTCTCTACGCACAATGGGCTGGGCCCTCCCCAGTCAATCACTAGTTAAGGAAAATACCCTACAGCTGGATCTTATGGAGACATTTTCTCAACTGAATTTCCCTCCTCTCATATGACTTCAGTCTGTATCAAGCTGACATAAAAACTAGCTGGCAAAAAAAAAAAAAAAAAAAAAAAAAAAAAAAACCTAGCTGGCACAGGCTTCCTAATGGGCTAGGCTTAAACAGCCAAGCACGGCAGGAGGCCACCATCTCTTTCCAAAGAGGTTTGCACATACCGTGGCTCTGTGTGCTATGATTGCTGTCTGATCAACAGAGCCAGGCCCTCTCACAGCAACTGGTTGTCATCCTCAAAGCAGAGCAATAAGTTACAGTTTGCTGGCAGTCGCTGCTGGTTCCACTACATTGCTGCTTGAGCTGGCTGTCACCTCAAGCATCAGTTCCTGGTTTAGAACAAGACATGATTGGAGACGGAGCTGTCACTTAAGGAAAACCCTCCCCTCATCTGTTACCCGATGAGGAAGAGAGGGGAGATAGGGAAGGTGGGGTGAAGCCTGACAGGTGCAAAGTTCTAAAGGTCAGAGGGGGACTCGGATGTCCTGTTTGATGACTCTCTGCCTTCTTCCCTTGAGACATGGGTCTCTCACCAAACCTGGATCTCATTATATTTGTTGACTGTCTGAACAGAAATCCCCAAGGATCCACCTGCCCTCACTCCTCACAGTACTGGGGTTACTGACATGTATATGCCCATACCAGGCTTTTTACATAGGTATTGAGGATTGAACTTAGGTCCTCAAGCTTGCACAGCAAGCAGTCTTATTCACTGAGCCATCCCCCAGCCCCTATCCTATTATTTCTGAATGTTTGAGTTACTAGTCAATACAATATTGATACTCTGTGTTGCTGTGGATTTTTTTAACATCCAAATTAGAGTCAGTTAGCTCTGTCTTCTTGGAGCCAATTGTGTTGTTTGGAGTATAGCCGTAAATATATGAGCTCTAACATGAAGATTATATCCTTACAGATAACATTCACTGGAGCCTGATTAAGTATCGGCTGGGCCACTCAGAGGAGAGTTTTCTGATTCCAGAATTGCTATCTTGGTCCACTGGGGGGCCCAGGAGGCAGGGAGAGGGTGAAGAATGCACACGAGCATTTTAGTGCTTCGCTTCCACTGTTATTTAGCCCTTTAGGGTTTTACAGAGGAAAATACTTATCTTTGACAGTCAGAGAACCTTCTAGAGAAATCACAGGTGACTGGTGAATTTTCAACAGCCTAAACAACAATTACAAACAAACAAAAGTCAAAGGAAGTGAGTGACTTTAGTGTGTGTATTCCTGTTTGTACCACGCACTGGTCTCATACATTCCTGTGTTGAAAGGGTAGAGAGGAAGCTGCTGAAAACATTGGGTGGAGATGCTGTGATCAACTACTGGTGTCTACACAAATGTAGACTGCGTGAAGGGAAGTACAAGGAAATTTAAATACATGACTGAGCATCAATGACTGACTGTACTAGGGGAGTCCTTGGGAAAAGAAAAATTAACTATCAGTTGTCTAAATTGTTCTCGGAAGTAAATTATTTTTTCTGTGTTGAAGAGAGATGTGTGGCTTCTGCCAAGGTTGAACAGGCAGAGAGAATTCCAGAGTCGCTGGTAGCTATCTTGTCACCACTACAGGAGAAACTATCCAATAAATGACAACAACCCGAAGGTGTCAGAGCAAGAGACGTAGAGACTGACTTGATGGCGCCTGTGAAAGGCTGGACTCCATTGTTGCTTTAGTGAAGAAAAACTATCTTTGGACCCCAGTTATAGAAACTAACTTTCCCCTTTGCTTATTTAAGCCAATATGAGTTGGGGGGAGTATTATTTGCAATCCAAAGCGGCCTAATAGGTTTTTGTGAAAAGCCTAGCAGGGAATACCTTCCAGATCACTTAATTTCCTTTGACTTTGAGTGGTCTTATCTATTAATGAAAAATAATAAACTTATCTATATTTGTTTAATAGGATTGCTGTAAAAACCAGCTGAGACAATAGATATTGAAGTTCTTTGCAAAATGTGTGTGGAATTTAAAAAATTAAATTTCAGAGGGATGTGTGTGTGTGTGTGTGTGTGTGTGTGTGTGTGTGGTGTATACATGTACAGTGTGGAAAGTGCTGTGTGTGTGGTATATGCATTCTGTATATGTGGTATGTGTTTGTCATGTGTATGTGTGTAAGGGATGTATGGAGTGTAGGGAGGTGTGCAGTTTCTATGTGTATATTGTGTATAGTGGTGTGTGTATAGTATATGTAGTATGTGTGTGTAATGTGTTGTGTGTATGTCTATGTAGTGTATAGTGTGTTGTTTGGGTATGATGTTTGGAAGTTGTGTGTGTGGTGTGTGGTACTTGTGATATATGTGATTGTTTGGGATGTGTGCATTTGTGTTTGTTCTGTAGTGTGTTTGTGTTGTGTGTATGTGTTGTGTTGGGAACATGTACTGTGTGTGATATTTCTGGTATGTGTGTAGTGAGTTTATGTGTGGCGTATTCTAGGAAAGAACACTGGATGATGTGCATGTAGCTAATGAGGGATGGTCTCTAGTTTCTGTTTTGTTTTGTTCTTTCAATTTTGGAAGCTGACCCACAGAACATCTCATTGCTGCAACATCAAAGGCCATAAATTACCCCCTTGTAGAATGCACTTGATTTTCCAAAAGCTATGTTTGTGTGACTAGACACTTTGCCTCTGCACATGCTATTTTTGGATCATGTGTTTTCTTAGCATTATGAGCTTTTGACTGAACTCAGTGAACTCCTCCTGCTCCAGGCAGTGCCCCCACCATCACTCAGCAATGAGGTAAAGTCCCCATGGAGCAGACACTTCCATTAATTTTTAGCTTCATTTAAGCCTAGTAGCATGGTGTGAACCCACATGTTCTAAGACAGCCTCTGCGGCCTCAGTGTGGCTGGAGTTTTGTTACTGATTTTGAATGTTAATACCCCAACAGCTTTGGCACCTTGTAACTGACAGGAAGGAGCATCCTGTGCTCTTTTCCTACCATTCTGAAAGAAGAAACCAAAGTCTCTTCTGGTTTGAGACTCAAAGATGAAGTCTACAGATTCCAAACACAAAAGAAGCATTTAATAATCACTCAGGAACAGAGATGGTAATTATAGACTGTTCTTTTTTTTTAAATTATACTTTTCATATTCTGCCTTCTTTGGTCCACAGTCTGCGGCTTTATCCACTGTACCACTGGCTTGAGGTCACCACTGAGCTGTACCTCCAGCCCTCACTGGAGCATGTTCTCTGTTGCTGAGCCACACCTCTCCACCGGTTCTTGCCACTAGCGCCTTCAGGTTGTATTGTGTCTTCTTTTATGCCATAGTTAGGGAAAACCTTCTGTTCTCCACATCAAATCACCTCACTAACCATCATCCCAGTTCTTTTGAGTAGTAGCAGCTTGCCCCACAGACACTGTCTCGAAACTGTGAGGGGGCTTTCATGAAGTTCCCAAAAGTAGAGACGATAGCACCCACCACAGAAAGTCTGCATTGCAAGTCTGATAATTTTAGTCATTTTCACTGCTGTTAAAGATGTCATGTTCATCCAGCCTTCCCCACTATTGCTGGCTCTCCACGCTTGGCATTTCTTCTTCTTTGTCGCTTCATTCTGACAAGGACCTGAAATATTAATCAGAACAGTTGAGCACTCACCCCTTCTCTTCCTCCTCTCTCTCTCTCTCTCTCTCTCTCTCTCTCTCTCTCTCTCTCTCTCTCTCTCTCTGTTCATATAGGGTTCCAATCTGGCACATCCTAAGCTCAAATTTCCCTTCCACCCCTCACATGCTTATTAAGTGTAGCTCCAGAAGCAAAGAGGATTCTCCTCCCAAAGGGACAATGTATACTCGGTTCTTGGAATAAATTATTTCATTCTCACCATTACTCTTAGATTGAATTTTCAAGAATTTAATAATAACAGAAAAAAAGTAGCAGGGAAATAGCCTGACTCTTACGATATCAAGCAAATGTTAGCTGTAGCTATTGTTGCTATTACAGTACACAGAAGCTTCTTGTGTATATTGGGTCACTGGGTAAGTAAGTAAGTGACAAAGTGAACAAACTGATGGTGGGTGGGGGGAGCACTCAGAAGTCCAAGGGGCTTTCGGGAAAATTAGCACCTCCTATGTGACCCCTCCTTAGTTGAATGGCTGTTCTTCCTGAGAAGCTCTCAGTCATCTGAGGACATACACCTCAGCAGTTCCATTTGTAGACAAGAACACCAACACCTGGGATATGAAGTTAGATGGAAGTTTCCTTCTGATTGAAACCTCTGCTCCAGAAGGGAGGAGGAGGCTCCTGAGCCTCAGGGGGTAAACAAAAGGTCACAGTCTGGGCAAATAGAAACTCTGAAGATTGTCTGGGCTGCTCCCCAGCAGTATAAACAGAGCAAACAACTGCAGGAGGGCAGAGACTCTAAGCAGCCAAAATGCAGAGAGGGTTTTCAGACTTGGAAGCGGCCTGCCAGCTGTGCTGGGGTTCCAGCTCTCATCAGTGGTCACCTATGTCTACCTGGGGGATGAGGAAACACAGCTGACTTTCTGTCATCCCTGCTCGATGTAAGTAGCTCTTCACCCATACTCCCATAGTAATCTTAGTAAAAACTCGCTGGTTCACTGTTAGACTTTGGTGTAGTCACCACTTTGTTTAGTTATGGGTTCCCCTTCTGCAGTAAGAAGACATGTATGCTTCCTCTCCCCAGGAAAAGTCAGTCATACAACATGTGGACTTTCACAAAAGCAGATAGAACAAACTCCAGGTGTGTCTCATAAAACTTGGTGACCTTCAGCATGTCATCACATTCCTTTGGTCATCAGCAGAAGTTTGCTGTCTTTATTGGCAAGTTAGTGGTTGCAATGGTCCCTACCATACTACCAAGTGAGAGATGATATACCTGTACGCCAAGATTCCTCTGAAAAACCAACATGTAAATTTAAACTATCAATAACAATGAGCTTGAGACAATTCACATACTACAGTTTCCCCATTCTCCTTTTAAGAAGAACAATACAGCCAGGCCTGGTAGTTCAGATCTGTGATTTCAACTACTGTGGATGCCTGAGGCAGGAGGATTGCAATTTCAGGGCCTGTCCTGGGCAACTCAGTTAATACTGAGAGCTTGGGCAACCTAGAGAGACCCTTTCTTAAAAACTTTTTTAAAGTTCAAAGAGGCCTAGGAAAAACACACACACACACACACACACACACACACACACACACACACACACACACACACATATATATATATATATATATATATATTATATATATATATATATATATACATACACACACACACACACACACACACACACACACACACACACTCGGTGTTTGCTTAGCTCTGGGTTTAAGCCTCTAGTATATATATAGAGAGGGATTGAGATGGGGACAGATTAGAGAGGGGAGAGAGAGAAAAAAGAGAAGAGGGGAGGGAAAGAGAAAGAGATCGAGATCATAACACACAGTACATTAAAGGCATTGAGAAGCCCTGTGTGTGTGTTGTGTGTGTGTGGGGGGGGGGAACAAGCTAGGAGCTTGTTATTATAAACAAGAGAACAGTGAACAGTTTTTAGCCCCTGGCTGAACTAGTGTTCCATGGAACACACTCTCTAAAATCCTTATTAAATGGTCCCTTCAATATGCAAAGCATCAGCTTAGAAGCAAGTTGAATTATGATAAGTGAGAGCATTTTGGACCATACAAGTCTGCAGTAAATGCCAATTGGAGGCAAAAAGAACAGAACCCCCTTCAGCAATTAGTGCAGCCTTTATAACAGCTTGCACGTATCTTTCTGAGAGTAGGAAAATTACAATGTTTGTGACAGGGCTGTGTGCATGTCTGTTGTCAGAGTTAATAAAGCAACTGTTTAATTACTCATGTTTGGGCATAGTTGGAGCTGGGCTCACACACTTCCTCCTTGCTCAGAGATGGCCAAATTCACTGGCACATGGGCACAGCATGATGGTAGATGGTGTTGAGGTTTGTCTCCCAAACCTCATGTATTCAAACCACTGGGCCCTAACTAGTGGTACCGTTGAGGAGATTGGCAGAAGTAAGTTCCAGGAAGCAAAAGCATTTGAGGGTGTAGCCCAGCCTGGCTTCCCTCTGTTTGCTTCTGATCCTCTGAGATGTGAACAAACCATGCTATGTAGTCTCACTGCCATGGACTACACCTCTCACCAACCATGATAGACCGTTTCCTCTGAACTGTGAGCCAGAGTTTTCTTCTGCCAAGTATTTTGTCAAAGAAAATTAACCCAGAAGAATAAAGAGCTGGGATAGAGGATTGAGGCTGCAAGGTGCAAAGATTTGTCTCACTTTAAGGAAGCTAGGCATGCTCCAGCAGCTGGTGGAAGATGACTAAATTTGGTTAGGTGGGCCCAGCTTTTATTCATTTGTTTTCAAAAAAGTCTGCTTTGGTATATAACTAAACATTACTACAAAGAAGTGACGCTGGAAACAAGAAATTAGGAGGTAGTTACATAGAAGAAAGGTCTGTCCCAAAGGCTTTGGGCAGATTTCGAGGCTGAGGAAAAGTTGAATGATGAACAGATAGATGCTTGGAAACTTGGGAGGGCAGAAGAAAAAACTGGGACTCCTGTCACTTGACAGGGGGGAAGGGGGGAAGTGGGGTGTTTCAAGAGAGATAAATCTTGGTGTCCTACAACAAATGCTTGAAATTTCCCATTGTATGTTTGTAGACTGAAGTTTCTCAGTCCTGCCTGGTCCCACCAGGGCAGCCATTTTTATAAAATAATTACTCAGAGGCTTAATATTAATTACAAACTGTTTGGTGTATGGCTAGGCTTATTGCTAGCTAGCTATTATATCTTAAATTAACCCATTTCTATTTAATCTATGTATTGCCACGTGTGTCTTGTGGTTTTTACCCGTGTTCCATTACATTTGCTCCCCTGACAGCTGACAGCATCTCCCCGACTCTGCCTTTCTTCTCCCTGTATCTCTCTTGGATTTCCTGCCTGGCTATATCCCGTGTTGCCATAGGGCCAAAACAGCTACTTTATTAGCCAATAGTAGCAACACATATTCATATCATTCAGAAAGACCATTCCACAGCAAATGTTCCTCTTCCCTCCTGTTATTCCAAGGCATTTTGTCATCTGAGAGACACAAGTGAGTGAGAATTTCAGGGAAGAGACCAGTGGTTTAAGGTGGCAAGCACTGTTTGCAAAGCCCTGTCTTGAGACAGGGGCTGCAGTGCCTTTCTGACTGGCTCTCCTCTATATTTGGGTTGGCTGGCAATGCCAGAACTGGTACAGAGGAGTCACTGGGAGTCAAGACTCAGAATACAATGCCAGGTCCTGCACCTGCCTGATCATTACCACTGTGGAAAGGCTACTGTTCATTTAAAATAGCAATAATTGAGAAAGAGGTGTGTGTGTGTGTGTGTGTGTGTGTGTGTGTGTGTGTGTGTGTGTGTGTATGTGTGTGTGTGTGTTGTGTTTTGGCTGGAATGAGCATGGAGCCCAGGGACTTGTACACATTAGACAAGCCTTCTACCAATTACATATAAACCTAGAAGGCTTTGGGTATTAAATAGATATGGTTATAGACACATATACACCATTTAACTGTTCAAATGTCCTGCTTGGACCAGCACCAAACAGGCAAATTTAGATTGAAAGACATTTAGGGGTTACTAGGTATGGTGAACAGCTCATGCCCCTGAGCTATTTAGGAGACTATAGAGCATAGGCATCTACACTTGAAAACTTTAATAATGTTATAGAAACTCAGCCCTGATGGCTCAAAGTGGACCTCCACAGAGAGGAATGAAGAGCATTAGAGATGCACTTTTTAACTGCTTATGATTTAACATGAAATATGAACATCTCGGCTGCTAATCATGAGCTTGCTGGAGCAAGCTCAGCAGGTTGGCTTACCCTTCCCTTTCCTGGCTTCACAGAGATACCCCCA